>NC_081298.1:35744924-36047954 GCF_030435805.1 Mustela lutreola | reverse complement strand
TGGCAATGGAAGGCTGCTAGTCTTTTGAAAAGGATCTGGAAATCTCTGATCAAAGGGCCTTCCCCCACCTCCCTGTGGTTTCTCCTTGTCCCAGAGAGGAAGGACCCACAAGAGTCTGGGCTGATTTCTGCCCTTTATCCTTATTCGTAGATCATTCTCAGGCCTAGCTGTCACTTGCAGATTATCTGCCTCACAGGCTCTTATCTGATTTTCTAGGCTTTTCCCATCCAGCACAACATAAATACTATAAATTGGCAGCCTAACATACACAGGCAACAATGGACTTACAGATGAATTTTACTTACACTCTATACTTTGGTTGTTGTTTTTATAAATTCATCACCTGTATTTTTAAATTAAGAGATTTTATATATCAGTTAAGATGTCTAATTACTCTCTAGAAATTAGGTCTGGCCACCCCTGGTCTGCATTACCACCTGGCAGCATCTGCAGAAACTGAGTAATGGCTGCCCTTTTAGACATGGAGGCAACTCTCCTCTTCTTCACTGTCCCCATCACTCCCCATTGCCAAACACCAGACCCTTGTACTTAGATATGTGTCTGTCATGCCAGAAACTAGATATTAGCTCACAAATCATGATTCTCCCTCTTCCTGAACACACACAAAACTCTATTCCCCATCTTCCCTTGCAGTTAGGTCATGTGGTCATGTGACTATGCTCTGACCAATGGAATACGAATGGTCACTCTATGGTAAGTTCTATAAAATCTCTCACATTTGATCATTCACACTATTTTCTCCTCCACTTGATGCAATCAAGCCATGCATTAAAAATGGCAGAGCCCCTAGACAGAAGAATCTTAGGTTGGGAGATTCACCTGCAAGAATGAAACTAGCTCTATCATGTTTGAGCAATCATGCATTTTGTTTGTTACAGCAGCTAACAGGAGCTTAATATATCTGCCTTTCAACTTCACAGGAAGTCCCTGACTTGATTTAATGCCTGTATGCCCATAGTTCTCACCTTACATTGATCTAACCCTGACTAATCTCTCTGAAAGGCACCACTTCTTATAAAAAAGTACCCACCACGAACTTCAAAAGATGTACTTCCTTCCTGGGCCTCCCTAGTGACTAGCTTTGTATAACAACATTAATAATGCAGCTATGATTGTGTCTGAACTTGCTTCCCCCTAACCTAAATCTTCACAATGTACCTAGAAAGTTCTGGCTCTGGTCTCCATGAACTTCTCCTTGGAAAAGTAATGCACACTTATGAATAATAGAATTAAAATAAATATAATTACAGTCCTTAGAAATGGAAAAAATTCACTGAAGTAGTATGATCCATCAGCAAAATTTTTTTTTCAAGACAACCAAAGTCTAGAAAAGAAAAATGACTTGCCGAAAATCACAGAGCCAGAACATGGGAGAGAAGAATCTGCTCTTTTTTATTTCCAAATGCAGTGTACTTGACATTATCCTTCTTCTCTTATTACAGACCAAAGTGGCATTTTGTCTTTATCTACCACACGCTCACAACCCTAGCAATTTATGGAACAGTCATTATGTGCTAAGTACTGTTCTGAGTCTTTTGCATGCACATATTAAATTTTAATTTCAGAATAAATATATAAAGTTATATAATCTCCAATTTTATGATGCAAAAAGTGAGACACAAAAGGTTAATGAAATTTTTCAATATTACCTATCTAAAAAGTGGAAGGCAGGGTCTTACTCAAAAGTCCATGCTCCTAAAACCCATGTTATATTGCCCACTGCAAACTTATCTTTCTTCCTAGAAGGAAGTACTTTTTGCATCAGTTAGCTTTTCCTGGGAAACAAACCACCTTAAAATAGAATGGCACTAAGCAACAACCACCTGCATAGCCCATGATACTATGGGGTAGCAATTTGGGCTAGGCTCAATGGGGAAGTTCTTCTGCTGGCATGACCGGGGCTCATCTATATATGTGAGGTCAGCTGGCCAATTAAGTTATGGCTAGATGATCCAGATAACCTCATGCTCATATCAGGGACTTTAGCTGGAAGAGCCAGGATGACTGACATAGCACAGACTCCCTCTACCTGGTCTTTCATCCTCCAGCAGTTTAGCCAAGACTTGTTCCCAGGATGGCAGTTGCAGAGTTGCCAAGAGCCCAGGAGTATCATGAAAGGCAAGTACCAAAACACCATTACTTCTCAGTTCTCTGCTGGTGTCCTATTTGTTTCTATTTGGTTAGCCAAAGCAAGTCACATAGCTAACTCCAGTTGCAAAAATAAGGAAATAGACTACTTTTTTTAAATTAACATATAATTTATTATTTGTTTCAGGGGTACAGATCTGTGATTCATCAGTCTTACACAATTCACAGTACCCACCATAGCACATACCCTCTCAATGGGAAATAGACTGCTTTATACATAAATATATATATTTCTTCCAAATCACATAAGGATAAGTAATAGACATGATGCCCCTTTGTCCCTGAATATTTCAGTGTAGATTTCCAAAATCAAAGTTTATTATAACCAACTATATAATTATTAAAATTCAGGAAATTAACTTCATAATACTATGACCTACTGTATCTGGTACTGTCGAATATAATAGCCATTAGCCACATGTGACTAAATATATTTAAATTTAAACTAGTAATAAGTAAACATTCAGTTTCCTTGTCATACTAGCCACATTTAAAGTGCTCAACTACCACATATGTCTGGAGACCATGATATTGAATAGAGAAGAGAATGTTTCCATCATCACAAAAAGTCTCATTGGATGATATCTGTCTATATCTTTCAGGCCCTGTTAGTTTGTATTTACAGATTTATAGAGATAAAATCTGCAGGTGTTAGAAGACTGTAGTACAAGGTAGTAATTAGTGCCCCCAGGGAAACAAAATTAGAAAAGTGAACTGCATCCATATCTGTATAATAAGTCAATCCTAAAGCAGGGATTTGAATCTAAGTTCGATCATTGAAAAGACCCTTCACCTACCAAAGCAACATATTCCATTCCCAAGAAACATAACTCCATGTCTTAGGTTGGGTTCTCCGGAAGCAGAGCCTAAGACAAAGACTCATGTGCACAAAATTTATTAAGCTCTGCCTTTATTCAGGGAGAACTCTCAGGAGAAATAGTAAAGAAATGAAGGAACCAGCACAGGGCAAAAGGAGCCAAGGAAAGTGACGATTGGAATCAAAGTTCAGCCTGATCTTGAAGGTCACTGTGAAGCATCAATCATACCAAAGGATTTGCCCCACATGGAGGCAAGGGAGCTAGGCTGTCAACATGCCTCCATCCATCAGTTGTTGGTTAGAGGCTGCACCAAGGGAATATCAACTTCTAGGTACTTGTTGTGTGGGCAAAGCAGTGCCAGTAGCCCAAGGGCTGTCCTCCAAAGACAGCCAATAGTTCCCACTGTTGGGAATCAAATCACACAGAGGCTGAAGCGTGAGCACCCTGAACCAGTGAAAAGGAGGCAGAGAACACTGGAATGTGTCCAGACAAAAAACATGGCATACCTTACTATTCTTTGTAAAATATGTCCATTAAATATCTCCCCCTAGGGCCTTTTGTATGAGTAAAACTTGAAAATCTAGCTTGCTCAGAATAAGCGCTCACTTACCCTGGCCTATTTCAATGAATATTTGTTTGAGCCTACAATATCAGTTGAGGAATAATGGGTGTGGTGGGTGGGGTCACCCTTGATAAGGAGCATAAATCAAAGGGCAAGAACCATGGAACACAGATCCAGGGGCATCTGAGTGCAAAGCAGCTTGCTGTTAGTGGAACGCTCCACTGGAGAAGTGTCTTCTCCTCCACTACAATCCACACAGACTAGAGAAACCCACAGAAAGTAGTTTCGCTAAAAAGGGTGAGGGGGGGATACAATTCAAGAGTGCCTCATATAACTCAAGATTACAAAATTTAGTGGGGCGTTACAAGAGAGCTGGAGAACCAGCAGGAACAAACTGTCTCCTCCTTCCCTTTGTTTTTTCTTTCTGTATATACCCTTGGATCTCTACTTCTCTATGCACATGAACCAAAAACACCTGCCCCAGATCCAGAGTTTGTAGACTGCATGGGATCCAGAAGTAGATCCAGAAGTACTTCTTAATCTCTGAATTACTTAAAATCTCCATCAGGATAGAATCCAGTTAGCTCAGTCCTCAGTAAGATGTCAGAAACCTTGGGACTTGTTATAAAGATGGTATCAGGGTCTTGGGCAAGGGTACAGATTAAGTTAAAAGGTGTGGCAGACTATGTTTTCCAAAAGTGGCCACAGTAATATCTCTGGTGCCCTATACTGTTCTGAGACTTGCCACCCACCCTGAAAAGTAGAGTCCATGTTCCCTTCTCTTGAATATGGCCTGGGGCTTTTGACTGCTCTGTCAAGTCAATAGTATAGGGCAGAATTGGTGCCAGGGGAGTTCCAAGGCTGCTAGGTCATTAAAAAGATATAGTTTCTGCCTGGTGCTCCCTCTTCTCTCTGCCTCCCCCTCTCTCCTTACTCACTTTTGGGAACCCAGCCATCAGGCTGTAAGGAAATGCATGCACCCTGGAAAGGTCAGGTGTCAGCATTCCCTCCAACAATCCCAGCTAATGTTTCAACTAACAGCCAGCATCAACCACCAGACATCTGAGTGAGGAAACTTCAGACAATGTCCAGCCTCAAACTTCAAGCTGCTCCAAATGATCCTGAATGGAGCAGAGGTGAGCTGTCCCCACCGAACCCTGGGCAACATACAGATTCATAAGAAAAATAAATATTGATATAAATAATGAATGAATGAATGCATGTTGCAGCTTGTTGTTGGTTTTAGCCACGGTGTTGCAGATAATTTGTTGTGCTGTCATAATAAACCCATTTCAATAAGCTTTGGCATTCCCGTTGTCTTGTCTTTCCCTGAATTCACATCCTCTTGATTTTTGACAACCCCAATGTTCTGCTTTCCTTGTCTGGTCTCCTGGCCTCGCTACTACCCAAGCCAAGCATGATTCTGAGGCTGTGTGGAAAAGCAGTATCTCATTTATTACATGATTTCTATGATGTAATAGATGATTCAAGATGCTAACTTCCCTCCCAGAACATACAGGGCAAGCAAAAAACAAACAAACAAAAAGCCCACCAAGTGCCCTTCCATCAAAATGTGTGAAGGTTTATTTCACTCAGCATAATCCCCTCCAGTTCCATCCATGTCTATGCAAAAGTTGGGTATTCATCCTTTGTAATGGCAGAGTAATATTCCATCATGTATACAGATCACGATTTCCTTATCCTTTTATCTGTTGAAGGGTATCTTGGCTCTTTTCACAGTTTGGCTGTTGTGGGCATTACAACAGTGAATAGTTAATCGTAGAATAGGACATCAGAAACTTAGGATGTGCTATATGCTGGCTAACTACACATAATAAAAAAAAATGTATGAAGAACAACTGAAGGAAGCTACTCATCTTCCCCAGGTGGAAGCTTCTGAATTTTTATTTTCATCTATTGGCACGAGAAAATATACAAGGGGCAAATCAGAAACACTCCTCCTTCATTAAAAAAAAAAAATCCCAAGTATAAAGATGCACTCAAATACACTGCTGTCTGGAACCACTTAGTGTAGCTCCTCATTGAACAATTCCTTATCCAAGACCTATGGGTTCTTAAAATGCCACCACTGTGTTGGTTCAAAACCTCAGAAGCTTCACAGGTGAAATCTAATGCTGGACTCTATACATGGAAGGCAAGAAGAGACTGGAGAAAGAGGCAGACCTTCTGGATCAGTAGGTGGCAGGTTTAAAATGCAAGGGACTTGGGGTAACTGCTTGGCTCAGTTGGTAGAGCATGCAGCTCTCAATCTTGGGGTCATGAGTTCAAGTCCCATGTTGAGTGTAGAGATTACTTACAAAAAAAAAAAAAAAAAAGTAAGAGAACTTAACTTCAGGACTTGTCCTAGGCATGATAAGTAGATCTCTGCATCTGCCCACCAGAATCTTTTTTTTTTTTTAAGTTTTATTTATTTATTTGACATACAGAGATCACAAGTAGACAGAGATGCAGGCAGAGAGAGAGAGGAGGAAGCAGGCTCCTTGCCGAGCAGAGAGCCCGATGTGGGGCTCGATCCCAGGACCCTGAGATCATGACCTGAGCCGAAGACAGAGGTCTTAACCCACTGAGCCACCCAGGCACCCCTTGCCCACCAGAATCTTAAATGTTTACATAAGAGGCCTTACCTGGATGCAGTCCCCTATATGGTTGCGATGACTTCAACAACACATCACTCTCTTAAGACTGTGTCCTGAAATGTGGTGCCCATTGTAGAAAGACTGTATATTCCAAGGCAGTGCAAGGGGCTTCCAATTCCCCAGATCCAGCTCAAGGGTCAGTGAAGTCATGTCCTCTCAATGAGCTCCTCCAACCCTCAAGCGCACCATTCTGGACTGAAACCTCCTGTCCCAATACACTGCAGAAAAGCTGACCACATGCACTTCCTTTCCTACTACATAGAGCACTCTGGACCTCACCCTTCTTTACTGTTAAACCATCATTAACTCATTAGCCAGTAGGGTTTCCTTGGGGCTACTTACTATTTCTGAGGCATTTTATCATTGTCTTGGAACAAATATCCCTTCGAGGGCAGGCTGATCTTCTAGCTTTAACTAGTATAGTGGTTCTCAAAGTGTGGTCCCTGGGCCAGAAGCATCAGCATCATGTGAGAACTTTCTAGAAATGAGAATTTTTGAGACCATCCATACCTATTGGATCAGTAATTCTGCAGATAGACCAGAAATCTGTGTTTGAACAAGTCATCCAAGGCATTCTTTTTTTTTTTTTTTTTTTTTTTTTTTTTTTTTAAATAGGCTCCATGTCCAGCTTGGAATCCAATGTGGGGTCTTAACTCACAACTCTGAGATCAAGACCTGAGATGAGATCAATGTGATATTCACAACAAACTAAGCCACCCAGGAGCCACCATCCAGGGCATTCTGATACAACTTGGAGTTTGAAAACCACTAATCTAGTTAGGCATAAGAGATCAAACCATAAGAGTCACTGGTGACTAAGGGGAGGGAATAGAATAGATTGTTAGCTAAGTATAAAGTTCTAACCAGGTAACTGAAAAGGCAGAAAGGGAACCCCAAGGTCTCAAGGAGACCACAAGGAGGTAGCAGCTGGCACTTGGGCCAGGGCCTTTTTGTTGCTTTTGCGAATGAAACATGCAGCAGAGTTGTCTGTTTCTGTCTTCCTGGAACATCAACACCCTCAGAATATGAAAGCTCCTTGGATTTCTGTGGAGCTGGGATGGGCCTGGCAAGCATGCCCCTTGGCTACTTCAGAGAGTGTCCCCTGAGCTTTAAAAAGACAAAATCGCACATCCTTGAGGTCCCCTCTGACAGTGGGCAGCAACACCTCAACTCCAGGTCCTGTCAGTACCCCACCCCCGCGCTGCCCATCACTTTCAATTCAACAATGCCAAGGACGCTGAGATGTGTCTCTCTTTCTATCATACTCTAGCTCTTTTGGGAAACTGAATGCCAGATGCTTAATGGAGAAAAGAGCATGCAGATCTTTCAGTGAAACTGAAAAGAAATTTTGAGGGGCAAGAATATAAATCACTTGGCTATGGAGAATAATGAGGACTTTTTGATGAAGGTCACAGATACCAAGAGGTCATTTCCCATGACTCAGTCAGCTCCAGCCCATACTTCTACCATGTCTCAGGAAGCCCCAAGAAGAATCCATTGGAAAATCCTGTTAATAAAACACTATTTAGAAAAGAAAATGCAAGTACAAGAGGACACACTTTGTGTAGGCCTTGGGCCTCCCAACTTTGGCTGTTCTTTGAATTCTAGGTTTTTGTAATGTTTGAGATTGATACTGACTCTAAAACTTGCTTTAATCCATTTTATGTCATGTTGAACAACCATTTTGTCTCAATTCACACACAGCTCTGTACCAAAATGAACTTACAAGATTTATCACAAGATAAGTCTATTACTCCTGGCCAGCTTGCCTCTCTGCAGAAAGGGAATGGTCAGATTATCACAGTGCAACATATCACCCAACTTTGGAAGACTCCCTATGGAGGAGAAGCCAAAACCCAAGCTCTCTATTGTGGCATTCAAGGCCATCCAGAGTCTGGCCATAGTCTTCTTTCTCCTTATCCTCAACTCTCTGTCACCTAAATACATGTTTATGTTCATAGGCTTTCTCTGAACTTACGCATTTCAATTCTTTATCAAAACACATCTCAACTTCCTGGCTCCTTCTCTCTTATGAAGTTCTTCTCCAACTAAGTTCTTCTCCAAACCAGTTTACCTATGGACTCTTCCTCTTGCTCTACTACTTAGTTAGCATCAACTAAGTCTGAAAATGATGGATACGACATCTGTCTTTGCTCTTCAATAAGAAGGTGAGATACAAAGGCAAGAACTGTATTTTAGATAACCCTCTGAGCACCTAATACATTTCAAACTTGCAACATAAATACAAACATATGTCAGAGTTCTCGGTGAAAACAATAAAAACTGACAGCTACAAAAAAATACAAGGTAACTAAGAACCTACCAAAAGATATGCAAGGATTTTATAGATAAATTCTTTATCAAGAGGCATTAATAAATAACTTAAATAAACAGAGCAATATACCGTGTTCAGGGGTGGGATGACAAAATTGTGAGAATATCGGTCTGCAAATTAAAATAAAATTTTAATGTAATTCCAACAAAAATGTCCACACAGTTCTTCATGAATCTTGACAATCAGATTATTGGGCAAAGGCACAAAAATAGTGCCTTTTGATTAAGTGTGTGGGAGACCCATCTCCTCTCTGTCCCATTTGCAGCACTGGTTTTGTTTCCTTAATAAATTTTTAGTTATAAAAAAAAAAAGAATGAATGAATGAAGGTGAATGGAGAAATTAATTTACTAAAATCTAGTATTTTTATGTACAGTGAATAGTGATGAATGCAATGTGGCATTGGCACAAAGATAAACAGAAGTCAGTAGGACACAGATCCTTGAAATGGTCTTGTTCATACCAAACCTGACATGTAACAGAAGAGGCATTATAGAATACAGAGGAAACAATGGACCACGTACTAATGGTGCTGGGGAGATAGCTCATCACACATGTAATTAGATCCCTGCATTACACTACCTACAAGAACCCATCCCAGGTGGTCTAAAGGCCTAATGGTGACAATATAGGAGAACCTGCTTATGATTTTAGGCAAAGGAGTTTCCTAACAACACCCACAAAGAACCCCACACATCACAAAAATAGAGATCAATAAATTCAACTGCATTAAAACTTAACATTTTGACAATGTTAAAAGACACCATTAAATAAGTGAAAAAGTTGGGCCGCAGACTGGAGAAGGAGAATTTCAGGGCTGGTAACAATAAAGAATTACTATCCAGAATACATATCTCACTCCTACAAATCTGCAAGAGGACGACAAGCAATTCAGAAGGAAAGAGGAGGGCGAAGGATTTTCCCCAGGAGGAAATCTAAATGTCAGTAATCATCTATAAAGGGAATCGAGGGGCGTCTGGGTGTCTCAGTGGGTTAAAGCCTCTGCCTTTGTCTCAGGTCATGATCCCAGGGTCCTAGGATCGAGCCCCGCATCAGGCTCTCTGCTCAGTGGGGAACCTGCTTTCTCCTCTCCTTTCTGCCTGTGATCTCTGTCTGTCAAATAAATGAAGAAAAAAACTAATAAATAAATAAATAAATAAAAAGGTGATTGATGTCACAAATAATAAGGAAAGTTCAAATCGAAAGAAAATACCATTTCCCATCCATCAAAAATTGGTAAAAGTAATTTTTGAGTTCTGATAATACTGTCAGGGAGAATATGAGATAGGAAACGGAATTATTACCCAGAGGTGGGAGTGTAAATTGATACAACCATTGGGAAGAACAATTTGTCAAGCAGCCAATATATCTGAAGATAAATATACGCAGTGACCTGAAATTCCACTCCGAAGAATGTACCCCAAGTAATGGTCCCAGGTGATACCAGTGCTGCTTTGAGTGGCAAGTTACTAAAAATTACCTAAAAGTGACAATCAATGCCCCTTTCCACACGGATGGAGTATACGAGTTAGAAGTTCAGCTAAATGTGCACTTAACACCTCAAGGTCTTTAAAGAGTATTCATTCCAATGGTTCTTAAAAAGCATAAGACCGTTCGCACTGACAGTAATCTTGGTTTCTAAATAGTAATAGCGTCCAAAAGTATTCTGAGGCTTCAGTGGCCACTCAGCACCTCATTATCGGAACACAGATAGGATTTAAATGAGCTTCATTCCCAAGGATAAAGTGTCCTAAGAGCGGTTTTGTACCTTGCTAACTGCGATCCAACTGAGAGTTTAACCCAAATAAACTTTAACGCCAGGGAAAAGGACGGCCTCTGAATGAAAACGTCATCATGTCAACGATTTAAAATCCAAGTTGCCTGAGAAGGCTTTTAAATGGAACCAGGTTTGCAAGAGTGAAACAGGCTCAGCTTTGGACATGGAAGTCATGGCGACCGCAGTAATGCGACTTCTACCTCGACAGCCAGAGCAGACTGATTATTCTGTCCACTTTACACGCAGAAAGAGAAAGGCAGAGGTGACCGCAAAAGGTAAACGAGGCAAGATTTCCAACAGGAGGCCTATCTTTTGTCCGTTGCTTTTAGTGGCTTCCAACCTGACCTATTAAAGGTATACCCTCGGCTCCAAAAAAGGGGAAAGAAACTATAGCTTTGTATTCCCAACTCATGTATCTTTGCTTGCAATCTTGCATTCAATTTCAGTGTAATATGAAGAGGCCTATTCTTTTACCAAAAGTTCCCTCTTCCCACCAGGCTTGTTTGTTATTTTATGTGTTTCTGCATCATTTGTAGACTCTGCTTTGATCTGCATTCCTCCTGGATGTGGGGTTTCCTTTTCAGCTACCAAAAGGAAAGCTGGTTTGTTTGAAAAATCTGTTTATTTGGATTTTTTTGCTAGCCTAAAGTCCCTATCTTTATCAGGATGCGCAGAGCTCCGTGTCTGCAAGTCTCAGACGGCACTCGTTTTCCCTAAGGAAAAAGGCAACTTGGAAATAATACAACTTGCCCGTCTGTATTTGGAATATTCTGGGAAAGAGGCTTTAGAGGTTTCAGTTTAAAGCTGAGGAGAAGTGATTCCTTACCAGATATATTTAATCAGCAGTGGATCTTTCATGTTTAGACTGAGGGGGAAAAAAAAGTTTCCTCTCATTATTTCTCAATTAGGAATTTTCTCAGCAAGCATGAGCTTACTCGCATACACAGCCAACTACCTCTGCACATATCGGCAAGAACCTAAACCCTCCACAAAGCGAGGACATCTAGGACAGTGTGGCAGTGCTCTGTCTAAACCAGCATGTGGATGTAGGGGGAAAAAAAAGAGTCAAAATCACACCAAGATGACCATGTCACTAGGTCACCATTACCAAAAAATTTTCCTTTGAAAAGAAAAGTCAGTGCTTGACTCAGGGGTGGTTAGTAAGTTGCATCCCAGCTGTGATGAATGCACACCGGCTTCAGAAAGAATGCTGAGCACATCAGGGCTCCCTGGGAAAAGGGATACATGGTCACATGATGAGGGATGCTGGCCATGGCATGGAAGGAGAGTGGTAGGCATTGAAAGTCATAGAAAGTCATCTAAACGTACCCTGTGAGTATCAGACCACTGTCTTTGATGAGTATATGTCGTGGATGGGGTGAAGGGAATATTTGTTGAGGGCAGGGTCATAGGTCTCTTAAACCAATCACATAGTTTACTACTTATTACCTGTACATGATACTGGTTCCTGACCAACATTTCTTCTTAGGGCTGAAGCAGTCTACAGACAAAACAGAAAGAGGAAATAAAGACTCTCTGAATGGGGAAGACAGGAGACATTCTCCCACATCCTCCAAATGCCTCTTTGATGGAGAAACAGGATGTGTTCCCCAAGGAGCTTATGAGACCATCACCTCACTGGACGGCAGTGACCGGGACCCTCTCTTCAGAGGGTTAACCAGCAGGATTCAATCTGGGAATCCAAACAAACTTAGGAAAACAATAGCCAGGACCAGGAAGGAATGGGAATTATTTGTCTGTTTTTAATAGAATCCTGCCTTCAAATTGTAGCTTTGCTCTAGGAAAAAAAAAAAAAAAAAAAAAATCATGGTTTTCTTTAAAGTTACACATGAACAGTTTCTGGCTTCAAAAGATAGAGATCAAAATAAACTCCAGTTGTTGCCGAAGAACTACCTCTTTTTGTGGGGACACCGGCCCTCGCTCAGCGGAGGCTGCCTTGGGGACAGGTGGCGAGTCCGCAAAATAAAACTAGTTAGGTAAAATGACTCCACACTGTTTCTTAGCCATTCAAGCAGTTACAAACCCTAAATAGGAATTAAGATGGACTTGTTTACACCAGACTCGGGCTGATCTGATTTCTCCATGTGGCCATCTATAGGAAGACCTTTGAGCCTCTGAGAACCAGCAGAACCTTACACCCCCATTGGTTACCAAGCCTCAGAAGTGCACACGTTTGAAGAAACCAGAGGGCTTTTTTTTGGCAGAACATTTAGATTCAATTTTGTCTTTAAAAAAGACTGCATCTACACTGTGTAAGTGCTAGGTCCAGAAAGAGAGTAAGGTGGGGTCAAACTAAACTGAGGATTTTTCATTCTGGCAGAGCAAAGAGAAACCAAAGGATCCCTTGTGGAGAGTTTTGGTTTTGAGGCTCAAACTACAAAGTAAGTTCAGCAGAGTGGACGAAATTGGCAAAAACCTCATTGAGAAGAAGAGAGTGTCTTCCTTCTTGATGATTCCCCAGGCACTAAAATACAGGACATACAGACTAAATTGACAAAATTGTCTGGGCACGCCCACCACCATCTTACACCATTGTAGCTCACGTGCTTTGGTGGGACACAATAAGGAATGGTGACTCTCCTTGGAAGAACTTGGCCATCACACCCCAAATCTCCTCTGAAAGGGCTAACATTTGAGGCCAGAGTTCCAGAGAACTTACTGAAGTTGAATCCCTCTCCTCGCAGATAAGCAACGGCATACACTCAAGAATCCTGAGGTCGGTGAGCGTAGACTACTTGCAGCGTGGACCTCAGACCAGCAGCTGCAGCTGGAAGCTTGTTAACAGCAGGTTCCCAACTCCCCTGCCCCCCACACTTGTGGAATCTGAATTGTGGCTGGGGGAGGGGAGCAAATCTGCTTCACAATTTTTCAAAGCGATTCCTATGTATACCTAATCGTGAAATCTTGGGGAATAGTCCAGCAGCTGACTAAGAGGTCCACCCCTGAAGGACTTTGTAAATGCAGCAAGGACCCAGCAGAAGGAAGGGTAGGAAAGAGCAGGTGCCCAGGATCCTGGGGTAACAAGGGAGCTTGGTGGTTGCACCTGTGCCTTCGCGTGAGGCCATAAAACTAACAGGGATCCATTAACTTTGATCTTCGGTGGAACACTGGACACTTCCCGCCACCCTTCTCAGTTTTCATGTGGTAGCGCAAAGGAAAAATAGGTTCAAGGGCCAGAAAACTAAACAAACCCTCTCAGATAAGAGGGGACTCTTACCAGCCTCCTCGGGACTCCCATCTTGACTTCACCTTCCAGGTGCCCATTCCATTCTACTGCTTATGACTTACTAACAACCTCTCAAACACACACACCAGTATCTCCTCCACACTCATCTTGCACCTCTTTCCTGGGTGTGCTCACTCAAGCCCAGGACTCATCCCCACTGATTAGGGCCTGGCCCCCGACCCTGTCTTCTGTGCTCTCGTGGATGGTCAAGCGCCATCCAAAAGTCAGAGATGCCTCCATTTCAACTCAAATCAACACAGCAAGTTTTTCAACTGGCGTCATAACCTGCCTCACTCCTTGGTTACATTCTATCTCTGTCCCTTCCAAAGATGTCAAACACTTACACACTTCTTCAGCGATAAATGAAGCCTCTCTGAGCTCAAATATATCGAACATCATGTCTTTTTCAAAGAGCTCCTTTAGTTTTAGTTTCTGGAATGTTTTAGTTTCTACTCTGTTGAGGGGGGAGAACTTCACTCAGTCCTCTCTCCCTTTTATCCCTTGATTGAGACTGACCGTAGATCTCCACCCCACCGCCCGCACCACAGTGACCACAGTGATCTCAGTGACGATAATGGTAATGGCAGTCAAAACCTGTAGAGAGCTTACCATCTGCTAGGCATTGAATTAAGCATTTTACACACGTTACTTAGTTTTCCCAGCCTCCCTATGAGGAAACTACTATTTATTATTTCCATCCTACAGATGGGAAAACTGAGGCTGAGAAGGGTTAAGGAGCTTGCCCAAGATTACAGGGATAATAAGTAGCAGAACTGGGATTCTAACCCAAGTCTATCTTGTATTCTTTATGCTTCGTTGCCTCTGTAAGCATAAGACAAAATACATGTGAAAGTAATTTTACCCTCTGAAGCAACATCCACAAGGAACACATTCTCCTAAAGGCTCTCCCACTCTTTCTGGCTCCTTCTTTAGTCAATCCCATTCTCCTCTTGGCAACGTGGCATTCTCAGTTTCTCTTTCCCTAAGATAGCAGATCCTGTTATGGGTCCTAAAGCTTCCCCTGACCCAACTTTCCTGTCCCATAGTGGCCATGAGACCCACATCCAATGGGCCTTTTGGAGAAGAGAAGGTTATTGATTTGTTCGTCTTCTTAGTACACAGTTTGTGAAGCCAGAGCCAAGTTTCAACCCTGACCCTCCTTGGAAGATTTCAATGGTCTCGGTGCTAAGGCTGTCAAGTAGACCAGTTAAAGCAGACTCTCCAGGGGATAGGGTCCAGCAGCAATCCCTTTTAAGGCTCCCCAGGTGATTTCAATGTGTGCAATGAAGATTGTGAACCCTGTCTCCCTGCTACAGTTCTAATTTTTTTTTTTTTCGGGTACATTATGATTACAAAACCCCAGAACAACTTTATATCTGTATGCCTCCTGGGCCATCCTACATTAGCCGAAGCTTAATAAAGAATCCTGCTGGAATCCTGAAACAAGACAGAAGGAATGCATTGTTTGAAGGATGGGTGAAATTTCTTATGTTCTTTTGCTTTCTCTGAAACTGTATGAACTATGGAACTCTTATGAGGAGTTTTCTCGCAGCCTGGAAAGACCTGAGAAGGTCTGGGAGCATGTTACTCATGTATCAGTGAGTTTTGGGATAAAAAGAATAGGTTTGGTGCTCATTCTGAAAGTAGCCATATCTTATGATCAAGTTTCTTAAAATTAAAGAACTTAGCTATAATATCTCACACTTCTTGGTGGCAGGGGAGAGACCCAAGGTATGTGGCTGTAGGGTGCCTGGCTGGCTCAGTCCGTAGAGCATATGGCTCTTGATCTGTGAGTTCGAGTCTCATGTTGGGTGCAAAGATTACTTTAAATTAAAAAAAAGTAAAAAAAAGATCCGTGGCTGTGCTTGGCAGTAGAGTAAAATTGTCTTAGATTCCTTTAGCCATGTCTAAGAGTATAAAAATTTGGTAGAGATCCTTAACAATCCATAGGTGAAAATCTACTCACCACCCCCCACACCCCTGCTCCCCCCAATTCCCACCTCCCAGCCCCGCCACCAACCATCTCTAATCTTTTGCTATCTTTTCTGAAGTGAATGCATGTTAAAAGAAAATCCAAATGTTACTTTTCCTTGAAGCCCTTATTTTAACCCCTCTCAAACAGGAGTATGAGTAGAAGCTTCTAGATTAGGGAAGAATCAGCTTCCTGAATAGGATGTCAAATCATGTGACACCTTTCAGCTCCTTCCCAGCACAAGAATTAAGCCCAGGTTTACCTCCAGCCAACCCCACCTTGGTGAGAGAGAGCGGAGAGGATTTTCCACAGGATTAAATGATATGAATAGCTTTCAGGTTTCCACTGGGGGCAGAGCCCGGGAGGGGGTTGGGGTGTTGCTACAGCAGCTGCTCCAAGAAGAGAATAAAGGATTTGCTAGAGCTTTGTGTGACTCGGTGTATCTGCAGAGGATTGATCTGAGATCCTTTCTTAGCCTCCTTTCGAGGGGAGGGGGAAGGACTTCTTTTCAAAGTCACATTATCTGGCAACAAAGCCTGACCCAGGAGGGTGGTGTTTTAAGGATTGCCCACTTGTGGGAGAGAGAGGTGGGCTCAAAGCCCCCCTCAAGGAGGAGGCATGCAGGCCTCAGCAGATGGGTCTGGAAGCTGGGAGGAGCTGGGGGAGGTAAACCCAGGTTCCCTCACTTTCCTGAAACATCTGACCTCCGCCTTCTCCCAGGTGGCTCATGCTCCCGGCAGCTAGTTCCCTCAGATCCTAGAGTGGACACTGTCTACACTGCATGTGTCTGGAGCCTAGGGGCGCTTCATGGCATGCAGCTCAGAAAGATTACTCGCCTATTGAAAGACATGGCACAAAATGGTAGAGCCGCTCTGGAAAACAATTTATTTTATATATATATATATATATATATACACACACATATATATACTATATATACATAAATATATATAATATATTTATAATATAAACGTACCCTTTCTGAATGACCCAGCAAACTCACTCCTTGGTATTTACCTAAGAGAAATTAAAGATTATGTTCACACAGAAGCCTGTATTTAAATGTTTATAGCTCTCTTTACTCATAACCACCAAGAACTGAAGCAACCCAAAGATCTCTCACCTGGGAACAGACAAATACACCGTGGTACATCCCTCCAACGGGATATTGCTCAGCAATAAAAACCGACCCAAGTGTTGATTCACGGGACAGCGTGAACGAAACCCAAGTGCCTTATGTTACGTGAAAGAAGCCCAACTCAAGAGGCTGAACCCTGTAGGCCTCCATGTCTGTAGCATTCTTGAAAAGGCAAAGCTCTAGGACACAGAGGGAGGAGCTGAGTACAAAGGGGCAGCCTGAGGGGGCGTGTGGGCCGATGGAACATTTGTATCTCAACAGCAATGACATGACTGTCTACATTTGTCACAACTCACAGAAGTACCCCACAAAAGGAGTGTATTTCACTACAGGTAAGTCAAGAGAATCAACCAGTCACAGTTGTGTCACGAGAGGTGTGAAGAGAGGATTTGAAACTCCCAGCCCTTGCAGTGGCTTTCCCTATAATTCACACTCCTTTTTCCTTTTTTTGGTGGTAACCAGGAGGGCAGAGTGTGGATTTCCATCAGGCTTCTGTGGCTGGGGAACAGCTGACCCGATGCCCTGGTTTCTTCCCAGTTATCATGGTAGGGCACAAGCAGTGGCTTTTCTTCCTCTGCACCCAGTTCCTTCCCCTTAGCTAAATACTTTCTCAAGAAGAATGTATGGCCTTGGCATTCCTCTTCAAGCTCATTCTTTTAACACAGATTCTCCTTGTGATCCCTCTTCAAATTCCGCATTGACAAAATAAAAGGCAAATTGTACTATGTGTACGACAACATTAAGGGCCATTCAGGACCTCCCTCTCCTGCCGAGGGACATCCCAGTCTCTCCACCAATGCCAATGGAGTTCAGAACCTCACTTCTCCAATTGTGTTAAGGGACCAGCAGCCTTGACATCACCTGGGAGCTTATGAGAAATGCATACTCTCAGGCCTGCTCCAGACAAGGCCCTAGAATAAGGACTTGCCCTTTTAACAAGACACCAGCCCTGCTTTACATTCAAGGGTCTATCCTAATGACATCATTTAGATCCCCATTAGCTGTTATGGAAAGAATGGGGCCTTTGGTCTTGGCCCACCCTGAACTCTTAGCCCTACTGCTTTCTCGCTGTGTGCCTTATTTGGGTGAGTAGTTATACAAGTATATAACCTTTGACCCTTAGTTTTCTCATCTGTAAAATGGAGATATTAATGTCAACTTTATAGTGTTGCTGTTACGTTTAAATTACATAATACAAGGAGCCAACCACACTGTTGAGAATACACCATAGGTTTTTGTATCTCAGTTGCCCCACTTGAGTTCTCAACCTTCTTGGTCGACTTAGTAATTGTTGAAGGAATTAGATGGGCTGGAGAAGGTGGATGGACAGGGGGAGGACCAGATGACCTTGGTAATCGCTTACTTTTAGGCTATTGTAGGTCTGTGATTAACAGTTTGGTCCCTGAATAGCATTACCTGGAAGCATGTTAGAAATACAAATTCTACTATGGTTAGTGCTGTGAAGTGTGTAAACCCTGACAATTCACACCTGTACCCCTGGGGCTAATAATACATTATATGTATATAAAAAATTTTAAAATATATATATAAAAAAAAGAAATACAAATTCTAGGGTTGTCTGGGTGGCACAGTCAGTTAAGCATCGTCTGCCCATTGGTTTCAGCTCAGGTCATGATCTCAGGGTGTTGGGATGGAGCCCCACATCGGCCTCCATGCTCAGTGTGGAATCTGTTTGAGATTCTCTCTCTCCCTGTCCCCCTCCCACTCTGCTGTTTCTTTCTCTCTCTCTTTTTCAAATGCATACATAAAATCTTTAAAAAAAAAAAAAAAAAAAGAAATACAAATTCTACGGTCCTACACCAGATTTACTAAACAGAAACTCCATGGTAGATCCTAGAAATGTTTGATTTAACAAACCGTCCCAGTGAATGTGATACATGCTAGTGGGACCTTTTTAGGGAACGTGAAACTCCTGCAATTTCAGCCTTCTTCGACAAGCTGGTATACAAGAATCAATATTTAGAGAGGTTTGCTGGAAAGCTAAGCCATTCCTCCAGCTTCTAGGGTACCGATTTTCCCATCAGTATTGAAACACATTGGTGTATGGAAACAGGTCTGGTTTGGTTGTGCTGTATGTTGTCAGCAATTTGCAAGTAATTCATTCAACAGATTCATTCAGCAACTAGTTCCCATGATCCTGCTATGCGTCAGGCACTGCTCCAAGCTCTACTAACACAATAAAACCTTAAGTGATGCAATCATGGCCAGTAATTGGTTAATCAAAAATGTCATTTAAAGACAGAATCATAAAACATGACACACACAGATCCCACAAATGGCTATTTATTTGCCCGGCTTCTGGTCTAAGACAAAGTTTTCTAAGTGGCCCGCCTTGCCTTCTATTTCCTCCATAGCACCTTGTTTATAATGTTCAGTTGGGGTTTCTTTCAATTGGAATGAAACTGAAAAGACACTTGGGAATCAAGTTGTCTTTCTCATGTTCATTCAACAAGAATATATTTTTAGCTACTCACATTTAATTTTTTAAGATTTTATTCATTTATTTGACAGAAAGAGAAAGATCACAAGTAGGCAGAGAAGCAGCAGAGGGGGAGGGGAAACAGGAGCAGAGAGCCTGATGCAGGGCTCAATCCCAGGACCCTGAGATCATGACCTGAGCCGAAGGCAGAGGCTTCACCCACTGAGCCACCCAGGTGCCCCTCCTCACATTTATTCTTATCAAGTCATATTCAACTCAGTTTGCAAAGAAGTGATACCTTTTGTTTTTTTTTTAAGATTCTTATTCTACCAGTTTATGGAACAGTGAATTAAACGATGCAAGCCAATAATAAGTATGATGGGCATATACTGGTTTAGGAATCATCCAAAGTGACTGGTAGAGAATGTAACATCCTACCCCTCTCTGGGACAGGAATTAGTCTGTTAGCTGCAAATGTTCTCCACGCTGTGGCTAGCAGTCAGTAGGGAAGAAGGGAAAGAAGATGTCCAGTGATTCCATCGAAGTGTATGATCACAAGAGTCTCTGTCATGATTGTCTTATGGGAGGCTGCAAATACCTTACTTTTTAAGAGAATTTGAGCAGAGCCCAGATTCCTTTAATAACACCAATTTAACTCACCTGCCAGCTTCCTCTCTCAAGCAGAGGCTATTAGGTAAGATTGGTCACCCCAGGCTATGATTAGCTAGTGGCAATCATCCCTTATTTCAGGCTTGCACGTCGTTTCTGTGTTTCTCTTTTTTTAACATTTCACTCATGCTCACTCAGGACATATCTGTTATCTAGGGTTACAACAGTGCTGCATAACAAGCCAGCCGTAATCCTACAGATTTTTTTTTTTTAAGATTTTATTTATTTATTTATTTGACAGAAGAGAGTGAAATAGCACAAGCAGGGGGAGTGGCAGACGGAAAGGGCAAAGCAGACTCTCCGCTGAGCAGGAAGCCTGATGTGGGGCTCCGATACCTGGACGCCAGGATCATGACCCCAGCGGAAGGCAGACGCTTGGTTCCATCTGAACCACCCAGGTGCCCCCAATCCTAAGGACTTGAAAGACCAGTTGTTTCTCACAAGTCGGACGAACTGGCTGGGAGGTTCTGCTGAAATGGGCTGAGTAGGCTGACCTCATCTGGGCTTCTTGCTGTGTGTGGGTAGTCAACACTCAGATGCTGACCGGGTAAGGAAGACCCCTGCAGGGATCGTCTCTCAGTTCTCATCCATACACTCTAGTTCTCCAGCAGCTTAGCCTACCTAGCTTGTCGCATGGCAATAGCAGAGTCCTGAAGCTAAAGAGATTGTGGAAATGAGCAAGATTTCAGAAGACCAAGGCTCTCAGCCCGCCCACCGGCACCTGTGTTTCATTCTCTAAGCCAAGGCTACTCAGGAGGCCCCCACACATTCCAGGGGAGGGAAAATAGGCCACGCCTCCTGGTGGGAGGAGCCCCAGACATGATATCCCAAAGTGGTCTGTGGTTATGGGGCTGCGGGGTAAAGAGTCGGGGTGATTTTTGCCCCTAATCAATCAGGGATGCATCTGTGATTATGAGAGCAGGAAAGGATAGCTGAAGACAGCTTGAGAAGTAAACTTAAATTCCCTGAAGCTAAGCTTATAAGCTTATTACGGTCTGGGAGAAGTCAAGGCATTTAAAAAACAAAGCGTAGTACTTTTTGATTTCAGATTAGCCATTTTACCATCTTGGAAAATTTACATTTTTGAGAAAGCTAAATGGCTTATTTCACTGCTTCGGTGCTCAAAAAGGCATTTTATAAGTACCCTACCTCATGGAGGGGGAACAAAAGGGGGGGGTGCTTCTATGTCAATGGTTTTACTCCCCAGAAACAGTTTACTGAGTTTCAGCAAAATCTACACATCTCTATAAGAGGGAAATTTACATAATTGGGGGGCAAAAAAACCTCCACTGTGTTACTGAGCTGAATAATTACAACCATATAAACTGGGAGGTTACCTCAGAAAAGCTGTGCAGCAAAGGCCCATACTGGGTCGGTCTTCGGATAGGGCGATTTGTGAACATTTTTTGAATATGAACAATTAAATTGTTAGGAATTCGTTCCTAATCGTTTATTACACATGAGAATTTATTCAGTGACTCGATAAATAGTTGCTAAGCAGGTATTAAAAAAAAAGCCATGGTGCTAGATAGTTGGGGTCATGTTTGGATTAAGCAAAACTTTCAGAAAGATGTATTTCTCCCTTATCCCTGTCCCCACCCCACCCTGCTTTCCCGGATCCATGCTTTGGTGTCAGGTCCTCAATTTCCATCATATATCCTACATCGTTCTCAGAAAACTGTTGTATTTCTCAGCATCCCGCTTATGTAAGATCCCAGTCCTCCAAATAGCTACAACAATATACCGACACGTGTGGATATTTTTCATAACAAAATGCCAAGAAAAGCTTTGCTTCACCTGAGGGACTGGCTGGGGGCTCTGTATGGGTAAAGCTAATCTCATGGCTATTTTCTTGGTCTGCTTGGCTGGAAGCAAGCTCAGCATCCAATTCTCAACTCAATTCAAGGAGTTACATTCAACTCCATTCAAGGAGACAAGTAATGCTTGTCTCCATTTATTACTTTTCCTCCCTGTTCTTGGTCTTCTTCTTTTAGCTCTGTTTTCCTGGTCCTAATATTTATTTACATACATGTTTAACCTGAAAGCCTCCCGAATTTTTTAGAATATGACAGTAAAGGGTCACTTGGAAGGCTCAGTCAGTTAAGTGTCTGCCTTTGGCTCAGGTCATGATCCTGGAGTCCTGGGATCAAGCCCAGCATTGGGCTCCCCAGTCAGCAGGGAACCTGCTTCTCCCTCTGCCCTCCCTCTCCCCCTGTTAGTGTTCACTCTTTTTCTCTCAAATAAATAAAATCTTAACAAACAAAGAATGACAGTATATAAACATATTACTTGGATAAAAGTGAGGAATTCCCATTAGGATGCTGATGGGACAACCAATATAGATTTGACTAACCAACCCTTCTCCCCAGCAATATGGTATTGCAACCATTCCTGGAAAGAACATTTGATAGCTTTTGCTGAAGCATAGACTGTTTCTGTATTAGGTGGAGTTTAGACCTTAATGTGCATTTGAAATTGCAGATTCTGATTCAGAAGGTCTGGAATAAGCTGAGAGTCCAAACTTCTATCAAGTTCCCTGGGGATGCCAATGCTGCTGGTTCTCGGACCTCCTTCAGAATAGCAAGGGACAGAGGATAATAACGAGCCAGGGTTGTAACGATCAACTCTGCGACATTTAGACTTGACTTATTTGCTGCAGCCATTTGGCAAATATGTGTGTGATGGATCCCTGAGAAGTCAGTTCAGAAAGCAGACAGGTCCATGCCGTTCTCATCCCTGCACACCAGGTTCTACTAATCCTCAGTCAGTGGCATCAGTACCACATTGGTCAAAAACGGCTCCTAGATTCTCTCTGTGGGTATGGACCTGAATTGCCATCATACCTGTTAATCCTGCCATGGCCTCCTAAAGATGAGGTTCCTAGGAAATCACCTGGTTCAGGCTCCCATCCAGGATGGGGAATCTCCCTGTCTCCTGCCACTGTCCAAGGGTCCCATCAAGCTCTGTTTGATTACCTTCAATGGCAGGGACTCACTCATCCCTAAGGCATCCTATGACATTAAGGAATAGCTCTTAAGAAGACAAAGCTTGTCTTTCTGCTCAGTCAAAATCAGCTTTCTGGGAACCTATAACCACTGAATTTTGTGTGCTGTTCGCAGCATTTCAAGCCTGCTCTTACTCAAGTCAGCCTTTCCAAATCTGTGGATAGCTGAGAACCCTCCTTCCCTCTCTCCTCCAATTAGACACACCCAAGCCTCCAACTGCTAGGGTGAAAGGTCTAAAAATGCCGACCTTCTTCTGAGCATCGCCCAGTTATCAAGATGACTGTTAAAAATGGTGCCCAGCGTACATCCAAAATAATTGAAAGCAGCGTTTTGAAGAGATATTTGTACACCCATGTTCATAGCAGCATTAGTCACAATAGTCAGAAGATGGAAACAACCCAAATGTCCACCAGCGGGTGAGTGGATAAGCAAAAGCTGGTATAGACACACAGTGGAATATTATTTAGTCTTACAAAGGAAGGAGATTCTGACATAGGCTATGACATGGATGAATATTGAGGACACTATGATAAATCAAATGACAGTC
The DNA here is from genome assembly GCF_030435805.1 of Mustela lutreola. Lineage (NCBI taxonomy): Eukaryota > Metazoa > Chordata > Mammalia > Carnivora > Mustelidae > Mustela > Mustela lutreola. The sequence goes on along the minus strand of NC_081298.1, from coordinate 36,024,620 downwards.
ACAAAAAGACAAATGCTGGCGCGTCTGGGCAGCTCAGTTGGTTAAGTGTCGGACTCTTGATTTCGGCTCAGGTCGTGATCTCAGGGTCTTGGAATCCAGCCCCACGTTGGGCTCAAGGTCAGCAAAGAGTCTACTTGAGATCCTCTCTCTTCCTCTCCCTCTGCCTCTCCCCCACCTGCTATGCTCTCCCCACCAAACAAATAAATCTTTAAAAAAAAAAAAAAAAAGGACAAATGCTGTCTGATTCTACTTATGCAAGATAGCTAGGGTAGGCAAATTCGTAGAAAGGAGGGTGGTGATTGCCAGGGATTGGGGGAGAGGAGGAATAGGGAGTCGTTAATGGGCACAGAGTTTCGTTTTGGGAAGATGAAAGAGGTCTGGAGAGTGGTTTCACAACACAAATGAGCTTACTATTGAACCATACACTTAAAAATGGTTAAGATGGCAAATTTTATGTTATGTCTATTTACCACGATTTTAAAAAACAGTTGTGCCCAGACCTGGTCAAAACACTTCAGTTGTTTTAAGGCTAGTGTAGAATATGCTAGAGCTATGGTTTTTCCTTGATTGCTAATCTACATTTCTAGTAATGCAGCTTCAGAATGTGGCTCTAGTATTTTTAGAAGGTGCACGGCACCATTAAGGCATATCACATGTGTGATCTATTTTTTTAAGATTTATTTATTTATTTGACAGAGAGACAGCAAGAGAGGGAATACAAGCAGGGGGAGTGGGAGAGGGAGAAGCAGGCTTCCTGCCAAGCAGGGAACCCAATGCAGGTCTTGATCCCAGGACTCAGGGATCATGACCTGAGCCGAAGGCAGATGGTTAACGACTGAGCCACCCAGGCATCCCACATGTGTGGGCTATTAAACTCCTCTGTTCCTCTTCACATGAATTCCTGCCAAACTATTCTAAGATAGTGTAATTGACTTCTCTAGTTGTTACCTGCCTTCGAAAAAAAAAAAAATTGCCACTTCCATGGATGCCATAACCATCTTCTGGAAACGAAACTTTCTCCTTTATAATCTTTTTAAGTTTTCTATGCCTTAAGTTCATTTCCAAAAGAAAAATAAAACTTTGACATGTTCTGAAATCATTTTTAAATGATGCTTCTAAAAATCTGTGTATGTTATGACTGATATCTAGGGATCTAGAAGTTTGCAGGTAGTACTTGTGCCAATATTTCTGTGCTCAAGTGAATGTTTCTTCAGCCATCCTTGAACATTCTTGACATAAAGACAGTAATAAAAACAACTATTTACATTGTACATGAAAAACTAAACTTAAGTATTGCAAACATCCACTTTTCATGTCCTTCATAACTTCTAATTTAGAGAAGGGCATCAGTAAAGGCACCACTGGCTTGAGAACAAAAGTGTCAAGAACAGACATACTCTTGTAATTTATTGAGAACCATTAACCCAAACATGAAATACTGTGAGTGGAAAGCCCATGGCTTTTGTGCCATTGGCAGGTGTAATCACCTTTCTTTGACTCTCACATTCATGTATGTTTTGAAATTTTCTCAGATAACTTTCCCCAAGTTCCAACAACTACTGTAATTCTTAAAAATTTTTTTAGATCTGGAGGCAGATTTGGGTTTGCATCTGTTTGCAAAGGCTGAATGCAAACAAGATGAAAAGGTGCTCACGGAGTGGATTGTATTGGGGTAGTTACACATGCTACCTGCTTCTGAGAGTATAATTTCCAGAGCCTTTTAGGAGATGAAAAGGTTTGTAAGAGCTCAGTCACACTTTGCAATTACAGAAAATTGTTAGTTGCATTTAGATCAGTCAACTGTACAAATGGACCAATTTGGTCTTTTTTTTTTTTTTTTTTTTTTAATCCTATCCCAGAATACCTGTGGGTCAAGTTGTTCAGGTGTCATTCACAGAACAGAAAACTCACTACGTCATCACTGCAAAAAGGAGGGTGAATGAATCACTTATAATTGTTTTGAGAAGGCAATTTAACAGCAATTTACACATAAGATTTTTTTTTGTTTTCAAAAAGGTTCTCAAGTGTAAGAAAATGGTACATTTTACAGGTAGAACTTTTTTCCCCAGTAAACTATGAAACTATAAAACTACATAAAACTATGAAAGGTCATACAGAATCTTTGGTTTTAATTCAAGGTGTAAAATGAGGAATTCAGTCCCATGGTTTCTGGATTTTGCATCTTGAGTTTTTTGTGACTTTCGATCACTGGCTTGTTAAAGGGGCAGTGGACACAGAACTCTGTCCTGAGAGCTTTCCACATAACGTCTGTGAGACAGAATCGGGACAGGACAGGCAAAATTATAAATACCTGAACTCAAGCCCAAACCAAAACAGTGTTTTAAATGAAAGCTCATACAAAATTACTGTTAATATTGCAAGAAATTCATAGTTCTGGTTTCCAAAGAAAATTAATTCAGCTCTCCTGTGGATGTGAAAAGAAGCTTTGAAAAAAGAGGGCTGGATCTCCTCAGTTTATGCTTAAATGGATAAACTTGCGGCCTGGTTATGGTTGCTGTGGGAGCTATAACTTTACCCTGAATTTTTTCATGTCTTACTTGCTGCCCATAGCTTTTTCTCAGAAGTGCTTGTGATGTGAAAGATGGAGAATCACCCACGAAGGTAATTGTCTCCTCAGAGAACATGCTTCCTCGGAGAGCTGCCTGGGCAGAGTTTATAGGAGTTTGCATTTTCAGGAGTGGAGGGAACACTGGTAGAAGGAAGGAGGAGCTCTTGGGACATGGAAGCATCTTTGGTTCTGCCGGAAAGGAACAGAAAGAGGTCACCATCTGCTCTTCCACGGAACAAGTCTCATGAAGTTGCCTTAATTTCTCTACATGGTGCAAACAAGAAAAAGGAAGATATTAAAGGATTTTTTTTTTTTACAGGTCCCTTTATATATTTGGACCAATTTCTCTTATTTATTGGAAAGAAGAAAGGTATTAGGGAGACAAGAAATGGGAGGAAATAAGGATCTCCCTTTTGTTCACTACTACAACCTATACTATCATGATCCCTTACAGGCATGTCCCCCTTTCTGTAATCTTTAGGTCCACTGTTTTGGTGTCGTCCACTGTCCTGGCACTGTATGCAATACCTGGCATATTCAGGTAACTATTTTTCTCAACATTTTATAGTGAAAATTTTCAGGCAGAGACATCTGAAAGAATTTTATGTGAACACTGTATGTCCCCATCTAGATCCTACCCTTAGCCCTTCACTGTTTTGCTTCAGCGTATATCCAGCCAGCCAGCTATCCTATCTCCGTCCGTAATCTCATGTTTAAATTCATTTCCAAGCTGCAAATATCCTTTTGCTCCACTCTATATACTTCAGCACTCATTTAATTCACTCAAGTGGACTATTACAATTTTGTCTCTCTTTCTTAAAAAAATATTTATTTATTTGAAGAGCTTACAAGTAGGCAGAGAGGAAGGCAGAGGGGGGAGGGAAGCAGGCTCCCTGCTGAGCAGAGAGCCCCATTTGCGGGATCCCAGGACCCTGAGATCCTGACCCGAGCTGAAGGCAGAAGCTTTAATCCACCGAGCCACCCAGGCACCCCTACAATTTTGTCTCTTTTGAACACAGGAGATGCACCAAACCTAAATGCACTAATTAATTTTGATAAATGTATACACCTGTGTAACCCAAACCCTTATCATGATACAGAACATCCGTCCCCTGGAGGAAGCCTCAAGACTATCCAGTTCATTTCCATCCTTCCATCAACATTTTCTGTGACTGCAAAGTAGTTTTGCCTGTCCTAGAACTTCAAACAGCATCACGCAGTAGGTAGTCTTCTGCGTCTGGCTTCTTTCATTTAGTAGGATGTTTTTGAGATCATCCACGTTGCTAGGTGTAATGTAGTTCCCAATAAATATTGATTTGCTGATTTTTATCACAGAGCTAAGGCATTTAAGTTGACCAAATGCATTTACATACAGTTATTATAGCTTGAATGTCTCTTATTAAGCCTTTGGTGCTTGTGGAGGCGGGGGGTTCAGGACTGCTCTTCGTGGATGACTAAGTAAAACAGGGCAAGTTTTGTGGAAGAAGTAAAAAAAAAATCTTTTTAAAACTAAAGAAAGTGGGGAGCTGGGGGAGAGATCAGTTGGTCGAGCATCTGACTCTTGATTTTTGGCTTAGGTCATGATCTCAGAATCATGAGATCGAACCCCACGTGGGGTTCTGTGCTCAGTGGGGAGTCTGCTTGAGATTCTCTCTCTTTCTCCCTCTGCCCCTCCCCCCTGCTTGCTCTCTCTAAAACAAATACATCTTTAAAATTAAAGATACCACAGGATGGTTATGATTAGAGCACATGAGACAGTCCAGACAGGAACTGACCACAAACCTCTCCCCTTCTCACAGGTGTAGGTGCGATGGTTAAACATGACACTTCCCACAGAAGCGTTTTTTTCTGGAACGTTCACTTGCTATGTGCAAAGGCAGGATGTGACTTGGCCAAGGGGGAATCTGCCTGCTTGAGTTCTTTCCGCAGTAGTTCCCCCTTCTCCAAAGAGTGAGGCTGAGAGCCGGCTGCAAGGAAGTAGAGGGCAGAGGTTCCACTTGGTGTCTTTTGTGGTAAACGTGACTGGCTTTTTGGGGGAGTACCAATTAGCTGGAAGAGTCCCAACTGAAAATTTTCCAAAGAATCCCCTCTAGCCCACAAGTTAGTGGGTTCCCAAGCTCAGGAAGGGTGAGGAACACTGTGCTCTTCGGCATGTGAATTTTATGTTTATTAGTGATTTCACATACCTGTCAGGGTTCACTAAAGAGTTTCAACCCCCAGAAATCTACATTCTCTTTCTTAATAAGAGAAAAAGAGTCAAGAAGGCTAAACTCAGCTGTGGCCTGGAGGTGATCCCAGTAATCTACAGTTCAGATTACTACCTGGAGGCACCTGAAATCTCAGGTGGCCCTTTTGGGTCAATCCAGGTGGCTGGATCTAAACTATTCAAACCGAAGGCCTCAGCCTCCTTCCTGAACAGGGTGTGGGGGACCAGTCATGGGGCACAGAATTAAGACAGTTTCAGACATGGGGAACTCCAAGGAGTGTGCAATTTAAGACCTCATCAGCTTTCATGAATTGTGTTTTTCCCCGCAGCACAAGCATTTTGCTTTTAAACCATTACTTAGCACCCCAATGGACATTTGGGAAGACAAGGGAAAAGGAGGCAGACAGGAGGTAGAGAAGATTGGTTCGGAAACTTTGGTGAGAAAAAAAAATCTAGATGCAATTACAGATGATAACTGGATGGACTGGGGCATATTAAGACAAAATAATCAGGTTGCTACTGTCTATGACAGCTGCAAATTTGTTCTGCTCTTGGATTATGGCCCTTCCAAAATACGGATTATCTCGCCAATGATCATCAAGATGGGACACATTACCACGAAGTTCCCTTTCCTAGGAGTATTTACTGGGACGTTAAAATGCCAAGATTGCTAAACCATCCTTAGTGGCTTATGAATGAATGTAAAGCAGTCCACTGGCTGCCTTATTCTCAGCGTGATGAGATGTGGCACTGAAAATATTGTCCACTAAATGCAGTAAATAACCACAATTTAGCCAACCTTTTATGCACTTATAACTCAGTATATTGGAAACTATTGTGCCTCCACCCATTGCAGCCCATCAGGCCCCACAGTATCAGAGGGCTCAAGCCACGATCCTGTCCCTGAATAGTTAACGCTTTTCCGCAGAACATGTCCAATATAAGGGCCAAAATTTTGTTTTCCCTTCAATGGAAATCAAGAGGTCCCCTAAACGCAGCAGAAGGTCTGCTGTGAGGGGGGCTGGCAGAGGCTTTGGCCAGCCCGCAGGTTTCCTTTGACCTTGGTTATGACCAGGAGTGTCGCTGTTAACTGCGAGGCTCGCCTCAAGGTGGAAAACAGCATCGGTTTCCACTGCCACCCCAGAGAGCCAAGCTCTGCTGCAGGGCGATGGCGGTGAGACGGTCCCTTCCAGGCTCGACTTTGCCACCCAGAGAGCGGCTCGGAGGCCGCCTACAGGTGCAATTCAGGCACTGCGGGCTGGGCAGCCGGAGCCAAAGCCCATCAGCATCTCGCTCAGCCCCTCCCTAAACCTGAGCAGACCCCAGTGTGTCCGCCGCCCTCCCCCACCTAGCCTCTGCCCTGGCACTGTTTGGAAAAGAAGCCGGGAGGCCTCCGAGACTTTGCAGACTCGGATCGCGGAGGGGGTGGGGCGCGGCCGAGGCTTCCCCTCGAATCTGCGGCAAGCCTGGCTCCGGGAAAGTTTTTCAAAAGTTCCCAGCAGCGCCTGCCCAGGTCGCCTCCGCCGGGCGAGCAGACAGCGGCAAGCCCGCCAGCCTCGCCGCCGCCGCCGCCGCCGCCTCTGCCGCTACTGCTGCCAGCAGCGCGCTCCGGGCGGCTCGCTCACTCGCGGGAAGCGGGCCGGACTCCCGGCGGGCAGGCCCTCCTCCTGGGGCGAAAGCCGCAGCTGACGCAGGCGGCTCGGAAGGCGGAAGCTGCCCCGCTCCGACCGCTCGGGCAGCGCCGCGGCGCCTACACCTGGGGCCCCGACGGGTGGGCACAGGCGCCCGGCCCGAGGCGTTCGAGGGGGCTCCTGGGGAGATACGGGGCGCCGCGCGTCTCTGAGCAGCGGACCCTAGCAAGTTCCTCGCCGCACCCTGCCCCCCTTCCCTCCAGGCTCAAAGCTCCCGAGGGCGGGGGTCCGCCCTGAGCCCTGGGACGTCGAAGCCGTCCCGCGAGTCCCAGAGCCCCCAGCTCCTTCCAAGTTCCTCCCAGCACTCCCCCTCCCCATCAACCAGAGGGAAGGGGCGTGTCGCGCTACGACACGCCCCCCTCATGAATATTAATAAGCGCGCATGCGCCTGCTTCGCGCGCAGGGTAGAGGTGGCCAGCCCGGGCCGCTGCTCCCAGACGGGCTCTCCGAGTCCCTCGCCGAAAGCCGGGCGGGCACGCGTCATTGTGTTACCTGCGGCCGGCCCGCGAGCTGGGCTCGGATTTTTTTTTTTCTCCCCTCCCTCTCTTCTTTCTAAGCAGCTGATCTGAAAGGGAATAAAAGGCTGCGTATAATCATAATAATAAAAGAAGGGGAGCGCGAGAGAAGGAAAGAAAGCCGGGAGGTGGAAGAGGAGGGGGAGCGCCTCAAAGAAGCGATCAGAATAATAAAAGGAGGCCGGGCCCTTTGCCTTCTGGAACGCGCCGCTCTTGAAAGGGCTTTTGAAAAGTGGTGTTGTTTTCCAGTCGTGCATGCTCCAATCGGCGGAGTATATTAGAGCCGGGACGCGGCGGCCGCAGGGGCAGCGGCGACGGCAGCACCGGCAGCAGCACCGGCCGGAGAACCAGCGCGAGCAGCAGCGGCAGCGGCGGCGTCCCGAGTGCCTGCGGCGCGCGGCGCAGCGATGCGGTCCCCACGGACGCGCGGCCGGCCCGGGCGCCCCCTGAGCCTCCTGCTAGCCCTGCTCTGCGCCCTGCGAGCCAAGGTAAGAGCCCGCCGGGCCTCCCTCCCGGCCCGCCCTCTCCTTTCCCTCGCAGCTCCCTAGACGCCTGCGCTTGAGCGCCTAGAGCGGGCTTGGGAACCCTCGGGCGCCCGGCCTCCCGGCTGGGTCCTGCGCCCGGGAGGCTCCACCTGGGCTGGGGAAGCCCCGGACCTCCTAAGCCCTCCGCCCCCCAGGTGGAGCAAGGGGGCTGCGTTCTCTCCGCTCTTCTCCCCCGGGACAGTCGTCCGATTTCTCCTGCACTCGTGCATTTCATGCCCGGGAAATCACGTTTAGTCTTTGCACTGAGTTTTGCAAAATTATTTTCACTTGGCGTTTAGGGCTCGTCGGGGCGGGCGGGGAGGGAGTCGCTGCTTCCACCCTCGAAGAAAACAACTTTCCCCTGCGCTGACCTTCCTCCCTCCCTCGCCGGCAGGTGTGCGGGGCCTCCGGCCAGTTCGAGTTGGAGATCCTGTCTATGCAGAACGTGAACGGGGAGCTGCAGAACGGGAACTGCTGCGGCGGCGTCCGGAACCCGGGGGACCGCAAGTGCTCCCACGACGAGTGTGACACGTACTTCAAAGTGTGCCTCAAGGAGTACCAGTCCCGCGTCACGGCCGGGGGGCCCTGCAGCTTCGGCTCGGGCTCCACTCCTGTCATCGGGGGCAACACCTTCAATCTCAAGGCCAGTCGTGGCAACGAACGCAACCGCATCGTGCTGCCTTTCAGTTTCGCCTGGCCGGTGAGTGAGCGACGCGGTGAGGGAGGCCCGCCGCGGTCCGCACCCGCGCCTGCCAAGTCCCGCTCTCTCTCTTGCGAGAGGGATTAAAAGGGCTTTGGCTTGAAACTCCACGCTAACTGGAAAAGTCTTGCGGGGTGGGGTGTTAAGCAGCCGAGACTCCAGGGTTAGATCTCAGCAGGCCCCGTCTTCGAGGCTTTTTGCTAAGCGCACAAAAGTGGGACGCCCACAGGGGTTTGTGGGGGCAGAGCTCCCAGGTTTAAACTTGCAACTTGGAGGCCCTAGAGTGACCACCCCACACCCCACCCCAACCCGAGCTGGGAGTCATTACAGAAGGTCTTCGCTTAACCAATTAAACCCAATGCGCCGTGGAAGGCAACGCGGCGCAGCTTTGGCCTTCGAACGTCGTCCAAGTCGGCACCCTCCCTTTTCTCGTGAGCCGCCTGGAGGGCGGGTGTGTCTTTCCTGGAGGGTGTGGGGGAGCCTGTTTCCCGCTGCTCCCCGGGAGACTTTGGGGCGTGCGGGGACGCGCTCGGGGCTGGATGTAAGGACGCGGGGGCGGCCGCCGCTTGGGGCGTGGGGGGGGGTGTCTTTGGGCCTTGGCTGGAGCTGGGAGCCCGAGAGCCTCCGCCCCCTGCCGGCCCCTTCCTGCCCTCGCCCCCGCGCGGTGTAGCCCTTGTGGCCTCACTTCCAGCGGTTCCCGGGCTCTGGAACCAGCTGTGTTTGCAAACTTCCCCGGGAAGGGCGGGGGTGCGCCCTCGTCCGGCGGGCGCCCGGCCCCCGCTAGCCTCCGGGGGCGTGTCAAGGCCTGAAAGGGGCGGCCCACTCGAGGCGGCTGCTGAGCGTGCAAGTGCGTGGACCCCCGCCCTGGGTGCCGCTCGAGGGCCCGGGCCCGGCGGACCGACCCTGCAACGAGGCCCTTGCAACATCCCAAACTGGGTAGAAGGAAGACGAGTGTGATTGCAGAATGGGAGGAAAGGGGAAAAGGCTGTGCCCTCTGCTCCGCTCCTGCTGTCCAGGAGGCGTGGCACGTCGCCAGGACTGGGGCTTGGCCCAGCCCGTGCTTCGAGGGTGGGCGGTTGTGGGGGCGGGGAGGAGAGGGAAGCTCGGTGCCCCGGGGGAATACTGTCCGCCACGTGCTCTGGTGGGGTGCGCTCTGCTGCCTCCTATCCGCGGGCTGGGGCTGTGATTCCCATCGCCAGGAGGGGAGGGAGGGGGAGAGTGCCTTGGTGCTTGGTGCGTGTGTGTGTGTGTGTGTGTGTGTGTGTGTGTGTGTGTATATCTTGGGGTGGCTCTCAAGGCCCGCATTTACTGGAGCTGGCGTTATGAAGTGCCCTCTGCCGTGGGTGAGATAAGACAGTTATCGGAAGCACACCATTGAAAGGGACTTAGAAAAACCCACTGTATGTAGAGTTCTCAGAGAATGGAGGGCTGTGTCTGTTGTGGGATTGCAGTTTTACAAAGCATGTTTATCTTCTTTGTTAATCCCCTACTAGGGAGAACTTTAAAGAGTCTGGCCACTTTTTAATCTGACTGTGCCCAAGTTAACTGTGAATACTGACTGCCCTTGAACTTGTGTTTGGAGTTTAGGGGGGAAGGGGCCTGCAGGTGGTTCCACCCTCCTGAGGATCAGTCCGGAGCCCCTTGCTTTCACAAGACCATAAAAGGAATCTTATTAGTGATGTGGAAAAGCTGCAGGCCTGGCTGAGGCTCACTTTGGAGAGTAGGGTCAGAGGACCGCTTGGATGAGAACAGAGAGACTTGCTCCCTGGACTGGCTCTGGAAAAGTGACCTAGAAGGTGTGTCTGTCCCCATTTGACACTTGGCAGAGTCCTAAATGGGAAATGAACAGAAGCGGTGTGTGGGGCAGGAGACGATTGATTTGTTGGGGCTCTTCTGTGGTTTCAGGGCCCGCGGGTCACCAACCATGAAATAGACTCTCCGCTTTTCTAGAATAGGGAGACCACTGGGGCTACTGAGTGTGGTTCTTTTGAAGTTGGGCCAAATGCATGTATCACTCATAAATGAGTCTCCACCCTGTCCTCCCTTAAAAGGCCTGCTGTGAAACATAAGCCTCACTTCCCAAGAGAAAGTGGCGTTTAGGTGTATTGTTTTAGTTATTTTCCCGAGTGTGGTTAGAGAAACACCACAGTCTGTAACTTTCAAGAATGATTCCAGGGTGAGTGTTAACCGAAGTGAAAGCACTTAGGTATTGAACTACATAGAGCAGTTTCGTTCAGTTTGGCAATTAAATATGAATAAGCATGTCTATTTAAAACCGACTTGAATAAGTGATAACTGAACTTGGTACAGAATTGAAGATGGAATAGACGATATGGGTTTTTTGGTTTGGTTTGGTTTGGCTTTTATATCAAACCACCTTGGACTTCCAGCCACGTGCACAGCTGACCCTGAGGCAGTCACAATCACTGATCGCCTGGGTCCTCCCCAGTGTGCTGACCATGAAAGGGCCGTGGTCCAGGGTGCAAGGTGGAAGGTCAGTTTAAAAGGTGGTGTAATTCTTGGTTTTTGTTGGGAATTATGACCGACTGCGATCAAACAACTGTTCGTGTCCTAGAGAGAAAGAAGAGGAAATGAGCTGTCACATTTGAAATCTAGTCCACATTCCAGTGTCCACGTGGGGAGCTCTCTGAAGGTGGGTCTGCCCATTGGGTAGTATCTGATTATGTTCCAGTGGCTGTCTACTGGCCCAGCTCCCGGCTCATGGTTCTCATTGGTGATTTCTAATCCCCATATCCGTGCTGTGCTCACAAGGCCTTGACTCGAAGCAACGGATCTGATTTATGACCCTCCAATCAGGGGGACCCAGTGATAAGAACATATATTATGGAAGGTAATTGGGCTTAACGGGAAGTGATTTGGGAATAACCATTTATAAGCCATTGAAATGGTTAAGTTGCACGTCCCAAAATTAGTGCTAAGTCCCGGTAGTACCTGCTTATTAAAAATCCATTAGGGCACTTACCAGTACCCAGCCCCCAAAGCATTTTAGGAACTGCAGAACCCCAGTTCGCTGAATTGATGCATTGCAGGCCCCACAGTGAAGTGAATGTAGAGAAACCTGGGGGGCAGTAGTTGACGTATCTGGTCTTTTCTTGGCCTCCTATCTAAATGGCATTGGCAGTGATAAAAGGCTGCTGAGAACAACTGAATTGTTCAGGGAAATCCAATGAAATATTTTTTTTTGCATACCAGTGAGATGCCAACTTTGGCCCCCCATCACACTTAAGGCCTGATTGAACAACTGCCAGGGGTTTGGGTAAATGAGATGTCCCCACAAGATTCATCATAGGATGTAATTGACATGTTCCTGTCTGCATGCCCTCTGCTGCGTTTCTGGGTTCCTGCGCCTCTTGTAGGTGTGATGTGGACACATGGAGGGTGGAGGGATGGGGTTCTCATTGAACTGGCTCCTTTCTGCAGCCCGTCTCTACAACCCATGCAGACAAACGGCACCCAGGATTGTAAGTGCTCAGAGCAAGGGATTTTCCTCATGTGGAGAAAACCTCTTCGGCTCTCAGACACCTGTGTCAAATTAGAGTGATGAAATGACATGTCTGTATTGCAAAACCAGGCTTGGTTGGTGGGGGGTGCAGGGGAAGTGGGCCTGTGCTCACTTTGTGCTAAGTGTCTGCAGAATGGCTGTTCCCCAAATGAAATTCCCATTCAGGGTACTTTGGTTTCTAATTCTTTTTTTTCTCTTCCAGGTGTAAAGTGCTCTGTGTTTTCTTCCTTCTTATTGTCTTGTTTCTTAGCAACTTATTCAAACCTCCAGTACTTCTATGCATTTGTGACCCACCAACTGCACACCTATAATTCTACAGGGACTTCACACATGTGTAGAGAACAGTGAAGCTTTTGGCATACAGGCCTCTGGGGTGAGGAGGAACGACAGCAGCCTCTCTCAGGCTTGTCACTGCCCTGAAAACCAGCGATCTGAATACTGCCTAAAATCTTTATAGCAAAGAGGGGCAAGGGACGCTTTGGGTAGAAGGTGTGTGGGCTGGTTTAGCATGGAAGAAAAAAATGTTACTCATGAAGAAATGCAGCCAAGGCAACAAGGAGCCTTCCTGTTCCTGATTGGGAAATAGGGATGCAAACGGAGGCCATGACTGGCTTCCCAGCAGCCACCAGCCCATCGTAAAGGGCCAGCACTTGGTTCCAATGTCCGGCTTTCCAGATTATGCATTCTTGCATTGTAACTGATCTCTGGATGTGCCTGTAGTTAGCATGGTCATCCATAAAGGCAAATACTCCAGAGCATTCCCCCTTGATAAACTTCTCTAAGTGTGTTCTTTCTGATAGAAGGGACACTTGGCTCCAGCTTTGAAATACACTTAAAAAAAATTAGAATGAAATACATTTGACCTACTTTACGACTTGAGGAAGATGCGTTAGGATGCGTGGGTAGTGAGGATTCTTGCGCTTTCTAGAATGGTGGTAGAGGCGGGACGGGGTTCCGCATTCAAAGTGCCCCACCTTTAACCTGGTTTATGGTGCTGAGTGGCAGCTTTGGGATCTCCTCGCTGGTTTCCAACCAAGGAGAGGCCTGCCCTGCCCTGCGGCCCTTGTTTTCACGGTGCCCGTGACATTTGTCACTGGGGCAAGGCTGTGTCTGTGCAGGGAAGAAGTTCTGCAGCGTGGCTCCCAGTGGTGAGAAATGGTACATAAATAGTCAAACACTCCCGAGTCCTCTACCAGCTCAGCCCAGTTTTTATGCACTTTTGGTAAATAAGTAGAAAGGCTTCTTGTTCAGGCTTGCTCTGTGTGAACCGGACGGTTGTGCTTGGCTGGCTTCTCGGTATTCTATCTATTAACCTCGCCACCCTTTTGTAACTGGTGCATTTAATTATCAGTGGGATGCTTTTCAAACAGGTAAGGGTAATGATGGGAAAGGGGGTGGGGGCATCTCGTGGAGAGCCTCCAATCTGGATATGAGCTGTGGGGCCCCCTTGGGGAGGCTTTGAGGTGGGCTTTCATGAGAAAATCGCCCTTTGTAACCAGATCGGACTCTATTGAAATGTCAAGCCCCCCAGACTAAATTGCTGTCTCTGGCTGAAGTCTCCTGAGCCTGGCCACTGTGGGGCAGTTGTCCTTTCTTCAGGCCTCCCCTTGCCGCAGCCGTGGGACCCGGTGAATTGTGCGGGCGGGTAGGCGAGTGAGCGTGCGCCCACCCATGCGATCGCCGAAGCCTTTATTTCATACGTCTGTGACCGGAATATTTTATACTGTGGCCACCCAGACGCAGGCAGGACAATAGCGTGGCCGAATTGACTGAAACGAGGATTACAGAGAATAATGCAGCCTCTCCAAAAATACTGCTAATACAGGGCCCGCGACAGGAAGTGCCAGTTGAGTCAGCAGAGCGCAGGGCCCCTGACCAGCCCGGGGCCGGGCCGACCGCCTTGCACAAAGGGCTCCCCTCCCCGCCCCCCCCAGGCACGGCGGGCACTCCCGGAGCGTGGGCTCCTCGGCTGCCGCACGCGTGCCGTTTGGATGGCGGTTTGTTTGTGTCCATCAGCTTGGCAGGAATGGCAGCAGCCTCTTCTTGGGGCTTGGTTTGGCCGCCACTGTTGCCAGGAAAAGGAAGTTCCCAGCTGCCAACACAATTACCTTTGTTTCTTACATCCCCCTTCTTAATGTGGCAATTAAGTGCTTACCACTCTGCCCAGTGCCAAGGTAACCACCGCCTGCCCGCCTGCAGCCGCACGGCCCCAGGGACGCCTGGAGATGCCTGCGGAGCCGGAGGCCAGGGCCCTCCTCTAGGTTAAAGGCCACGGCAGTCCTCTCCTAAGTTGTCCTGAGAGCTGGCCGTGCCTCTTTCCTGCTGCACCAGCTCGCAGACCGGCTCTGGGGCCGGATTGCCCTGGGCCTGGAGGTGTGGGACTGGAGAGGTGCAAACCCACATGCAGGTTCTCTTTGCTGCTCTGAGGAGACTTAAGAAAAAAGAGGAAAGCAAGGGGCCTCTCCTAGTCTTACTGTGGTAGTGGGAAACCAAGAAAAAACCAGGTATTCTCTATTTGTGTCTTGTGGGCGATAGTTTTGTATGAACTGGTTAAGTTGGACACCTGCCCATCACCTGGCCTGGCACCCCCTTTCCAAGCCCTTGGGGGAGCTGCCCAGGGGCTTGGCCTCTGCTGGGATCAGATTTGCAGTGACCAATTGGGGATGACATGATCCTAGCAGATTGCATCTGATTTTTCAGCCTGGTACTGGCCTAGTAGGATGGCATAAAGTGCATTGGTCTGACTCTCCCGAGTCTGGATGCATATTCTGGGATGTACAGAGGTCAGGCGTGGGCCTGGGAAAAATTAAAGTTCCTAGCAGCTAATAATCATTACCAAATTATCTTGATTGTTGATCTATAGTGTGGGGATGGAGTGGGAGGTAAGAGAGCCTCCTAATAGGGGCCTTGGAGGGAATCCTTTCTTCTGAAGGCTGGGTGGGAAGACTCCTCCGGCCCCGGGAAGTGAGGCCCAGAAGAAGCCCTTCTCAGAAACCAGGGAGAGAGATGGTCAGGGCATCTTGCGTATTTATTATTTTTTTGGCAAAGCTGGAGCCCCCACCCTCACCCCCTTGTCTACCTCTGAGAAAGCCATTCACAGGAGACCATGACATTTGGAGTCCCAAGCTCTGTGCTGCTCTGTGTCCCTTTTTTCCCTTAAGGTTGGGCAGTGTTGGTCAGTGCCTCCGGAGGTCTTCCCGGCTCAGGCAAGGAGGAGTCTGATACACAGCTTGGTCTTTCAAGCTCTTTTGCAAGGGCTGGGGGGTGGGAGAGAATGCCTCCTCCTCTGAGCGTGAAGCCCAGTCCTGGCACGCCTTCCCCTTCTGTGGGGATTGTGTCTATGACACGTTGAGTGCTTGTGCAAGTCTGTCAGGACTACGGGTATCAATGCATTTAATCAGAGGATTAATTACAACAATACGTGGAAGTGAAGAACGTGGGTCTCGACGTGGCCAGCAATCCAAGGGCTTAATGATACAGAATCAGCCCCACATCTGGCCTCATTTGGACTTGGCTCTCGCCTCCAATCGGGAGAGAAATGTAATTTCTTGCTGCTCTCCGAGAAGAGTCCTGTAATTTGTAGTAAGTCCCAGGAAACTTAGAGGCTGTAAATAAGGTGTAACTTTTACTAATAAAATGTTAACGACGACGACAATGAATTTGGACCCCAAACAGGAGAGGGCTGGGTATGTGCCCTGGCTTGCCTGGTTTTGCTTGCTTTTCTGAGCATTTTCCCACAGTTATCAGTGAACGAAATGGAATCCTACTCTGCTTTGAGTATGAAACATATTTCGGCTGAATTCCAAGGCAGGGTCTATCACAAGATATTTTTATATTCGGAGACAACACTCTGTGTTTCTGTGTGAGCCGTAAGCTTCCTAGAGTTATGAATGAAGCTTCTTTTTTTTTTCACCCCCTTTTGCTCCTTTTTTTGCCTCCCCTTGTAGGTGCCTTCTGTTGGTGACAGTGTTTCTGGCGGCAGGGTATTATTTGAGTGAAGTGCTCAATGTGCTATTTCCGATGCATTGGTATCTGACGGTGACAAGAGGGACACGGGGGAGGCCTTTTCTCCCCACCCCACTCTGATATAGTCCTCCAGTGCCAAGATAGCAGGTTTATTTAAACCCTGGTGTTCTGTGAGACTGACCTCATTCTAAATTACAAACGAAGATTGGAGTAAAGCGGGAATTTGCTAATGGCTTGGATTTGTGGGGGTGGGGGGTGGAATTCTGAGATAAGCCTGGAAGATAAAAGGTGCCTTCAGTATAATAGCTGGCATCCTGCCAGTGTCCAGGGAATTTGTTTAGTTGGTGGACTCTGATTATGCCTGGAATGTTAGATCTTATTGACAGATAAGCCCATCAATAGCTATAACCCATGGGTGTGTGGTTATTTCTCCCTTTTGTACTTTGGTCCCCAGAGTCTGTCCCCCAAGGACCCCGAGTTAGGTCGCCGCCTTTGTCTTAGTCTCTTTGCACTTACCCCCCACCCCAGCTTCCTAGAGTCACCTGATACTTGTGGGAGCTGAGATGGTCTCACACAGACAGGGCTTTCAAAGGGGTTCTGAAAAGGAAAAGGGGGCCTCCCTAGGGACTGCCCCACCAGAGTCCAAAGTGTAACCTTAGCAATACCCGGCCCCTCACTGAATTACCCCCCCCACCCCCGCCCACAGCTGCAAATACCTGGTTATGTTGGCTTAGAAAAAATTCATGTGTGTGTGTGTGTGTGTGTGTGTGTGTGTGTTTCCTCATGCACTAGAGTTCGGGGCCTGGAAAGTTTTGGGAAACTGTAGAGGGTTCACCTATAGGGAGGTGGTATCTCCTGATCATGACTTTGGGTTGCTTGCATAAGATGACGATGACCTACCGCAGTGGTGCCCTGCCCAGCAGAAGGAGTCAGCCTGGGGGTGGGTGCCAATGAGGGGAGTGACCTCCGTTCCACTGAAAACGGAGTTTTCATTTTGGCTTCACGGTTTGGTTTGGTGAGGTGTGCGGGGGAGGTCGAGCAAGTAGGACATTTGGGAGCCGACCCCTCTTTCTGACTACTAAGCTGCTGTTGTTCTGTGTTGCAGAGGTCCTATACTTTGCTTGTGGAGGCATGGGATTCCAGTAACGACACTCTCCGTAAGTATCCCAGCAGTGGGCTCTTCTCCGGGTGTGCCCTTCTGGAAACACTGTGCTTGGAGTATGGCAGTGTCAGAGTTGGATCTGTCTGCTGGGTGCTTCTGAGGACTTGGACCACTCGCTGCTCTCTGCGTCCATCCCCCCCTCTTCCCCCCCCACCCCCATCCCCAGGGCGAACCGCTCTGAGGAGTCCTTTCCACAACCTCCCCTAGAAGGTCCGCCTGGAATATTAAGTGGCCGGGACAGAGTCCCAGTTAACTGAGTCCCTGAATATGGGGCCCAGATTATCTTCAGGATAGAGATCTTAATGGTTTTACAACTTTAAAACCTTGTAGACTGCGAAAGGATCAAAGTAGTGACTTTTTAAAAGTCCATTTAAACTTTAAGTGAGTGTTTAATCTCTCATCAGAAAGATGAAGCCCACAAAGGTGGTGCTGGGCTCTGACTCTAACTAAAGACCGACCTTGAATTTCACTTGGTGGGCAGGTGAGCCTCTAGCTGGTCTGCTGGGGGTTTCTTTCCCACACTGCGCATGGCCGCCCTTTCATTGAAGTGGAGTCCCAGAGCCTCACAGGCTCCACGGCTGCCTTGCTCCCCCCTTGTGAAAGAGGGCAAGGGGTTCAGGGCGGGTTGCTTTTCAGAGCTGTGAGGGGTGGCTTTTGGTGGGGAGGTCACAGAGGGCGTGTCTGGCAATGGCAGCCGCCTGGCTTACCAGGGGCAGTCTTTGCTCCTTAACTATGACTCGAAGACGCTTTCCCTCCCGCGCCGAAACCGCACGCTTCCCTTTTGCCGGCAGGATCTGGACGGCTGTCCTGGGAAAACTTGATTCATACTGAAATCCCTTAGTCTGCGTAGGAGGAAGGGTTGATCCAACTCTTTGTCTTTGCCCTCCTCTGAAGGTCTCCTCCCTTTTGTTTCTCTACCTCACTGACCCGTTCTTTGTTTTTGCTGTTGATAACATTTCCCCTGTTTTCTCCACATGCCTTTTTTTGTTTTTTGTTTTTTGTTTTTAAAGGGGATCCGAGAATGGGGAGTGCCCAGAGTGGGCCCACTGAGGGCTTGGTACTTGTGAGACAGGCTGCTTTGGGCTGTGTCTGGCTTGTCACCAACCCCCCCCCACTACCCCTCCCCCCAACCACCCTGGGGCCATGGAATTATTGCTGAGCCCCAGTGTACCTGAGGCTCCAGGCTATTTGGGTCACTCCTCCTGCTTTGACATCTGAAGCCCAGATCTGTGGACTTCCTCTCTGAGGGGCACCCCTGTTCCACTGTGGTGTGGTGGGAGGGGAAGGGGGTAACCAGCTGCGGTTGGTGGCCGATGCCAGTCAGGGTCCCAGACACATGTGTGTTCTCTTCACCCTCCCCGCCACAAACATTGGAGACGATGTGAGCCTGGTGTCGCTGTGACCTCGTTACAATGGTAACTAAGCATTGGGAAGATGGGGGCTGGGGAGCGGGGGAGAGAGATGCTTCAGATATTCTGGTGCAGACATGCTCTTCTTCCCTTCCTGCTGAGATGTTAAAACAGTCTGGTCTCGTGAACATCCTTGGGATGGATACCTGGCTCCTGGCAAGAGCTGGCTCAGGATACCTGTGAGGGTGTGCAGGACCCCTAGCCTCTGCAGGGCCCTTTCTGGGTCTTCTCTCACCCCACAGGTCAGGTAGCTAGCTGTGCCCCAGGGCAACTGGTGCCTCTCCAGAGCTGCTCACAGCTGCTGCACTTTAGGGTAGCTCTGTTTGGGGGTTCTGGGGCATCTCTTCACTGGGGAGGCAGTCAGCAGGTCACAGGAAGGACACAGGAAAGAGTTGGGGTAGGGAGAAGGAACTTTCAGACCTCTACTCTTGAAGAAAGGAGTTGCCCCAAACCCCTGGAATGCCTTTGCAGGTCCTTGAAGCTCTCTTTGGGAACCCCAAAGAGGAGGGAGCGGTTTATCTACTGGCTTAGTCAGCCTCTCTTTTTACAGTGCTTCCAAAGGATCTTGAATTCACGTTCAAAACCATATTTGGCTTCTTCTCTCTCCAAATTAGATCCTGCCTAGGGCCCTTCATGGATGACTGGCACCAGCATTTCAACACCTAGTACCATGAGCCAGAAAGCTGGAAGACACCCTCTTGTACTTCCCTTTCTCTGAGCATCCATGTCAGATCTACCTCCAGGTTCTGAACAATCTTCCCTCCAGGGCCTCACTGGAGTCCTGCCACCTCCCACCATGTCCCCTGCCACTGTGCTGGTCCAAGTCACCATCTGCTGATGCCCAACCTCCTATGGTCGTGGCTGAATTCAGTGCATTCATATCTGCTCTGGCCCACCTCCACTGCTTTCTCCAACCTTTTGCCATCCTGGTCTTTCCAGGGCCTTTTCCTTTTTTAATATAAATATGATTGACCTACAGTATCCTCTGTTCATTTCTGGTGTACATCTTGATTTAATTTGATAATCAACTTCCCTAAGAGAGCCACTTGGCAGCTTCCTGTTGCTCTTGGGACAGCTCTTTGTGTGGCCCAAAAGATTTTGCACAGTTACCTTTTTTCCTTGCTAGCTCCATCCTACGTGCCACATTGACCTCTACCATATCCAGATTCTGGTCCTATCCTACCAGTCCCTGTTCTGTCCTCAGATGCATCCTCCTATTCTGTCCTGCTGCAGGGCCCTTGCACATGCTGTTTTCTCTTCTTAGAATGTTTTCTTATTACTTTTACCCTCTGTCCCTCCCATGGGACTGTATTCCATGAAGACAAAGGCCAACGATGTGGAGCAACCCAGTTGAAGTTGGCTGCTCTTTGGGGGCCAAATTGCCAAAATCCTGGCTTCAGATTAGAGGTCGAGTCCTGAGTGTTAGGATGGAGAATTTCTTCTCACATGGGCTCTGCAGAGAGGGGCTGGCCCAGGTGAAGCCCAGGTGCTGTTCGTGTGTTAGAGTATGTCTAAGGCTGGCCTCCTGGCCTTCGTCTCTGCGATCATTTCTCTTCTTCTGTTTCAGAGTTGCAGTAGATAAGGGTACAGATTTTTCAGTCTGCCCTAGGGCAAATGGTGTCAGTTTGTTTGTGGGACGGCTCAGGAGATGCATCAACACAAATAAGCTTCCTCAGACCAGGTTTTCCTCGACCATGCTCCCATCCTAGGTTTGTGGGTCGGTGCGGCCACCGGGGTTGTGCTCTGACTTACCTCATTACCATCCGCCTTGGCCTGCGAGGCTGTGGTGTGGGGGCCTTTGTGCTTCATCTTCACACAGCTGAAGATCACAGGAGGGTCTGCTAACCTCTGTTTCCAGTCATCAAGCTGGATTCCCAAGTGAACTACCCCCTCCCACCCCAGCCCAGCCCAGATGCACCTCTATGCCGCAAGCTGACAGGAAGTACGATTCAGGTGGCGGCAGCTTGGAAGAACAGGCAGCAGACCCAGATGCCAGAGAGCGTGTCCCACACCCCTGACTCCCTGCCTCTGGGCTGCTGGGAGAAGCCTGCCACACAGCTGCAAAGTTAGTTCTACAGACCTGTTAGCCACATGGAGGCTTCAAGAACGATTGTTTTCATGTTTCCTAGACCTAGGCAGAAAGCCTACTGAACTACGGTGAGCAACCTGTTGGCCTGTGCCTTGAGGATTGCCCTGGACTCGCATCTGGGTTGTTTGTTGTTACCTGCCCCAGAGATGCTGGAGGCCTGTGAGCCATGTGTTTAAATAACTCCTTTATTAAGATCTCGTAATCACATGGTAATAGCTCGCTACACTTCTTAATTGAATCAGCAGAGCAAACACACAGCTAATGGAGGGACATTTTTGTCATTCTTTGGCCTGTGTTTATTTGTAAAACTTACTTCGGAAAGCGTTATCTGTGAGTGGTTCTGTGCGTGCTGGGGTGTAAGTCTGCAGGTATGTGGGCTTGTTCAAGGCTTGTCCTGCCCACACGACAGTTAAAGCTGGAGGGTGAACGCCGGGGCGAAGCTGGGAGTCGTGTGGATGGAGCCCCTCAGGAGCTCCTCCTCCCCTGGTCACCTGTTGGCTTTGCATGACCTTGTAAATGAGCGCAGGCCCTGGGCCTAGAAAAACAGGGGTGTGGGTGGGTAAGAACCACAGACGTTGTGAGTAGGTACTAGTATGGGCTCTCTGAGGAGGCCTCGCCCCTGACGAGGCGGGAAAGGGTTGCTGCTGGCAGGCTTAAGAAAACAAACCCCAGATCAGGCTGCGGTTCTGACTTCGTGCCTCGCTTCTATTCACATCCCTCCCCTGGACTCCTGGCACCGGGCATCTGTGTTTGTGTTTGTACCTGGCTCTTCTCTCAGACTAGATGACAAGGGACCTCAGGGCAGGACCACTGCCTACTCCTCGGGAGAGCTGGCTGCCCGAGCTCTGGGTGTGTTCATTCTCAATAGGCACCTTTGAAGGAGCATGACTTGGCTCAGAAGAACCCCCGAGCTACCGGTCTCTAAACTGGGGTGCGTTACTTTCCTTCCTCTGCCCTCTGGGCAAAGGTGAAAGGTGAGACGTATCAAGTCTGTGGCACAAGGGCCAGCTGACAGTAGCAAAGTTTATCATTCTTCCTAAAAACTACCCCTTGGCTTCCAGTAAAGAGTTGGGAAGGTAGACCAAGTCTTTCTAAAGCAAGACCCAAGACTCTAAAACCAGAAGAGCAGGCTTGCTAACCTTTACCTGGAACCAGGTGCTTTCTATAATATGTAAAGGGCTTTTGCAAATGGCCAACGATGCAATAGAACACTTGGCAAAGGAGAGAAACCGGTCACAGTTCACAGGAACACCTACAGGTGGCTTTGTAACCACGTGGAAGGGTGCTCACCATCCCTTAATTAAATGCCAATTAAAGTAAGAGCTGCTGCTTTCCCTATCAGGCAGAGATCAGAAAGTTGGATAACCTGTGCAATGTTGGCATCGCCATCAGGAAACCCAGTTTCCTGTTCAGGTGGAAAGACAGGCCGGCGGGGCTTCACTCACAGTAGTTTGGGGCTGGCTGGGGATGGACGCGGATCGGGTGTGCTTCCGTTTCTAGAAGGTCTCTTACTGCTAGAACCATGCACGCAGGCAGATGGGTACAGAGATGTTCGGTGTGGCTCTGCTGAATTGTAAAAGGTCAAAATAAGTATCGCAACTAGTAAACGTGTTTCGTCATATTCTGGGATGGGGAAATACTACACACCCGTTAAAAAGGGTAAATAGATGTAAAAAGGTCGTTGCCTCTGGGGAGGGGGCCAGCCCTTGCACTTGTCTGCCTTTTTTTTTTTTTTTTTGTCTGCCCTTTTGTACTGTTTCCATTTTGCATGGTGTGCATTTGTGTCCATTATTAAAAAGAGGCAAAATGGTCAGGGGAGAAGGCTTTGATGTGAATGTTAACGTAATCATTGCTTTTTGATTTTTATTTATCTTTTTGCTTCCAGAACCTGACAGCATTATTGAAAAGGCTTCGCACTCGGGCATGATAAACCCCAGCAGGCAGTGGCAGACGCTGAAGCAGAACACAGGGGTTGCCCACTTTGAATATCAGATCCGTGTCACCTGTGACGACTATTACTACGGCTTTGGCTGCAATAAGTTCTGCCGACCCCGAGATGACTTCTTTGGACACTATGCCTGCGACCAGAATGGCAACAAAACGTGCATGGAGGGCTGGATGGGCCCAGAATGTAACAGAGGTGTGTGGGCCTGTGCTGGGTGGGTTATAATCACTGCTGAGTGGCTGTCGCCATTGGAGTCACGTTCTCTCCCCATCTAGTCAAGTGTCTGTCTCGGGTTGCGGGTTGTGGGGAGTGTTTGGTGTTTGGGCTGTTTTCTAGGCCTGAGGACCAAAGATGCTATTGGTGCCCCATACATACATACATACATACATACATACACACACACACACACACACACACACACGCTATTGGTGCCCCCTACATACATACATACATACACACACACACACACACACACACACACCCTCCCACGCACCGTGCTAGCTAACAGCTCACAGCTGTTCCTTCTCTAGAGCACTAGCCTTGGCCAAACAGCCACTCCATGCCTCTTCCTTCCAGCTCACAGTGTGTGAATGACTGGATGGGGGTACAGAGGCCAGCGCCCCTCCCACACTCCTGTGCTACAGTTCACACTCCAGGGGTTCCCCTGGGATTAGGCTGAAGCCAGACTCCAGCTGAGACCCTTGCTCAGCTCTCTCCCCTGCCCCATCTGCTGCCTTCAGCTCCCTTCTGTACCCCGATCCCTGTCTCAGGCTCTGCTTCTAAGAAACCTGACTCAAAACAGATGCCAAATGGGACAGGGTTAGCTCCATGCCCCAACTCGTGATCTTGTAGGAAATGATGACCCCTGAGCTCAGGGTGGCTTCTTGGCAAGGCTTCATGGGGCATTGAGGGGGCAGGGGAGAGTGGTGAACCTGAGCTTTCAGACCCATCACAGCCATGTAAGCTTGCAGATGTACTTTCGGCTGTCCCAGCCCTTCCTGGGATTCAGGGAGTTAACTGCATAGTCACAGATGCTCACATCATCATCTGTGGTTTGTACCTTTACAAACCTTCTAATTCGTAGCAAATGGGTAATTTTAGTTGACCAGGGTAGGCCCTCACGAACATGACTGCATTCTGCTTCTTTCACCTAATTTGGTAAATTCTTTCAGGATGTACTCAAATTAAAAAGGGAGTTTTTGAATTGTGACTGAAAGGCAGGACAAAGAGGAATTTGCAGGTCTCCTGAGCTTTTCTTAAATCACTAGAGTTCTAAAAGGATGGCATTTCTGGGATCCAAATGAAAGAATTGGCAAATGTACTTAAAGTAGTTGGTGTTCTAAAAATCAGTAACAACTACTTAAAAACCATGTTTAGTATTTTTTACCACGTGCTTAAATTTGTTTTATAACTGAGGCAGAATTGCTTTGCAAGGATACTTTGTAATTGTAAAAGTACCGCCCGATCTGGCCCCCGGATTAGCCTGCCAGATGAAGCCAGCCCAATTGGCTTTGTTAGTCCCATGGGATGTTTGAGCCATCAGGCCTTTCAGGGGGTGGGGGGGTGGGGCTTAAGGAGGCTGTGACTCCTCTGAATGTGCCCTCATGGGACAGAGTGGTTGAGATGAGGAAGGATCATGGTTCCTGTTCTTTTGGAGAGGGTGGGAATTGACAGGGAGCAGGGTAGCTATTGTTGAGAGAGACTGGATGAAGACCCCTCCCACCCGACCCCCACTCCCATCGACTTGCCTGCGTTTTGTCCCTGAGTAGTATCATGTTTTGAAGATCTGCTAGCATGGCCTTGAAGTTTAAAGCTGGATTTGCTATTTGGGCACCTCCCATCTTCCTCTCCTTACAATGGACTTGACATGAGATCTCTTCTTGAGTCGTGGATTTTGTAGGCTTCATGTGCTAGGCCGTTCTCGACGGTGGTGGTGCAGGAAACAGTGTGCTTAACTCATCTTTGTGTTTGTTTTTGTTTTCTGGTTTTTTTGTTTTTTGTTTTTTTGCAGCTATTTGCCGACAGGGCTGTAGTCTCAAGCATGGGTCTTGCAAGCTCCCAGGTGACTGCAGGTAAATGACTAAACTTTTTAAAAAATATTAATCTTTTAGTGCCAGCGAGGGACTGAATTTATTGTGAATACGCCTCTTTTTCTTAGGAGGAAAAGAAAGCTTTAAAAAAAAAAAAAACAAATAGGCACATCCGAAGCTTATTAAATTATACCAGCTGTCTGGTGGAATGTGCACACTTCTCTCTTGGAAGAGAAGAAAAAAAAAAAAAACCTCTTTTGGGCATAGTCAGTGACTTCATGTATTAACTGTTCTGTAAATTGATAACACGTTTTTATAATCTTCCTCTTAAAGTGCTAATGGATGAGATGGAGGGATGTGGGTTTCTTGGAGTCTGTCTCCTCCCCCAGCCTGGTTTCCCATCTCCCAGCCCTCCCCCACTTTTCCCATCACTAGGGGACAGCGGAGCATTCTTTAGAATGGGATTAGTACAATCTCCTGGCCCCTTTGCAGGCGGGAGCCAGGCCGGTGCTGAGAGGTTAATGGCTGCGCTGGAATCTTGTCAGTTGAGCCTGATGAATGTAGACTTTTGCTGCTGGCCTTTGAAGTCTGTTCTTTTATGGTCCCGGACAATGCAGAAGCCAAACCGAGACCCACCCCGACTGCTTCGTGATTACAGTTTTTGGAACCTTCTTGAAATGTACATGATGCCAATTTGGGAAGAGGCTTGTGTCAGGAAATGGTGTTGGTGGCTGTGGCATTTTGACACAGTCTCACACTTCACTCTCCCTCCTCCCAGAGCTGAAGGATTAGCAGATTGAGGGGGCCACTGAAAGGATCCTTGGGGCCTATCACTTTTGCCGTAGAAGCCCCCCTGGTTTGAGCCAAGGGAGGCTTATGAAACCGTCTAAACCAGTGTTATCTCAAACTCCCATTTCCTGGTGCTGTTAAGATGCAGAGCCTGATCCCATAGGTCTGGGTGGGCCCCAGTCTCTGCCTTTCTGTCAAGGGTCCCCCCCACCATCCTGTGACCCCACTCTTGCTGGTGGGACCATACTTTGGGAATTGCTGCCCCAAACTTCAGTGCCCATGTCAGTAATTTCCCGAATTAACAGAGAAAGTATTGAAATGCTGATTCCTGGGTGCCACCTCACACCCACTGAATCCCGGGCCAGGGTCTGGCCCAGGAATCTGTATCTTGGAGAGCCCCTGCAAAGGATCATGCTGCTCAGTGTATCTGGTAGACTGCAGCTTTAGGAAGAATTCTCGGCAGAGGGTCGGAGCGGGAGTGGTTTCCTCTGTGGCAGCTCTCCTACCGCATCTGTTGCTCTCCTATGCAGCCAGGGGAGGGGAAGCGGGGCACTGAGCTCAGAGGCCTGACTGAAGTCAGAACTAAGGCAGCGGGAAGTAAAATGAAACCAGGTTGATCTGGAATTGTGTCTTCCTGCACTTCAGAGAGAAGTGCAGGAAGGATTTTTCTGGAAGGATGGTGTTGGGAGGGGGATGTTCTCATCCTCCGCCCCATTGGTGGAAGCGGAGCATGTAATTGACAGCACTGCTGTCAAAAGTCCGAGCAGGAATCCACCTGCCTTCACCCTCCTTAATTAAGGATGTTGTAGAGAAAGTCAGGTCAGCAGCACTCTTAGCCTCTCTGGGCCTGCTCCGCGCTCAGATGAGTATCAGTGGAGACCGACTGCGATTTCTGCTACTGTCATCAGAATGGGCTCGCCACTGCACAGGGGAGGGCACTCCCAGCCAGAACAACAGGCTTTGTTTCCAGAATTTAGCCCTTTCTCTTTCGAAGTCTTCCCTCCCACTCCCTGCCCAGACACGCACCAGTGCCCTTATTTACTTAAGGTGCGATTTTCCCACACATCATTTGCATAGTCTCCTAGCCCATCTTGTTCTGCCTACCTTGAAAGAAAATCAAAACAGAACCTTCTAGCTGAGGAAGTTCAGGTTGTGTCCCGCTCCCAAAATAGTTGAATGGCGAGTTACCTGTAAGCTGTCTTACGGATTATGTATTACAGAGGAGGTGTTTTTGATTGTTTGTTTGTTTTTTGTTTTTTTTTTTTCCCTATTCCCATATGAGAAAACTTCATTGGTTTTGTCGTTCCCAAGTAGACTTAGATTCCTTCTCCTGGGTGCACATGCTTGCTTTATTGCAAGCCTGCCAATAATATCAAACTTAATGATGAATCATCGTAGGAGGAAAGTCACTTCAAATTCTCATGAGAACCTTAATCATATATTATTAAGCTGGGATAACTTTGTGGATGCCTCTTTTAGGGTCAGTATTTTTATTTGTTTTCTTTTGAAGTCATCCATGGCCTCTTGTGGTTTCTTCTTTATGCTTGGGGATCCAGCTCTCATTAATTAGGAGGTGAGGTTGGGTCCTCAGCTGCCTCTTCTTGCTTTTATTAGGCAAATTGAAGAGGTGTAGCCATCCATAATTTGGAAGGGAGTAAGAAAGACAGTAAGAATCCTGCTATTTCCAAATCAGCTCCCTCTTAATATCTTTCAAGCTAAGCTAATCAATCTTTTATTGAATGAAACCCCTCCCCCCACTCCCGCTTATCTAGGTGTCCCACTGTTTAAAAAAAACTGCAGGATTTATTTTTTTTCTTACTGCTCTGAATGATCACAGTCATTCAGACTGCCGGTTCTGTTTTACATAAAGCTGAACACTCCGTCTGATTAAGTTTAAACCACGCATTCTGGTTGTTCTTTGAGTTGGGTGTGGATGGCTTGTTTGTGGAAGTTGGGAAGTGGTTAGTCAGTGTTCTCAGGGGTTAAGTTGACTCTTGGCCGTGGGTGATTAGCTATTAGTGGGATCCCTATAATTTTCCCATGATAAGGATTAGCTAGCCTGCCTCTGGCTCTCTGGAAACGGAAAGCCTTCCCTTCTTGAGGGTGCCTGTTTTGCAGAGTTATTACTGAGTGGCTCGGGGTGGGGGAGGGCACTAGTAGTTCTTACTGTGGCTTTTCCCAGGTCGTGTTCTAGAAGTGCTCTGCTCATCCCTGTTTCACACTCACCCCCTCCGGCACCAGGCTTTCCTTTCTCCTGTTTGTCAAAGCTTGAGTTTTGAGAGGGTGGTTAAAGTTTCCAAGGGCTTGAAACGTGAGGGGGGGGGGGGAGGGTGGCTGCTGAGACCCTGCCCTCTCCCCCACCTCAGGTGAAGGTTTATGTTTGTGTTTTTGTTTGGGGATCAAAGGCACCATTTGGCCTCCAAAGAGTACGATTAATGAGGCGCTTATAAAGGAAACTTGACTCTGTTTCCCAATACTAGATAAACTGGGTTGACCTTTTTCTTCCCTCCCTAAAGTGAGAAATAAGTATGAAATGAATTAGTGTGAGCAGCCCCGGTAGTCGGTCATAAATTATCTATGGGATTGGTTCCAAGTGCTGTGGCTTTCCTCACTCTCCTGTGGGTTCCGAGACCTGTACTGCCTCTTTGCCAGAGGAGGGTGCGCACCGCCCCCATACCCTCCCCCCTTGATTTCCTAAAGCCTCAGGAGGCGGCTTCCTGCCACCCTGGGTGTCTTGTTGCATTTTTGCGCACTGGGGTCGTGACTTGCTGTTTAGACAAAGAGCTGGGCTGCTGTGGAAACGCTCCTGACGGGCCGCCTTTGCGAAGACTTTCACATGGCTCTTGTCACCCCAGAGTCCTTCCGTGGCCTCCGTAGCTGACCGGGCGAACTGATTTATTCCACGCCCCCACCCTCCCCCAGCCCTGTGAGCCTGAGAAGAGAGTGGCTTTGTGAGGGCAGCCCCCGCCGGCCTCTCCCCAGACAGCCCTGCTTTTGTCACGAGTCGCCTGGGAGAGGACCTCAGCCCAACCACCAAAAATGTTTGTTTAGACAGAGCCCCCGCACAAACCTTGCAAGTCTGACTGTCCTATCACCACAAAAATAAATAAATAAATAAATAAATAAGAGAGAAGAAAGAAGGAAGACTGGAAGTGGCTGGACTTCTTTTTTTTTTTTTTTCTTAAATATTTTATTTATTTATTTGCAACAGAGAGAGATCACAAGTAGGCAGAGAGGCAGGCAGAGAGAGAGGGGGAAGCAGGCTCCCTGCTCAGCAGAGAGCCTGATGCGGGGCTTGATCTCAGGACCCTGGGATCATGACCTGAGCCAAAGGCAGAGGCTTGAACCCACTGAGCCACCCAGGCGCCCCTGGAAACGCCTGGACTTCTTATTCTTAACCTTGCATTTAAATAGCGCAGATTTCCCCGAATGTTCTAAGGACTAAAGGGGGGGCATGTGTGCGCGGTCTGTCCCCAGGTGCCAGTATGGCTGGCAGGGCCTGTACTGTGACAAGTGCATCCCACACCCTGGCTGCGTCCATGGCACCTGTAACGAGCCCTGGCAGTGCCTCTGTGAGACCAACTGGGGTGGCCAGCTCTGCGACAAAGGTACACTCCCAGGGGACTGGACCGGGACAGGAGGCAGGATGGTGGGGGCACAGCCGAACTGAAGGGGTGGGGCAGCTGTACTCGGGATTTTACTTTGATTTATTTTTATTTGTAGAGGCTTTTCATTCTGAATCTCTTAGAATTTGCCTTTAACTTGTGGTTTGGGATTTTTTTTTTTTTTTTTTTCTGGTTTTATTTTTCAAAAGAGGACTGGCTGGTGGGGGTGGGTGGGGGGAGCACTAGAAACAGGGCCGCTCAGCAGCCTGTATGGCCCGCTCTGAGCCGCTGACCTCCCCGGGTCTCTGGCAGATCTCAACTATTGCGGGACCCGCCAGCCCTGTCTCAACGGGGGAACCTGCAGCAACACGGGTCCTGACAAGTACCAGTGTTCGTGCCCTGAGGGCTATTCGGGATCCAACTGTGAAATCGGTAAGTGGTCCAGGTGGCACAAGAGCCCTTCATTTAATTTTCGGGTACACTCAGCTTAAGAAATAACAGCACACTTTAAGGAGTTGTTAAAGGATGAAAACGGCCTTGGAAGCAAAGTCTTGTCATCCCAGCAGTTCTGTGGGTCTTTGAGACCTCCTGCAAGCAGCGTAAGGGTCTCCCAGCTGGTGATGCTGCCTAGCATGGGGGATGGAGGGGCTGTTTGCCGCACGGTGACCCCAGCCCTGAAATGCCTTGGGATGTGGCCGCAGACACTTGGGAGAGAGAGGCCTTCCTTCTCCCATAGACTCAGCAGGGTTATACAGCACATGCTTGCTTTCATTTTCCTGAAGTGAGCTGGAGCTGGTGGCCCAGGCGTGGGACTTGGCTGCAGGGAGAGGACAGAGGTGGCCCCAAGCGGGAGTCCCTTGCTGACTGCTCTCCTGGTTTTTGCAGCGGAGCACGCGTGCCTGTCTGACCCCTGCCACAATAGAGGTAGCTGCAGGGAGACCTCGCTGGGGTTTGAGTGTGAGTGTTCTCCGGGCTGGACGGGCCCCACGTGTTCCACAAGTAAGTCTGGGCTTTGGCCTGTCTTTTCCTGAGGATCGCTGTATTGAGATACGTGGGTTGGGGGCTGGGACCTGGGCTGGGTTCATTGTCAGGTCTCTGTGACGGGTCTGTCCTGGTGGGAGGGGCGCGGCTTGGGCTTCTAGCCTTGACACTGGGAGTCTCCCTGCATCCTCATCCTAAGTTAGTTCCTGGAGGAAACTTCTGCGTGGATACCTCTGTCCTTGTGTGCTCCCTGGAGCTCGGCCTTCTCTGAATCGAGTCATAGTTCTCCTTGCAGCCATGGAGAAGCTGCCTGCAGGGAAGCTGTCACCTTTGAATTTGGTCATGGGGGGTAGGGGGCCCCCAGAGAGGAAGCTACAGTGCAAGAGTTGTTGTGGCTGCAAGGCCTGGCTGCATGGGAGAACCGCCAGGGGGCTGGACTGGACCCTGTAGATGTGGTATTCCCAGTTTGCCTTCGGGATCAAGGAGTCCACATTCTTTTTTTTTTTTTTTTTTTTAGATTTTATTTATTTATTTGACAGACAGAGATCACGAGTAGGCAGAGAAGCAGGCAGAGAGAGAGAGGGAAGCAGGTTCCCTGCCAAGCAGAGAGCCCGATGCGGGGCTCGATCCCAGGACCCTGAGATCATGACCTGAGTTGAAGGCAGAAGCTTAATCCACTGAGCCACCCAGGCGCCCCTAAGGAGTCCACATTCTTAAACAAGCACCTGGGTTTCTGAGGTGCAACCAGGCCCGAGAACCACTGTTGTCAGCACCCTGACAGCCTGGTGAAGAACGGGGGT
This sequence comes from Mustela lutreola, assembly GCF_030435805.1. Classification (NCBI taxonomy): domain Eukaryota; kingdom Metazoa; phylum Chordata; class Mammalia; order Carnivora; family Mustelidae; genus Mustela; species Mustela lutreola. The sequence continues at coordinate 35,994,116 of NC_081298.1, read as the reverse complement.
TTGGGGGTCAGGCCACCGGGGCTGGCCCTGTGGCCCTGCCTGCCTGTTGCAGGATGGATCATTACCCCCACTCCCTCTCTGTGTCCTCTTGATATGGGGCAGGAGAATTCCCATGTCTTCTGAATGTGAAGAACCCATTAGCAGATTCAGAGAGCGAGCCTGCTCCTTCATAAGTGGGCAGCGGATGAAGGAAGAGGCCACTGTAGTCCCAGGCAGAAGTGGGGGTGGGGACCCCAGCTGCGTCATTTTGGAAAAGCTCTGTGAGCTAATAAGAATGAAGTTTTCTACCAGTGAAGACTTCTTTTTCCTTGCCTTTTCTTAGCCACCCTTGAGACATGCTGAAACTTTTCTTTAAAAATCAAAGGTGGGCAGAGCTAGATGTCCCATGTTACCAGTGGGATGATGCTCTGGGGATCCAGCTGGCTTTCCCTGCTGCTTAGGTTGGGGATTAAATGAACTGGGGCAGTGGAGGATTTAAAGCTAAAATCGGGCCTTACCGTCACAGCAGTCCCTTAGAGCAGGTGTCTGGCTCTTAAGTGAAGGCTCCTCATGTGAGGGTTGGCATTAAATGATCTAATTGTCAAAGGGACGGAGATTAAATTGCCAGCCCTTTTCCCTTTTGTCCAACAGACATTGATGACTGTTCTCCAAATAACTGTTCCCACGGGGGCACCTGCCAGGACTTGGTTAATGGATTCAAGTGCGTGTGCCCACCCCAGTGGACTGGCAAAACGTGCCAGTTAGGTAAGGAAATTCCTGCATCAGGGTTGGCTTTGATGAGCCGGGCTGTTGAAGAAGATGAGCCTGTGGGTAGTGGTGTGGGTTTGCACACCATCGTGTTAAAAAGTAATTTATTGTCAAGAGTCCACCGGGCCTGGGAGAGAGAACTCGAATGCAAATGGCCTAGCTCTTTTAGGCCCTGTGGGAAAGTCATGAGATTCCTTGAACCATGTCAATCGTCTGTCTGAGGAGCGTTCAGCTGCGTTGCAAACTGGGATGGTCTCATGAGGAATGAGCTGTCTGCATTCTTCCTGCCACATTTAAATCCCAGCAACTAGGCTGCACTGAGTTCAGCACAGCAGTGCCTGGTGGCTTTCTGCTCTCCTATTGGAGGCCAGTTGTTAACCAGCAGCCGGAAAGTTATCAATTAGCATTCCTTATTGGGTAATGGCTAGGGAGCGGGATCAGCTGTTCCAAATAGTGGGAACCTAGTATCTGTGATTTAGCTAGGTTATTAAAATGTCTCCTGGTTCAGAGAAACTATCAATAGGGCTGGGGGCGGGCGGGGGAATTGGGGGTAAATCTCCATTTCTCACTGCCCCTCCACATTTCTTTCAGATGCAAATGAATGCGAGGCCAAACCGTGTGTAAATGCCAAATCCTGTAAGAATCTGATCGCAAGCTACTACTGTGATTGCCTCCCAGGCTGGACGGGTCAGAATTGTGACATAAGTGAGTACCTTTGTTTCAATTTTGATTTCTGTGAAACTTTGGTACTGAAGGCTTTCTAGGCCTGTATGTCCGCTCCAGCTCGAAGTGTGGTAAAAGGAGAACCTCGGAGAGGCAGTATTTTTGGAGAGGGAGGGATCAGTGCAGAAGGGAAAACCTGGCACTTTATCAGACTCCTTAGCCGGTAAAACAGCCATGTGCTGATAAGGTGGCTCAAACAATGATGTGAAGTTCACTTGCTCAGTCTGGAGGAATGAGGGAGGGTTCCCACCCAGTGTAATAACCTTATGCCAGGGGAAGCATACAGGAACTCTGATTTGAGGCTTTTATCTGTCCTGAGCAGAGAACACTTTTCAATTAAGCCCAACTTCAATGGAAATTGCCTCTTTAATATGATGACTTGTTTATTTTTCAGATATTAATGACTGCCTTGGCCAGTGTCAGAATGACGCCTCCTGTCGGGTACGTAAATCTTAGCTTAAAGATGAAAACCTTACTGATTGACACGAATCTGTAAGGTGTATGTGACCCTGGGAGAGCTTGGTCCCTGTGAGATTTAAAAATGCAGGTGGAGAGTGATTCTCTGGACATTTCACTTGGGCTCATGTTACCCACCCCAGCCTCTTGGGAGCCATGTCGAAGGCCTGCACATAGAAATTCCTCTCAAACATTTCGAGAGGCTGGGCACTGAGCGATCTCCGCGGATCAGCGGAACCGCGGCAGTCACGCAGGACTGCCGCAGCCCTGTTTGTGGAGTGCAGAGAAAAAAGCATGTGTTTCTCCCCCCTCCTTCTCCTCTTCCAGGATTTGGTTAATGGTTATCGCTGTATCTGTCCACCTGGCTATGCAGGCGATCACTGTGAGAGGGAGGTCGATGAATGCGCCAGCAACCCCTGTTTGAATGGGGGTCACTGTCAGAATGAAATCAACAGATTCCAGTGTCTGTGTCCCACTGGTTTCTCTGGAAACCTCTGTCAGGTGAGCGATGCTAGAACCTCCATATGCCAAGTTTCTACAGCAGGGCTCCCTCCTCTTGCTGCCCCCTCCTCTGCTCCCTCTCCTATCCCCTTCCCTTCTTACTCTGGAGTCGCCATGAAGTCGGTTAACATCCAGTGACCAGGGACTTCTAGGTGACTGCAGGTAGAAGGACACCGAGGAGTGGTTTTCTTCCTAGTGTCAGCAGCCTGTCGATTTGACTTTGTGCCCCTGACCTCTTCCACTCCGCCCTGTTTTGCCCGTGCATCCCTGCACAGTCTCTGGGACATAACTGTATCATGTAGGGTGTTCTCCTAATGGAAGGAGGTGAAGGGGTCTGATTCCAGCGCCTACCGCCCCAGAGCAGTTATAATCACAGCTCCGTTTCCTCTCCCCCTTCCCTGCTCCTGGCCCCGCAGCTGGACGTAGATTATTGCGAGCCCAATCCCTGCCAGAACGGCGCCCACTGCTACAACCGTGCCAGTGACTATTTCTGCAAGTGTCCCGAGGACTACGAGGGCAAGAACTGCTCCCACCTTAAAGACCACTGTCGCACCACTCCCTGCGAAGGTACCTCCCCTGCCTGCTGCCCTGGATGGCTGCTGCCTCTTGCCCCATTGGCCGCTGCCCCTTGATATTCTCAGAGGCCGTTCAGATGAGATGGAGAGACCCTAACCTGACTGCTTAGGGAAGCCAGAACATGTGGAAGCCGTTTATTCAGGCTCCGCCGGTAGTAGAGCCAGGTCCCCAGGTAGCTCAGGGGCGAGCATACCTGTTCTGGTTTGTAGCACAGAGATGGCCCTCAAAGCAGCACTGCCAGAACTTTCTGCAGCTGTGGAAATGTCTGCTATCTGCACTGTCGGGTATGGTAGCCCCAGGAGCCTTGAGTGTGACTGGTACAACTAGAAAGGGGGACTTTACTTAATTTTAATTCACCTAAATAGCCACACGTGTCTCGGGGCTGTTATAGTAGGTGACACAGCTTTACAGGTTCTTTGGTCCTTCCTGCTAGCTTATGTATGATTACATAGGAAATGAAGCTGTCCAGCTTCCTTTAGCAAGCTTCTGCCAGGCTGAGGAGATGTCACAGAGAGGAGAGGGCCCACAGACATGTAGGCTTCTTAGCCACCTCAGGGGAAAATGCCTTAAAAACAAACAAAATTCTGTCTGCCTGGAGTTTCAACTTTGCCTGTCACAGTGTGACGTGGCCCACTGCCAGAGTCTCAGCCCCAAGGTGCCTCTTGACTTCTTACCCTCATGAACCAAAGGGTGCCTGTCTCCAGGAAAGCAAGCTTGGTGTAGGTCCTCAGCTTAGGAATGCCATGTCTCTCGGGGGTCCGTGGCCGTGATCTAATCCCGAGTCTGTCTTCTAGTGATTGACAGCTGCACAGTGGCCATGGCTTCCAACGACACACCTGAGGGGGTGCGGTATATTTCCTCGAACGTCTGTGGTCCCCACGGGAAGTGCAAGAGTCAGTCGGGAGGCAAATTCACCTGTGACTGTAACAAAGGCTTCACTGGAACATACTGCCATGAAAGTAAGACCCCTCTCGGGGGATGGGGCAGGGTGCCCCCTCACCCCGCCTCTGCCCAGCTCGGGGAGCATTTGAGCTTGAGTCATTACAGTTGAGGCCAGCGAGGCTTCCCAGTCAACCCAGGGCCCGAGACCAAGTTAGGTTTAATTTATGAGCTCACTGACGCCTCTGACCCTTCAGCACACTTATGTTCTGGAATCTGACTAGTTTGGGTGGTCCCGCTTTTCCGTAGGAATTTTTTCCCAGCTCCCTCCAAGCAGCTTAGTCTCTGAGGCACTAAGACAGACAAGGCATCCTCTGGAGTCTTCTGCCTGATGAACAGCCTCTTGAACTCGAGAAAGGGTCCTGATGGAGTTGAGAATGTGGAGATAGCCCCTGGCCCCTCATTTTCTCAGGAGGTGGTCCTGAGACCAGTGCCTGGCTATGGCGTCGGGTGTCCTTTACTCACCAGCTTTTTGTCTTCGTTTCACAGATATTAACGACTGTGAGAGCAACCCCTGTAAAAATGGTGGCACTTGCATCGATGGGGTCAACTCCTACAAGTGCATCTGCAGTGATGGCTGGGAGGGGGCCTACTGTGAAACCAGTGAGTGTGTGGTCTTTTCTGGGCCAGACAGCTCTGGGATGCTCGGTGTGGGGGTGGGCAGGGGAATCCTCACAGGAGGCTTGTCTTTTTCATGGGAAGGAGGCCCTGAGACCCCAACTGTTCTTGTCCTGGGATAGCATCGCCTGTGTCCTGTTAGTGTTTGTGAGTGCCTATGACAGGCCCCAGGGAGGAGCTTCTGCGAGGAGCTGTAAAGGCAGACTGTCATTAGGACAAAGACCCCTGCTTGCAGGGAATGTAATCCTCTTTCTGTTTTGATTATAATTTCTGCCTGTGCTGACGTTAACTTCCGTGGCAGCGACAGAGGCCTCTCCCTGTCTTGCCACCTTGTGGGGTTACGAGTAACCCAGCTGAGGGCTCCTTTCCTCCTGCTGAAGAGTGAAAGTGTGAAGAGTAAAGTCCCGGGATTGCTCAGCTGGTCTTGGACCTCGGAGTGGAAACCAGCGGGTGGAGGTGGCCATAGGAAGGGGTGCGGTTCTTCCAGGCCGTGAACAGTTCTGGAAACTTCTTGAGCTGGGTGTCTCCCCTTTGATTCTAGACATTAATGACTGCAGCCAGAATCCCTGCCACAATGGGGGCTCGTGTCGTGACCTTGTCAACGACTTTTACTGTGACTGTAAAAATGGGTGGAAAGGAAAGACCTGCCACTCACGTAAGTGGTAGCTGGCGGGGGGTCCCCTCCATCCCCGGAACTCCTCCAGCCTTCCCTGTCTTCTGTGAGGGGGGGCTGGCCAGGGGCTCACACAGAGATCCCCCTCCTTCAGGTGACAGCCAGTGTGACGAGGCCACATGCAACAACGGTGGCACCTGCTATGATGAAGGGGACGCTTTCAAGTGCATGTGCCCTGGAGGCTGGGAAGGGACGACGTGCAACATAGGTAGCTCTGCCCCACATGGGGTTGGCAGTGGGCGTGGCTGTCTTGACACCTAGGACTGTTCTCCCAGCAGGTCTGCTTCTTGGCTCCTGGGACTGTCCGTGGAGCCTCAAGGAGGGTGGTCCTGTCTGTTCTTGTCTTGTAGCCCGGAACAGCAGCTGCCTGCCCAACCCTTGCCACAATGGGGGCACCTGTGTGGTCAACGGGGACTCCTTCACGTGTGTCTGCAAAGAAGGCTGGGAGGGGCCCATCTGTACTCAGAGTGAGTGTCCCTCTGCCCCACATGCCCTGAACTCTGTAAGGGCTGCAGGAGCACAGCCTGACACCCTCAGGGACTCGCGATGGAAACCAGAAGCAGAGCTGTTTGATGTCTGCTTCTGCTTCACCTGGGTCTGTTCTAACGCACTTGATGGACTGCAGCCCTGACCTGGGCATGAGAAGGTCGCCGAGGAGATAAGTGGAGACAGATGGTGTCTGCGCTCCCAGCGTGGGTCTGACCAGCAGCCTGTCTTCCTTCCCTTCTCACCGCCCCCTGCCCGCCCTGAGCGGGGCCTCTTCCTGTGGGGTGTCCCACGGCACAGGGAACAAACTTGTGGCGCAGGCCTGGTTCCAATTGAACAGAGGTCGTCAGCGCCTTTTGCTGGTGTAAACTACGACTCTATCAGACAGGTCTTAGGGAAACAAGGGGTGTTTCTACATACGGTTTTACACTGCTTTGCCGGATGAAGGCCTCGGGGTTAAGTCGTCTTTTTACTTTGCAGATACCAACGACTGCAGTCCTCATCCCTGGTAAGCGTGACCACCTTTGAAGCCAGCCTTTCTTGGACACATTGTGCATGGGTATTCCCCTGCGATCTTGCCTGGAATGCAGGTTCTGCTGCTGGAGGCCTGGGTGGGGCTGCAGACCCTGCCCGGGGCACATATTCCCAGGGGACACTGGTTCTGCTGGTCCGCAGACCACACTTTAATCAGCCAGGCTGTCTCCCCGTTGGGAGCTGAGACTTTCCACCTTGGCTGTCCACGAGGATCACCTGGGGAGCTTTTAGAAGTTCCGATGCCCAGACTGCAACGGAGACCTGTGACTGAGCGCCTCTGGGGGGTGGGACCCGGGCACTATTATTTTTAAAGCTCCCCAGGCAATGGGGAGTGTGTCCAGGGGTGAGAGCCACCTAACGTAACTGGCATGGCGCCCCGTGAACTGGCTGGCGGAGTCGTGGATCCGTGGATTGGGAGGTCAGTAACTGAGGCGGTCTTTGCTTTCTTCTTAGTTACAACAGTGGCACCTGTGTAGATGGGGACAACTGGTACCGGTGCGAGTGTGCCCCTGGCTTTGCTGGACCTGACTGCAGAATAAGTAAGGACCAGGCCGAGTTGGTTTCCCCAGTGGTGTTCTTGCCCCTAACTCCCAGCCCTCAGACCAACACTTTTCATCTTGAAAATGGTTAAAGTCACTCTTCCCTTTAGCCCTGCCTGAGAGGTGTATAACGTCCCACCTCCAGCTGGCATTAAGGTTCTGGCTAGGGCCAGAAGCTCCCAGATACCTGCTGATCCTTCCCCCGGTAGTATGGCCCTCGTCTAGGGGAGGGAGTTTACCAGCCACAGAATTGGACGATTAATCCATTCTGAGGCCGCAAGGAAAGAGTGCTTTTCCCCTTGACTACGCTGAAGTCATTGGCACGGGGACATAAGCCACAGAGGACAGAGCTATCGGCAGTGGATGGGACTAGGGTCTAGTGGTTTCCAAAGGTTTGGTCAGGCCTTGGTGAAATGATTAAAACAGGAGGCAGGCAGTACAGTTTTTCAGGGTGCTTAAGGCTTTTATTTTGAGACCTTTCCTACCTTTTTATATGCCCTTTAGTTTGGGTGGGATAGCTATAATTTTCATTCTCATCCCAAATCATTTAAAATTTTACTAGTGCTTGAGTCTGGGACTGATTGGTCTCCAGCACTAAGTGGCGGTAGATTTGGTCTATTTCATGTTTCTAAATTGTGTTGGCAAACTGTTGCCTTGACCCACAGCCTCTTTTTGTAAATAAAGTTTTATTGGCACACAGCTACTCCTTTATGTACTGTCTTAAAGCTGCTTTCATGCTACAACAGGGTACAGTAGTAATGACAAAGCCCATTGGCCCACAAAGGTTAAAATATTTGACCCTTTATAAGAACTTTGCCAGTCCTTGCTCTAAGTTGTACCATCTGATAAAAAGGAACCTATTTCATCAAAAATTGCTGCCTCCTGAACTGACCCTCAGCTGCTCAAAAGTCAGGCTAATGATCTTTGGGGGGCAGTAACGTGCTTTTTGGGGTACTGATGATCGATTTATTTAGGTGCTGGTTATGTAACTCATTAAACTCAGTAAACTTATACTTAGGGTCTATATGCTTTATCTGTATGTTAGGTTAGTAAAACCTTAGAAAAAACATCACTGCTTCCCACTGGAGCCTAAACTTAATCTCCACTTCTCCTAGACATCAATGAATGCCAGTCCTCACCATGTGCATTTGGGGCAACCTGTGTGGATGAGATTAATGGCTACCGGTGCGTCTGTCCCCCAGGGCACAGCGGTGCCAAGTGCCAGGAAGGTATGTGGGTCAGCCTGCAGCTGCCCATGGGGCGAGCGGGCCCTAGTCACTGCGGTTACCCTCTGACTGTTCCCGAGCGCGCACTGTGCTCAGGGGGAGAACATGGAGGGTGGATGTGCAGAGGGAGTCACGGGGACCGGGGAAGCCTAAGGGGCCCCCTACAACTAGGGTAGCTGTTTGTAGTCTGGCTCTCGGGCAGTTCTGCTCTGTGACAAACCATCCCAAGACGTGGCCTACAGCAGGCATTCATCGTGTTGCTCGGGGCATGTGGGGCAGATGTAGTGAGAATGGGCTACGGGCTGGGCTCAGGTCTGTTCTGGGCGCTTCCTCCCACTCTGTGGATCAGTAGCCCTATCTGGCGAATGGCCAAGCTCAGCTGTGAGTGACTCTGCTCACATCACCCCCCACAAAGGCGGCCCTGGCACAGCCCGGTGGTCATGGGACCACGTGCGGAGGCAGCCAGTGAGGGAAGAAGACCTGTTCTCCCATGGCCCAGCGCAGAGCTGTAATCCCTCCCTAACAGGGAGGAAGTGAAGAGTAGAGCGCCTAACAGAAAAGGACACCCTTTCCACTCAGGCATCCTACCTTGCAGTTTCAGGGAGACCTTGTATCACTGTGGGGAGTGTGATACCAGATGGGGCCAGGTGGGACGATGACTGCAATGCCTGCCAGTGTCTGAATGGAAGGATCGCCTGCTCCAAGGTACGGCAGGAGGGCTTGTGCCACTCGCCCCCGTGCTGGCTTTGCTGCTGCCCGGCGTTCCTCCTGAGCTGCCCTCTCCATTTCTCTCTCTCTTTCTCTCTCTCTCCAGGTCTGGTGTGGCCCTCGACCTTGCCTGCTCCACAAAGGGCACAGTGAGTGCCCCAGCGGGCAGAGCTGCATCCCGATCCTGGATGACCAGTGCTTCGTCCGCCCCTGCACGGGTGTGGGCGAGTGCCGGTCTTCCAGTCTCCAGCCAGTAAAGACCAAGTGCACCTCCGACCCCTACTACCAGGAGAACTGTGCCAACATCACGTTCACCTTCAACAAGGAGATGATGTCACCGGTAGGGAACCAGCGCTTTTTCAGTTAGGCCTGGCGGTGTGTGTCTGCTTGTTCCGAAGCAGGAACGTCCCCAGCGAGGCGCTTGTCGAGCTTCCGTTCCTGACTTCCAAGGAAACCTCGGCTGTTTTTTGGTTTTTTTTTTCCCTCTTCTTCCAGTATCTTACATGGGTGGTTTTCAAATGTGATTCTAGGGTCTCACCACAGAGCACATTTGTAGCGAATTGAGGAATCTGAATATCTTAAAGAATGTTTCTGCCGAATATTCCATCTACATAGCCTGTGAGCCTTCCCCGTCTGCGAACAATGAAATACACGTGGCCATTGTAAGTACGAGACCCAGTCCCGCTTCATTATTACTTGGTTGTGGGTGGTTCGCAAACTTGAGTTAGCCACTGTCCAGACAGAGCGAGGTCGCTGCAAGTGAGTGTGGCACACGTGTTCAGTAACTTTTAGTAATGGCTCCTGTGGAGTGTTGCCCTGACCGTGCAGCTGACCGTTCTCCTTTTTCCAGTCTGCCGAAGACATCCGGGATGATGGAAACCCGATCAAGGAGATCACTGACAAAATCATAGATCTCGTTAGTAAAAGGGATGGGAATAGCTCACTTATTGCTGCCGTGGCGGAAGTGCGAGTGCAGAGGCGGCCTCTGAAGAACAGAACAGGTAGGTGGCAGGTGGGGACGGTGCCCTGGAGGGAGGACTGTCCGATAGATCTCGGCTCACCACCCAGCAGGTGGGGCATTAGCTGACAGTTTCCCCTCTTGAGGACCACCCCCAGCCCCCCACCCCACCATATAACTGGGGAAAACAGAGGCCAGCTGCCATGACTAAGGTCCTGGGGTGATGGGCAGAGGTACCTTCTTTCCTGGCCACCACGCTGCACTCTCGGAAGCCGGCACCCCTGCCAAACACGCACCGTCTCTAGGTCCACTGCGGAGCCCTAGGGCAGAGCATTGCTGTGCCCTGAGCTCATGGCCAGGCAAACCCTGCTGTGGCATTCTGGTGTCGTGGGACAGTCTGGCCTAAGCACCGTGAGACACAGGTTTGGTAGGCAGCCTGATGGCCCTGCGGGACAGCCATGCTCACCTTTTGACCCTCATTGTTCGAGTGAGGTGAGAAACTGGGTACATGAGAATATGGGACATCTGAGCTGTGCGTGCTCCGATCGGGTTGCAGGTCATGCTGCAAACCAGATCCTCTAGTGAGCTGCGGCCCGAGGAGCCAGACTTTCCTGGACTGAACCAGATGCTCCTCTCCACAGAGCCATCAGGTGCCTCGAGGAGCTGCTGCTGCGCCTGGTCTTTGGGGACAAACATGTCAGGGTCCCCAAGGGCCCCAGTCCTGTACTTGCTTATCAAGCTGTGAAGTGACAATATGTGGTTGTGAAAAGGGACTTGTCCCCATGGCACCCCTTTTAGGAATGACGGGCAGGAGCCACACCAGTGTTGGTATTCTGTTGTTCATGTGATGGCTTTTTTTTTCCTTTCCTTCTGAGAGCTCATTGGTTTTGTGCCCGCCTTACAGATTTCCTGGTTCCTCTGCTGAGCTCCGTCTTGACTGTGGCTTGGATCTGTTGCCTGGTGACGGCCTTCTACTGGTGCGTGCGGAAGCGGCGGAAGCCCAGCAGCCACGCTCGCTCGGCCTCCGAGGACAACACCACCAACAACGTGCGGGAGCAGCTGAACCAGATCAAAAACCCCATCGAGAAGCACGGGGCCAACACGGTCCCCATCAAGGATTACGAGAACAAAAACTCCAAAATGTCAAAAATCAGGACACACAACTCTGAGGTGGAGGAGGACGACATGGACAAGCACCAGCAGAAAGCCCGGTTTGCCAAACAGCCGGCCTACACGCTGGTAGACCGAGAGGAGAAGCCCCCCAACGGCACTCCAGCCAAACACCCAAACTGGACAAACAAACAGGACAACAGGGACCTGGAAAGCGCCCAGAGCTTAAACCGGATGGAGTACATCGTATAGCAGAGTGCGGGCGCGGCCGCCGCTAGGTAGAGTCTGAGGGTGCTGGGGGCTTGTAGTTCTTCAACTGTTGTGTCCTAGTCCAGTCTGAGGCTGTCGTTGACTTAGAATTCCTGTGTTAATTTAAGTTTTGACAAGCTGGCTTACACTGGCAATGGTAGTTTCTGTGGTTGGCTGGGAAATCAAATGCTGCATCTCACAGCTATGCAAAAAGCCAGTCCAAAGTGCCCCCCCACCCCCTGGCGCACACGGCCCATAGCCGCCAGCTCTCGGACCAGGCTCCCCGGACAACGCCCGGCCCCTGGGCCTTGAGCTCCCACTTCTGCCAGCTGTCCCAATGGTGATGCAGTCTTAGGATCATAGTTTTTATTTATATTTATTGACTCTTGAGTTGTTTTTGTATATTGGTTTTATGATGACGTACAAGTAGTTCTGTATTTGAAAGTGCCTTTGCAGCTCAGAACCACAGCAACTATCACAAATGAGTTTATTATTTATTTTTTTTATTGTATTTTGTTGTTGTTGATGTTGTTGGGGGAGGGGGGACTTTGATGTCAGCAGTTGCTGGTAAAATGAAGAATTTAAAGAGGAAAAATGTGTCAAAGTAGAATTTTGTATAGTTATGTAAATAATTCTTTTTTATTAATCACTGTGTATATTTGATTTATTAACTTAATAATCAAGAGCCTTAAAACATCATTCCTTTTTATTTATATGTACGTGTTTAGAGTTGAAGGTTTTTGATAGCATTGTAAGTGTATGGCTTTATTTTTTTGAACTTATTTTCTTACTACGTGTTGCCTATAAGCCAAAATTAAGGTGTTTGAAAATAGTTTAAAACAATAGGATGGGCTTCAGTGCCTGGAATACTGGTGGAATTTTTTTTTTTTTTTTTTTTTTTTGTACGACGTCAGATGTTTAAAACACCTTTTATAGCATCACTTTAAAACACGTTTTAAGGACTGACTGAGGCAGTTTGAAAATTAGTCTAGAACAGCAGGTTCTTTTTTTTTTTTTTTTTTCTCTGCTTTAGACTTGAAAAGAGACAGGCAGGTGATTGGCTACACAGCAGTTTAAGGGAACAACTTTGAGCTTCAACTTTATGTAGCCAAAACGTGAGTGGTTGAATATCATTAAAAATATCAAATTGTGTGAAGTTGGAAGCACACCAATCTTATTTTGTAAATTCTGATTTCTTTTCACCATTCGTATGTAATACTGAACCACTTGTAGATTTTTTTTTCGTTATCTACTGCATTTAGGGAGTATTCTTATAAGCTAGTTGAATACTTGAACCTTAAAATGTCCAGTAAGATCACTGTTTAGATTTGCCATAGAGTACACTGCCTGCCTTAAATGAGGAAATCAAAATGCTATTGCAAAGTTGAAGATCAAAAAGGCTTATGAAAGTTAATTTCGTTGGCTCATCACTGAGACCGTGAAGATACTTTGTATTGTCCTATTAGTGTTATGAACATACAAATGCATCTCTGATGTGTTGTTCCTGGCAATAAATTTTGAAAAGTACTATTTATTAAATTTTTTGTATGAAACCTGGAACAGTGTGGCCTCTTCTGAGCTCATGTAGTTTTGCTTGGCTCTGCCTTGTGCCCCTGCCACCCCGCCGAGTCTGTTCTGGTAACCGGGGTGTGATAAATAGGCCGCGCTTGACAGGGGCACGGAGGGAAAACTGAAAGCGTTTTCAGCCACAAAATTCAGCTGACGTTCTCCCAAAAAACAACAACAACAAAAAAAGCCAAAAAAAAAAAAAAAAAAAACCACACCACCCTGGCCTGCTGTGAAGCCAGAGAGCTGTGCGAGCCCCATCTCGGGGGCCCTGATTCCCTTGTTACTCAACAGCAAGTGTGAATACTGCTTGAATAAACACCACTGGGTTAACGGCCTGTAGTGTGGAGGTGAATTGTTTGTGAGCACTCACGAGAAATGCCCACCATACTAAAAGGGTTTTTAAAAAGCTTGGAATTAGTGTTCAGGGAGGAAGAGGGTGATTTGGTGCCTTCAATCTTTTTTTTTTCTTTTTCTTTCCCTGGTTACTTGGACTAATATTAATGTCCTGCCATCTGGACCACACCCTCGTGGCTTCTGTGCACGCGCACACCTCCAGGGTGGTTTTATACACAGGAGGTGGTAGCTAGAAGCTTCTGGGGTCAGAACCATCTACTCCTCACTTGTGCCTGGGGAGTCCGTGTTTGGGTGGCCTCACCACGTAGCCGTGGGGTGCCGGGTAGCTGGCCTTCAAGGAGGTTCCAGAGGTTGCCCATTTGTACCTGTTGAGGACAGGAGAGCTGTGGTTCTTCCTGTGGCTGCTGGTGCCAGACGCCAAATGGCTCTGCCCTCCCCCCCCCCCCCAATGCCACCCCTCACATGTGGGGCGGGGGAAGCTTCGCCTCTGGCGCCTCTGTAGCCAGGGATGAGCCGCGGGGACGGGCGCATGGATGGCTTCCAGCAGCGGCGTGGAGCTGCCAGGAGTCCTCTGCTGCTGAGGACCAAGCCAAAGCTTACCCTCCCTGGAGCTGTCCCCCAGCGTTGCACAGTCGGCCACCCGCCACCTCCGGTTTGCATAGGTTTTTCTTCTTTCTTGGGGAAGTTTTCTTCTATCAGGCTAGGAACTTTGTTCTCTGATGGGTGTCTGTTTAAGAAAGGGCAACGGGCTTTAAAAATATCCCTAGCTTTTTGTGCCTGAGCAGAGAGCACTGAGGAGTCAGAATGTCAGAATTCAGAGCAGTGTGCCTGGGCTTGCTGGGAAGGCAGCCTAAAGGACCTGGACACCAGCGAGTCTGGATTCCCACGACATCTCCCTGCCCTGGTGGAGCTGTACTCTCTGTCCCTAATCTCTGCCAGTGAACATTTGGTTTCTGGAAGGTAGGGTGGCTGGGAGGGAGGGAGTGCTCCGGTATAGACCCAGTGAGCCAGGCCACCATCTGATTTAGCAGTGCTCAACTCAAACCCCATCCCAAAGCAATACCTTGCTCCAGTGGTTTGTGAACTTGGATTCTTCAGGACCCCAGAATTCCTTGGGTAGTTGCCAAGTGCTTTAGTGCCAAGAGGAAAAAAAAAAGTTTAATGAGCCTCTGCAATTCTTTATTCCAGGAGGGACGTGATCTTGAGATTCACATTTGTTTTAAGAAGACTTCTCAGTAGTGAGAAGGCAGAGATCAGGCTCCTCTGGGCATGGCTCAAAGCCAGGCCCTTGATCCTAAGGGGCAGTTTTCCCCTTTCTCCAGGTAGAGGTAATCAGGCAAGGGAGCTCTGGTTATCTTGGGGACGACGTGGAAAAGAAAGGACTCCATACCTTTCCCATTCCCCATTAATGTTCTGGGCCCTCTTCAAGCAGACCCTGGAAGAGAAATAAGTTTTTCGTCCAGAAACGTGACCAACTCGAGCCCCAGCATTAGACCATACCATGAAACTCCGGTAAGGAATTAACTGGAAGCTGACTGTGCTGAGAGAGTCTAGACTTAGACAATGTAAAATCAGGAAAGTGGGTGGTGGCTCTGTCTTAACTGACTACAAGTCCAGTGAGACTGGGCAACAATCAGAAGCATAACTTGACCGCGGGTTTCTCTCCATGTAGAGTCCCAGGCCTGGTCCAGGAGTGGGGATAGGGAATCTGTATTTTCAACAAGCTCTTCCCTCCCTCCCCTTCTTCTCCGGCTTGTGGGTAGTAAAATTTAAGAACAACTCTACTGAAGCACTAAAGTATAAGCTCTTCATTAATTACAATGTTTTTCCTCCTTGTTAAACTGAATTAATTAGCCTGCAAGCCAGTTTGTTGCTAAATTGCCACCTGACATCATTTTTAAGTAAAATAATTGTACTGCCCCTTGAGCAAGTTGTGGTCTCAGTGCTTCATGTTTATTGGCTGATCTGAGGGGTCAGTGAGTCAAAGTTAACTTACTTGGTAAGAATTCTTAGGTACCCAGGAGTCCAAGGAACAAGAGCATGGGTTTCCCACCTTCCTCAACAGTGTATACCTGTCTGTCCAAAAGTGAGCGAGTGTGTCACTAAACACCAGTTGTCTTTAAAGAGTAAAAAAAATAAATAAATAAAAATAATTCCTATGGACCTACAGAAGCTTGCAACTTGGACTGGGCCACGTTTTCTATCATTTCCGCTTCGGCTGCGGCTCCTCGCCTCTACTGGGAATAAGAAGCAGCAGTTCAGAGGTTCCTGGTCTGGGAAGACACACAAGCACTGGGTTATGGGAAGCCTCCTCCTGCTAATGTGTATTTATACTTTGTGAGCTCTGATTCATCCTAGCATTGGAACAGAAATCTGCTTCCTGAGGTTCTGTTTTTAAATAGATAGTTTGCAAAAACAACAATTATTTTTCTTAGCATTTTTTTTTTCCACCCCACAAGCAGCTAAACATCCCGGCCTGGGCTATGTCAGTCTCCAGCAATGCCAACAGACAGCTTGGGTACTGGAGGCAGAAGGGTGCCCCAGGGCAGTTCTGTAGAGTGTCGGCCCCAGAAGTGTTAAAAACAAAGGTTAGAAACCATTAGGGCAATCTTGTTGCGTCACTTCAAATCCATGAGACATTTCTGGGACTATTAAAAATAACGAATTTCCCTTTGTGAACAGCTGCCTTCCGACGGTGGTTAAAAGTAAGGGCAAGTGGGGGTGATGCTCACGGGACCCCAGGTCCCATGGCACGCCCGCATGGCACCCTTTGAGTGCGTGTCAAAAGGGCGTGGCTCTCTTGCTTTGGACATAAATTCCACCTCTGTTACTTGCTCTTGCATGCCGGGCACAACCTTCCTGGCTTAGAGTGTGTTTCTTTCAAGTCCCAGGCAACTTTTACAAGTCTTAAATTATGTATCATTAGGCATGGGTCTGGTATTAACCTGTGATACGCACAAGTCGGGCGGGGGGAAAAAAACTTGGAGAGAGTGAAGGCTCTCCAACCAATAGGAACCTGCCTGCTGCCTCCCTGACCGCGCCCCCCGCCCCCGCCCCTTCCCCTGCAGTATCCTCACCAGGGCACCTGAAGGTTGAGTTATCGGGAGAGCAAAAGCAGATGCCAGCAACATGAAAGAAACAGCTTTGTTTTAAAGAGAAGCTCTCCCAGCAGGGCCAGTGAGGCTGCTCTGTGGTCCCCGAGGGGAATCCAAGTTTGCAGCTGGCTTCCTAATGACTACTCAGGCAACCGAACGATTTGGCTCCCACTCTGACCCTGAAGAGTGCGGAGAGGCTTCCTTTCATCAGGGCCGTGACATGCGCAGTTGAAAAGCCTCCGTCTTAGACTCACTGGACAGTGATGCAATTGGAGACCTTACCCATCAAAGGCTCCAACCCACATTATTTTCCCAGGATAGGAAACTGAGGCCTAGTGAGGTTGGAGGATTTGCCTACGGCCACACAGAGGGTTAGCAACAGCCGAGACTAGAACCTCGAGCTCCTGCAGCTTGGGTTGCTGTAGTTTCTGGGGATTTGCCAGATTTATGTCCAGATCCTGCCTTTGGTGTGAATTTCAAAGGCACACAATTGGGAGAGCAGTGATTAACAAAAAGGGGCTGCAAAGCCTCAAGGGAGGCTGCAGAGAGCTGCCAAGGAGACACTGTCCCCAGGCTGAGCGGTGCCTCCCGCAGGTTTCGCCTAGAAAAGTGACATCTTTATAAATCTGATAGCAACAGGTATTTTCTGAACCAAAGGCTGACTAAGCCCTGTCCCTTTGGAGGTGGTTCCTTTGTTCTTGGGCAGCTTCAGATTTCCTTCTCAGTTTCTGCTTCACAGAACTAGAACATAAGACTGAAGGAAAAGAGGCTCAGAAAGGAAACTGACAGCCTCACTCACTACACCCTACTCCTCTGTGCACGAACCCGCAGGCACACACACGCATGTGCACACACACACGCACGCACACACTCCTTACACCTCTCAGGACGTTGGTGCTGGTCTCCATGTATGAAAGGGGGTTGGGAGGGTCCTGGCCAGTGTCAGGTGATGGCAACTGTGATTCGGCTTCATCCCATATTCCCTCAACACCCCTGCTTCCCCCCGGCAGGCTACTTCCAGATTATTCATGGAAAAATCATCCAAGCATTGAACAATACTAACATCCACGTAGCCTGAATGCAATGAAGTTCACCCTGTCCAGTGCACAGCTGGGCCAGCACAGGCAGATCTGGGAGTTCCTGGCACTGCCTATGGGCAGCTCTCCTTCCTCCACCCAACACCCCAAAAAGCCTACTCCTCCGTGCTCTCCCCACCCACCACAGAGGGATTAGGAATATATCCCACAAGTCAACTTTAACCTGTTTGTCGTGTCAGGATAAGCCAGAACTACATATTATGCAAAAATTTTCTTATGCGCTGAGGCACCCACGCTGAACAACTAGGAAAAACCTCAACCTGGAGACTAAAAACATAAACTCTCCAAGTTCAGGACGTTAACAATCAGGCTCTCTCTAGGGTCTCTCTCTCCGGCTTTGCCAGGATGGTGTGTGGAAGTGTTTTTTAAAAAGGAAGCAAGGCCCAATGCAGAAAGGGAGAGCAAAAATGTGAAACAGCTACAGGTTTGCACAAAACTAAGGACAAAGTGCGAGCGAAAGGAAAGAGAGTGGGAAGAGGTCTGAAGGGGGTGGGCAAGACCTCTCCAAACCTCCTTTCCCTACACAGCCACGACCCCAGTATTTCTGCATGTCCTGGGAGCTCTTGGTACAACATTCAACAAAAGAGGTCCTGAACATTTCCTCCAGGGTGCCGTGCCTCCACGTGGGCCTGATGAGCAGCCTGTTGGCTTTCACCTTCTCGGTATGCAAAGCCAGGCTGTCTGCTGAGTGGCAAAGGCATATGCTCTGGAGCCAGACTTCCTTGATTCCAATCACAGCTCTTCCTTCCCGATTTCTGGCATGGTGTTTTTTTGTTTTGTTTTGTTTTTTTGCCTTTGCGGTATTAAGCTCACACAGCTGCAGCCCAACAGCAGAATTTCTGTCCTTTGGGGTTGGACAGACCTGGATTCTAGGCTCTGCTACTTACTAACTTCAGAAAGTTCATAAAATTCTTTGCATCTTAGTTTCCTCATCAGTGAAATGATGATAATAAATGTGTGCCACTGTTCATATTCATGAAAAGGGCTGTAAGAAGAAGAAAGAAAAGTGTTCTGTGGGACAGGATGTAGAGTCCACTAAGAGATTAAGGAATCCAGCTAGATTCCAGTGATAGTCTCTGTTCTTGCCACTAAACTGGGCCTCCCTCTGCGAAGAGCTAAGGAAGGGCCATTGGATCTGGAGGTAGACAAAAATCCAAGATGGCCCCCAGAGATTCCTGGGCCCTGGCTATTTGATTGAACACTAATCCAAGTACTGCTGTGAAGGGATTTTGCAGAAGTAATTAAAGTCTCCAATTAGTTGGCCTTAAATTATGGAGATTTTCCAAGTGGGGCTGACCTAATCACAGGAGCTCTTTAAAAGCAGGGTTTTTTTTCCCTCTGGCTGGTCTCAGGAGAAGTCAGAGACACAAAATGTGAGAGGTTCAGCATAGGGGGGGGCTTTCTCCATACTTGAGACAAAGGCGGCTATGGGGCAAAAACCCGAAAATGGCCTCCAGTTGCTGAGTGAATTCCCCTGATCACCAACAGGAGGCTGGAGTCCACAGTGTTAAAATGGCAAGGAACTGAATTTTGTCAAAAAACCCAAGGGAGCTTGGGAATGGGTCTTTCCCTAGTTGAGCCTCCAGATGAAGATACAGCCTGACCGACACCCTGATCTGAGTCTCATGAGACCCAGAGCAGAGGATCCAGGTAAAAAGTGTCAGAACCTGTGAGAGCATTGATTTGCAATGTTGCAAGGTGCTAAGCGCGTGGCTGTTCCACAGCAACAGCGAAGTTCTCCTCTAACGGGAGCTGTACCAGGCTCCGTCATGTCTTGGTTCCGGTTACACAAACCATTGGCTTTTCCCCAAATCAGTTCAGTGCCTGCTATCAGTGCAACAGAAAGAGAAGTGTATTCAAGACAAGAATGAACTATAGGACCACAAGAAAACTTGGTTCCTGGTTAAATTCTACAAGTGTGTGGTCTGCCAGTGTAGGCAGCTCTCGACAGCCTCTAAATAATAGCAATCGAACATGGTTCTGTCTTCCATATCCATCCTCCCTACCCTTTTATATAGTTAGAACCAGATGAGGTAAACCCAGGTGCTTGGCCTTGGAAGGACTTTAGGGCACAAGGTCTTGGGTCAGTTTTCTCTCCTTACGGAATGTGATGTTTGACTTGTTTTCTTGATGAGGTTTTCAGAGGACCGGACATCCCAGAAATAGTTGGTAATGGCCTCCCCACCACCAAGCAGCTTTTCCCTAGAAGGAAGTTCCCTCCTCAGCCAGCCATTTGCTCTGGACTGAGTCAGAGTTAAGTATCAAGTCCAACTTTCTCTTGTACCATCTCCCCTGTCCTGAGTCTGCCCTCACGGGCAACTGGCCTAGATGAACATGCAGAGCCAGTGGCAGAAAGTTTAGGTTTCTCTCAAGTTCAGCAAGCTTTCCTGAAGTGTTAACCAGGGCCTGAATTAGACCTTATAAACTTGCAGAACAACAGCCCAAATCGGGCTGGATCCAGAATCCAGAATCCAGAACCAGGATCCAACCAGGATCCAGAACACATAACTTGATAAACCGGTGTTAAGGAATACTATCTTCAAGAGAAAACAGAGCCAATTTGATGTGGAAAATTCACAGATGGACAGTATTCTTGTCTTTGAGCCTGTATAGAGGTTTTAGGTGAGATCCAGAAGGTTCTTCCAGCTAGATAATTAGCATCAAAACAGGAACCCCAATAGCAGATCCCCTGAATCTCTGCCATGGAAAGATCTTGCTCCCAGAAGTGCTTTCATACTGATGGGCACTCTTCCCTGGGGAGCCCCAGAGGACACTTTACCAGATGCCCCAGGGTCTGCCCATGCAGTCACCACTCTGCTCTAGATGGTCACCGGGCGAGCAGAAGGCACTGGGAAAAGGCTCATCAGGGGAGCAGCATTTTAAGGGGAAGGCACAAATCAAAGCCAGGCTGTTGCTTCACCAGCCATGCTTCCTTCTGGCATTGTTACAGAGGGCCTTCTAGGCGCCTCCTGCTGGGACACATCCCAGTCTGCCACATCAAGGCTGGAGGTCACCCTAATACACCATTCCACCTTCTCTCTCTGACAACAGGAATGGATTGGCTGGTATTAATCCTCCTGGGCACCCACAGTGGGTTTGGGAAAGAGCCTTCTGCATGCTTCTCACCAGCTGAGCATGTTAAGGAGGAAGAGAAAAGGCCTTATGAGCCACTGGGCTTAGAAAAGTTCCCAGTCAATCCATCACCTGCCTCCTCCGGAGAAGGTTCTGCCAGGGCAACCCACAGTTCCCGGGGCAGGTGGGGAGAGGGACATGAGGCAGCAAGTGGAAGTAAGAGCTCCATCTGCGTCCACACGCCAGTGTGTGTGTATACATCTGTATATGTGTGCGTGTGCACATGTGTCTGCGTGTGTATCCAAGCGCGGAGACAGGACTAGTCATAGAAGAGCCGGTGAGAGGGCGTGGGAGACTGGGAACTTATTTATAAAATCTCTTCTGCCCTGAAGCAAGTCAAACTCCCTGCTGAGGAGTTGCTTTTTCTTCCTCCCTTTTGAGTCCTGTGTGCTGAACTGACCTCTCCCCAGCAGAGGTCAGCGCTCGGCTCACCCTGTGCACACTCGGCCTTCTGGGGCTTGATCGCCTTAGAAGCCTGAAGACCAGAGAATCTTCAGCTCTAATTTCTGAGAGAAAAGCTGTAGTAAATCTCGTGAGGAAGCTGGCCTGCATGTGTGTTTTAAAGAAATACAGATGATCTTTTGGGGACTGTGGCGAAAACAAAAGGCCCACAAGAACACTCTACTTCACCGGAGTCCTCTCCCACAGCCTACTTCGCCCACTAAAATAAATCAGGCTGCGTAATGAATGAGGTTTTAAGAAATGTAACTGAACTTAAAACACAAGGTCAGCATCTCATCCTAGGTAATCCTTGGGAGGATGAGAAATTCTCCTGATTTTCCCACAGGGTTATTTCAGATGTGCTTTCGGAGCCAAACTATTTTAAAAGCGTTCATTCTTCCACTGCCCTGCCACATGTGAACTTGAGATTCACACGCACTTTTCGAGAGCTTATTAGTGATATTAATGATCGTGGATCAAAGGCAAACCCTGGACAATTATTTAGGTGCTTTAAAAACTCGTCTTCTGTACAGAGGGCAGCAATTTCTCAGTGTTGGCAAAGATGACGCTGCTGGGACGTGTTGGGTCCTAACGCTGCGTTACTAACACAGAAGGCCTGAAGGAGAAGGCAGAACACATTTCTTTTGTGATGAAAATGTACGCCTATTGACACCTTGTCCCCAAAGCATTTCTCTTTCATTTGAGAGCAGGCACACTCCTGAGTTGCTTGCAGGCCCCTCCTATAAAGGACAATCAGCTCTGAGCACACCCTGCCTCTTTTAACACCCACTAAAATTTAAACACACGCACACACACACCCCCTACATATTAAAACAATTTTTAACCATGGCTTCTCATCAGAATCAGTATTTGAAGAACCTTTTTTTCTCTGCTCCATGCTGAGCAGAGAGCCCGATGCGGGGCTCAATCCCAGGACACTGGGATCATGACCTGAGCCGAAGGCAGAGGCTTTAAGCCACTGAGCCACCCAGCCACCCCAAACTTTTTTTTTTTAAAGGTTTTATTTATTTATTTGACAGACAGAAATGACAAGCAGGCAGAGAGAGAGGAAGGGAAGCAGGCTCCCCACTGAGCAGAGAGACCAACGCAGGACTCGATTCCAGGACCCCGAGATCACGACCTGAGCCGAAGGCAGAGGCCTCAACTCACAGAGCCACCCAGGTGCCCCTATGTATAGAACTTTTAAAACTGCTGATACCCAGGCCAAATTTCAAGGATTCTGATTTAACCAGAAGCTACCCAGTTATCCCAAAGTGTGGACGGTGTGAAGAACCTTGTTCTTAAAATGGATATAGAAATTACCACATGGAAGTGCTAAGAATGTGTTTCTTAAAATGATTACAGAAATTACGACATGGAAGTTCACCTATAGTGTGGCACTTAAAATAGGAGAGAATTTTATTTGACAAAGGAAGAAACTGAGGCCCGGGAAGTTGAATGACTTGTCCCAAAACACACAAACCAGTTAGTGGTAAAGCAGTAGCCCGAACCTGGGGTTTGCAGCCTGGAGCACCAGACCATCTCCAGTCTCTGGATCCCCACCCCAGACCCCAGGCCCAGGGCAGGTCAGTTTTCCCGTGGGCTGGGCCAGCTAGCGCGCTACCAGGAGCAAACCACTAAGAAAGGCACTTTGTTTCATCACTGCAGCAGTTCTCAGCATTTCATGCTTTTCAAGTGTATGATCCCAACCTCATACTGAAACGCCTCTGAAAAATCATGTATAGATCCAAGGGGAGATACATATATAAGCAATCAGAGGGGCCTGGGATCCTCTCCTAAAATGCAATGTAGACGAAGAGTTGGACCAGGACTTTATTCAGTGATGAACAAGGACTAGATCCACTCAGAAAATGGAAATGAGTCCACTTGGGAAATGCCAAGATTCTTCTGGAAAGGAGTCAAGGTTGCATACTTTAACCTCTCATAAGAGGGATCTCTCTTAGCTCACAACTCGAAGAAATGGGAACATATCTGCATTGTAAAGACCACCCCGGAATCTTACACCTCACACAGGATTTTCCAGACCTAAATGTTCAGAAGCAGAGCTCCTTGGGATTATTTTAACATAGTGTTCAAAACCACAGAGTTGTTTCAAGGAGGAAAAAAATCTCTAAGAGAATATAATTTTAAATCGCATGTTCAGAAAAGGGCATTTTGGATATATACTCCTTAGGGCGAACTCCCTTGCTTTAGAGAAAGTGATACACACTAATTTAATTTTTTAAAACAATTTTCCTTTTTATTTTTAAAGCAGGTTTGTTTCCTCTACATACTACTTTGATCCATGTACCTTCAGGCATGTTCAACTCTTTTGTAGTTGAAGTAGTTCAAACAAAACAAATGACAGGATAAAGGCGATGGGGAGAAAGAACTCTCCTGGTGATGGCTGCAGCGTCTGGCTTCCTACCTTGATTAATAAAACTTATTCTGGGATTCTCTCACATCCATATCTATGGTCACCTGATCAGATGTTTTTGGGGTCATAATATAGTTTTACTGATTCTTCTTTAATTAAAAAAAATCAAGATTTTCAATAAGCAATTCTAAAAGCAATTATCAAGTAATACATGGTAATATTATGCTGCATAATAAAACTTACTTGAATGTGGTAAAAGTCCAGTATTGAGTAGTCAGCCACAATTAAAGGTAATAATTTCAGACATTCAAGTCCCCTCTGGTAAGTGCACACACTGACAGGTATTTGTTCCTTGTCTTCTTAAATAAATATAGAAGCCAAATTAGAAGGAGTTCTGTAGATTTCTGAGAATTTAATTATATCATTAAATTGCAATACCAATGATCCATATACTGTCCTGAGTAATTATCTGCATTAAACTTCATTTTACAATGCTTAATTTACTTAAGGAAGATCTTAAACTGCTTAACAGAAATCAGCTTAATTTTGATTTTTTACTTGCTCCACCATTTTTTAATTCATTAGTGTTTCAATAACAAGGAATGAACTCGTCTTAACAAAATAAACATGGATATTTCCTCATAAGAGCAAAGAAGAAAACTAAAATGATTCCCATATTCAAGTCATGGAATGCTGAAGAGAGGATTTTTGGCTCTTAGGAAAGGCATTTGTTACCTCAAAAGGAAGGCCATTCACTAAAATTCTGTGGAAATAGGACAGTGGGGCCTGCCAAGAAGGAATTCAAGGAAACCGGGAATGGCAGCACTGTGATCCCAGGCCATTCTCTTGGGCACAGAGGTTTCCTTCCCTTTTGTGCTTTGCCCTCACCAAGCTCTTGCTAAAATCAAAGGCCGTGTGATACAAAACAATTCATACTAAAATCCAAACACGACACCAGAAGCAAACAATTAACTGTGATCCCACTGTTGTCCCTAAGACATATCTTGAGATAAGAAACAAGCTATATTCTCCATATATCAAACTAGAGCGTTTTTAATGATTCTTGCTTTTTATAAAATGAAATACATTTTCTTACTTCTTTGACATAAATAAAAAAGCTATAGCACTCACTCCTCTATCCCCAAATTGCTGCTCCTTTGCATTTAAGAATTTATATGCATATCTGGACAACAGTTAACCTCCAGTGGCAAATAAAAAAAAAGTGTAAGAAAAATTGCACTGCCTGTCCTCAGACATTTCTTGTTTAGAGACATTAAAAAACAACAACAAAAACACAAAACTCAACATCAATCTATTAAAAAGTCATCTGAAAGCACATGGATGTGACTTAGAAGCCAAGACATTGAGAAAGTTCAAAGTTGTAACAGTAACAGAAGTGGATCCACATTTCTCCCAAGCAGCAGAATTTTAGGGACTTGAGCATAAATTGAGTTTGGGTTATTAAGTTAAGTGGTTGAAGAACTTGTTCTTTTTGACTAAGAATATTGACAGCCTCTCAGATTTTCGGATGTGGAATTAATAAGATTATTAAGAGTGTCAACACACAAACCACTCCCAGTCATAGGGAACTCTGCATTTCCCAGCTAATAAGCAACAATAAAACCTGGCAGCCATTTTCCCCTTTGTACTTTTAAACATCCAAAGAATCGCACAACCACTCAAGTAATAAGAGATCCGGGGGGGTTTCAGACATGTGGAAGAAAATGCTTAAAGGCAAAATTCCTCAGACACATGCCCCAGTGCGGAAGGGGAGAGCTGTTCCCTCCGTTAATCCTGTGACAATCCCATGTGCATGCGGGCTGTGAGGAAGACCCTATCAGTCTACAACCACAGGTGCTATTTTCCCTCTGAGGTCACAGCAATTGTTATTTCCACAAATATATCAAACTCTAAAGCTAAGGCTGCTCTTGAGAGAAAATCATTAAATCACAAAGATTGGCTGTACCCACAGTGCAGGCCCCGGTTAACAAATGAAAAAAACTTTTCAATTAAAAGCTTTTCTCTGGCGCCTCCATAGCAAACACCTCCCAGTTCTGGGTTAGCAGCAGCTATTGTTCTGGAATGGCTGCCCTTTTTAATCAAGACTCTGTTCTGGGAGCTTATTGTTTCTTGGCCGGTCACCTGGGTTGTTATGTGGGCCCTCTCTATTTAGACTGTTCCAAGAATTCTGTTGAAGAAGATTCAGCGACACACTCTGCCCCTGTCTTCGGGGAAGAGCACACCTAGAACACTGCCGCTCGAAGAGAGGGGCCCCCCGTGGAGCATTTCCATTCTGTGCTGTCTACCCCAACTGGATGAATACAATCTGCTCCCTAACTAACTAACTCGACTCACTGTGGTTAGTACTCTGTCGGGCTCCCTCTTCTCCTGTAGAATGCTTTAACTGGAATCAGCTAAGAGCAGAGAAAAACCTGTGGGAAGAGGAAAGGACACCGATGGGCAGGGCCATGTTCCTGGTCGGGGTGGTGAGTCTGGGACCATGAGAAGGGGACAGGTGTCCAGGCAGCCTGGGGAACATCAAAGCAATAGCATCTATGTTCATGGCTAGGCGTAGTGACCAACACTGAACTTCATGAACTTCATGGTTGCCTCTTAAGGAGTCTTACCCTAACAAGTGGGAAAGGAGTCACAGGCCAGCATAGAATGAGCTAGGAGAAACAAAACCACAATTAGTTTTAAGCATTCTGAACCACCTACACTCTCTCTGTTTCCATGTTCTTTTATTTCATTGGACTTTTTCTGGGTCATTTTTCTGCTAACTCCAACACTCTGGGAATATACTTAATTTTCCTGTTACTAGGGAGGTGCTACTTCAAAGGACCACACAATGTTGAGGAGAAAAAAAAGATGTATTTGATGGGTGGCCTTTGAATATGGGTTTTCTCCTATTTTAGAATGAAATTGGGTTAAGAAAATCTTTAGTAGGTGTCCATCCAAAATAAGTCATTGCTATGATTCACTCAGTGACATTTCAGCAGGCCCACTGGAGACATTCGTGGGTGATACTGCAAATGGCAGAAATTCAAACTGCCTGTGACGCCTTCCAACTGGGAAACTGGAAACTTCGGCCACTGATTTCCCCTTGGGTTTTAATCCTTCCTGAACCTAACTGAAATCTTAGAGCTGGGGGCAAGTGCTGGGACAGGGACACGCCTGGGCTACAAGAGAGAGCAAGCCTCTCCCTCCACTGTCTCCCTCTAATGCGGGGCCAAATGACCCATAAACTTCTAGCACTTCTTAGGAAGGTAACAGATTTGTGGGTGCTGCAGCCACCAAGCCGTGGAGAAGCCAGGAACTGAGCAGCTCAGATGCCAAACTCAGGTGTTTTACAAGTTTGACAGAACACGAGGGGGTGCCTGTCCACAAGCGGGCCTCAGCCGATGAGCTGGAGGCCCTGGGAGCCAGGCTGGAGGAAACAAATAGCAGGGAGTTTTCAATTAGTCCAGTGGTTCTTA
This sequence comes from Mustela lutreola, assembly GCF_030435805.1. Taxonomy (NCBI): domain Eukaryota; kingdom Metazoa; phylum Chordata; class Mammalia; order Carnivora; family Mustelidae; genus Mustela; species Mustela lutreola. The sequence goes on along the minus strand of NC_081298.1, from coordinate 35,967,532 downwards.
AAGTTGAGCATGTTTTGGAATCGCCCGGAGTTTCTCATTCAGTAGGTCTGGGGTGGGGCCCAAGGTCTGCATTTCTAACACATTTTCAGACAGTGATGCGGGGCCCAGAACCAGATGTTGAGGACCACTAGCCTGTTCCTTCACTTCTGCCCGACTCAGGCTGAGGAACAGAAGGAGAAACTGTCCCCCCAGATACAGCACCGTCTTCATGTGGCCCATTGTATAGTCCACACAGTGATGAGTCATGAAGGCACACTACTGGTTTCTTTGTGCAGTTCCTTCAAGAAGGGGGTCATCTTTGACGAGGTGAAGGACTCTGAAGGCAGTTATAGAAGTAAGATGAGAAAGTGGCAGTGTTGTTAGAAAAACCACATAGCCTCCCGGAGATGAATGTGTTAAAAAAGAATCCTCACATGGAGCTCTATTTTCCATGCAAAATAATCGTTCTAATTCCTTCAACGTTGGTACAGCCGCACACACCCCTCTCTTTCCACACCTTCAGCCATTACATACCCAACTACAACTCAGCAATCCCCGTTAGTAAGTTAGTGGCCTCTTTCGTACTTCTTTCTTTTCTTGGTTGGGCTGTCCCGGACTGCAGATAATCTTTCAGTGTTTGTGGTTGAGCCGGTCTGCTGTGCCTGCCTTGGCTGATATTTTGTAAGATGTCCGGAGGAGAGATTTTTCCAAAACATGCAACTCTTCATTAGATGCCGTTTTTGCCAAACCTCGTTTCAAAAGTAACCCCGGATTTGACAGCTCTGAGGCTGGCAAAATCCTGAAAGCTTTGCTTTTTTCTACTATGATTTCTCTTGGGGCTAATTGATCACTTCCAAGAGAAACTCTCTTGTGGTGGTCGACATCTTCTGCAGAGGCGCGGTTTCTGCATTTCTATTGTGCTCTGGCCCTTTGTGGACTTTGTTTTGGACCTGGTGATGCTGACTCACAGTTACAGACAGGGCTCCTGCTTAGAAGGCCTGTCTCTAACCACTCCCCAAGATGAGGTTTTTACTGGCCACTAGTGTCTTCTGGCTGGGTCTGATGAACATTTTCCAGCTCTTGAACAGGAAGCCCCCAGTGGCTCTCGGCTGCCTTTATGTAATCTTTTGCTTGTCCCGTGGACTCTGACGGGGGACTGGCTGAAGCCCGACTGTCACCCCTCCTCCTCGCTATCTCCGCAATCACTTGGTCACTACATGTTCCCACAATGTCCCTTCTGCTCCATGATTTGCTCACAACGCTGCTGTTCGTTTCAGTTCTTTTCACCCTAAAACAAAGAAAGATTTTTTGGGTTTTGTTTTGTAAAGCTGTAATGGCATGCTGTCCTCCAATTTCTATACCACATGTCATGTTTCCCAGACCTAGAAAAGGAGGCACGTGCTACCGTTCCTTCTCCCTTACCTCCCTGGCAAATCTAGAACAATCCATAAGTGTTATGTTTACATTCAGACTGGATCAAGCAATAGCCATCACATTTTCCAGCAAACGAGGATTCGTTATTAGGATACATGAGGACAGGCTTTGTTTCTTGATCACTGAGTTTTCAATGTAGTTATATTGGAGTTATGATGGATCTCGTTTAACTAAGGCAGGCAGGTGCTTGTTTCAGATGTATGTGAAGGGTCAATACTGCCTAAATTTTATATATTGATTTTTTTCCCCCCAGAAGTAAATGATCAGATACATCTAAAGCACAGGCTATGTGTGTGCATACACACGTGACAAGGACGTGCTTGTAGACACATACACACACGTTTTCTAGAGCACACACAAAAGGCAATGCAAATGTCACTCTGACTGTAAAATTCCCTTTGAAGGGCAGGGCAGGAGCTGCATGGGGAGAATCGAGAGACTGCAGATACTGACTTCAACACAGATTTGCAGGCTTGTGAATAGCGAAGAAATTTCTTAAACCACCAAACTCGTAACACTGAAGCTGAAATATTTACTTTGGCTAAGCTTTAGTCTGGAAACACACACACACACACACACACACACACACACACACACACACACACACACTCATGTTCTTATTGTTCCTAATCAGAGGCTTGAGGTTTATCATAATTATATTAGAATCGGAACCTGCATTTCAGCAAAGGAATGCATTTTTTTAGATGGGTCTGTAGTCACTTGGAAAGTTGTAAGAAACACACCAGCAAACAGGTGCTTTTCATCTTCAAAGCACTTGTAATTAATTACTCCTTGCAACACACCTGTGAGGCAAGGACTTGCTCCCCACTGTCCAGAATGCAAAAGACAGTCAGGAAGGCAGAAGGGCAAACATGGGATTTAGGGTAAGTTTGGTGCCAGAGGGGGTTTTGTGATTAATTTCCACAAACTCCTGTTGAATTCCAGACTTCGTGTCACATACACATACCCCCCACCCCGACACACACACAGAATTAAAAAGAAGGAAAAGAAAACTTGTCAGACCTACATTTCTTTCAGAGCATTTCTCTTGCGCTTTGCACTGGGAGGAAGTTGACTCTCCGCACACTCAGCAAAATAATCAGACGCTCCATGGAGACCTCCTTCCGTCTACTCCAAAAGATAACAAGGGTTCAACCAGAAATCTATGAGCTGAACATGAGAAAAAACAGTTCTACTCTGAATGCCCCAGTGAATGGATTTTCATGAAGACTAGATGAAACCACTTAGTGTCAGGCTATTTGAATTTTTTAAAATCTAGAACTTTTGGGTAAATGGTCACTTTTCCTGGACTCCTACCCAACACAGTTCATGTTAATATGCACCACAGACATCCAAGTCTGTAAGAGAAAGGATGTTGGATCCAAACTATCTGGGAACTCTTGGCCAGTATCTGCTATCTCTGGGGCCCGAGTGTGATGAAGCCGGCATTGCCGGGCCAGGCAGCAGCATGTGCGTGAGCGCTGATCTAGAGAGACCTGCTGGCACCATGGTCTACACCCTAATTAGCCTAAGAATTCCACACATTTTCTCTATTTACAAAAAATACAGAACGTGGCCTTTGCAATACTTAAGGTTGCAGAAGTTGAGTTAAAACCTTTGAATACCGGTAATTTGAAAACTGAAGTTTGTGGTTCCTGGCTACCAGAAAACTGGTTTTTTTCTTAAACTGACAGCACCACCACAGTTTTACATTCATTCAGAGATTATCTGTTTATCTATCCTTACATGTTCCCAAGGAAGCGTCATACAGAAGTACTTCTAAAACGTCAAAAACTCCCCATCTTTGCCCCCATTAACCTACTTCACAGTTTTGGAATCATTTCCTTTTTGTTAAGCAAGTAGATAATCCAGACAAGGTGTTAACTGTTCTCATTTCCTGGGAGAGTAAGTTCCCTTCTCTAACAAATTCCACAGTAAAATGTTGAGGCCATAAGGAAGAATTCTGGCAAATTATCAGTAGGTCCCTTGCTTTAGACTCACATTGAAATTTAGCAACGGCAATCCCAGAACACCTGGTAGACAGCGGCTATCAGTATGATGCCAGGGAGCCCCAAAGACCAGTGCTTTGACCTTTGTACAATCACTGCCCCACACCACAGAGTACAAGCTTTCAATTCCTACTAATCTCGCCTATGGTTTCAGACCTGGATCAATGACACTCATAATCATATCCAGTTATAACCTGTCAGTTTTAAGAGTTAGTGAACAGGATATTGTAGGTTTTATTGGATTATACTGCATTTTGATGCTTCTCCCTTTTTCCCCTTGACCAAACAGAGCTACAGTTTTAAAGTTAAAGGAGAGAGAGAGAGAGATGGAGGGGCAGGGGGAAAAGAGGGGGCGAGAGGGGGAAGAAAAGGGGAGAGGGAAAGAAGGAGAAAGAGAGAGAGAGACTGAGATTTATGTGTGAAACACTTCTAAACATGCCCTATAAGTACAGTAGATTTTCCCCTTACGACCACACCCTGTAAGTGCTGTATTTTCAGAGTTGAACAATTAACATAAGGAGCATGAGTCAGGCTTTGAACAACTCTGTGGGAACCAGAAAGCCTTTTGCTATTAGGAATGATGTAAATTCCCCAAGGCTTGAAGAAGTCCACAATGGAAGGCAGACAGGGTCATAAATAACAACAATGGATACTGCGCAGACCACATAAAGTACGATGCCGCGATAGTGACACTCTTCAAATCTCATACTAGATCCAATCTCTGCCTTTATTTATTTATTTTTTAAACTCAGTTTAAAGAGCACTGTGCATTTCCTATGGGAACTTCAAAAACTGCTTTAAGAAACATGACAATTGACTCTCGTCCCAAATTCCTCTGATCACAAACAATGGGGGAAAATGTCCTTGGAAGGAGAAGGACAACAGAAAACGTGATGGAGTGACAGAAGGATATGTCCAGTTCAAAAAGTGCAAAACCTGTGACTTCGATTTAAAAAAAGAGAGAGAAAAAGAAAAGAAACCAGCAAGGCTGGGTCTCCTGCTTACAAATCAAAACCACATTTGGCAATTTGTTGAAGGAGGCATATTTACATTTGTATGAAGACTGGGTGGGCAGGAAAATTTAAAAAAAGCTTAGATTCTTTCTTCAGTCCTTGAACTGTCAGATCTCATTAGAAATCTCTCATTCTTATTTTTCTAGGGTCAATTCATTCCCCTTTGTCACTAAATCGCAGCCTCCGGAGCCCCCCAAACAAATATTCCAGAGGAAGCAGTGATTCTCTCGAAGCGGGACTGGGAACAGGATTTCCCAAGGGAGCTGTCCTAATTACTAATGGCTTCTCACATCTGGAACCAAAATGTAATCTGTGGCTTATCCAGAGGCAAAACTCCAAGGTACAAGACAGTGTGTGCTCTGAAGTGCTTCTTGGGTTTACCTAAATGACGCTATTCCTTTTTAGATTCTGCCTTGAATAATAACCTGGACATCTTTTGCAAAGAATACATACAAACTCAATATATTAAAAAAGGTTACCAGTTGGCCAACCAAAGTCCAGAATGCACACTCCATGGGGACTCGGTTACTAAAGAAACAGGTTAACCAAGGGGAGCCTGGGTGGCTCAGTCGGTTAAGCGTCTGACTCTTGATTTTGGCTCAGGTTATGATCTCAGGGTCCCAGGACTGAGCCCCACATTGGGCTCCGTGCTCAGCGGGGAGAACGCATGGAATTCTTTCTCTCCATCTCCCTCTGCCCCTCCCCTGCTCATTCTCTAAAATATATATATTTTTTTAATCTCAAAATACCACTAAAAAATAAAAAGAAAATTAGAGAAGAAGAGAGAAGAGAAAATAGGTTAACCAAGGGGCTCTCTTTGGGCCTTCATGGGTGATTCTACTCAACCTAGAGACTAGCTCTGAGTCTAGAAAAGGAATAAAATTCTGCAAGAATCATCACCTGCCCCCCTCTACTCCCCACCCATTTACTTTTTGATTTTTGGCAATGCTTTGATTTTAGTTTTAAACTGTCCAGCTGTAAAGACTGTCTATATATAGTTCCAGGACATAACCAAAAAAAGGAGGGCAAGGCCATAGGCCCCAAAGGGAATCTAATCCAGGGGAACACTTCCCTTGGCAGACTGAGCAGCCCAGATAAGCTCCCAGGGCAAGGGGTCAGGTCTTGATGTCATCCTCAGGGACGCTGTGGAGTCTTGTGGATGCGCCCTGAGGCTAAGGTGGTGTGCCCTAGTACAGGTCCAAAAGGAAGGTTGAATAGGTGAGCATTTAAGTATGAAGATGGGTGATGTGCCTGGCCTGACCTAGGAAACACATTTTAAATTTATTGCCAGAAAACACTGCAAAGAGAATCCCCACTGGAATTAGTGAGGCAGCTAAGACATGCTTCCTGCTTCTGATCAGAGAATGGGCTGGACTGAAATGTAGTTAGACAGACTGGCTGATGTTTAAGTTACAAAGGCAAATCGAAACCGAGGATAAATCAAGGTGTTCATGGCATAGTGACCTACTGAATACCACTTCTGAGTAGAACACTGTTGGGTTAGTGAAGGATGAGAAGAGAAGTTGGCCTAAAAAGATGTAAGGGACACCTGCTCTTGAGTTTGTATCCTCCTCAAGGAGCCTATAAAACACAGCTGAGACTCCCAAAGACTGTTGGGAAGACTGTCACCAAGGGAGCTTTTCAAAAAATACAGATTCCCAAGACCCATCCCTGGAAGTTGATTCACCAGATCTAGGGTGGGGATACAAGATCTATATTTAGGTTCCCAGGTGATTCAAGCACTGCTAATATACACGGAATGATACTCAACAGAACAGAGCAACAGATAAATGTAAACTGGTCCACTGAGGCAGTGTTTGGCCAAGTGTGGTCCAGTTACCTCAGGCATCAAAATTACCCAGGGAGCATGTTCAAAAATGTTTAGGATTCTACCCCAGAATCTACTGCATTTGGATCTCCAGGGCGGAGAGGCAAAGCGGATGCATTTTTAGGCAATCTCCCCAATGATTCTGATACCCAGCAGAGTTAATGAACTTCTGCCCACTCAAACAGGGCATGGGTGGACTTGATAACTGAGCAGAGTCTGGCAGGATCATCCCATCAGGCAACACTGAACTCTGTAATGAACACTGTTTTTAGGCCCCTGTAAAGAAGGATGTGCACTCACAGAAAACATTTCTGCTCTCACGGAGTCTCCATCCCATGGGGAAGACAAGAAACAAATAAACATATGATGTGTCAGAAGGTTGTGATGTTATGAGGGGATAGAAATGTCCAAAGTGTCTATTTTAGATCTGTTGGTGGGGAAACGCTGTAGTAGGTATGAAGATGAGCTTTACCGAAAGATCTGAGTGGAGGGTGAGCCATGTGAATGTAGTGCATTTCGGGCAGGGAGAAATGTGAACACCAAGAATCTAAAGATAGCATGTGCCTGGGGGGAGAAGAAATAGGACAGCAAATCAGGGGGAGGGGTTGGAGGGCAGGTAACAGGTATGTGTATGTATTGGTGGAGGCAAATCACATATGGGTTTTATAAGGATGGCATATTTTATTCTAAGGACTATGATGTGCCTTTGGAAGGTTCTAAGGGGAAAAGTGACTTGGGCTTTTAAAAGGGTCACTCTGGGTGCAGTAGGGGGACAAACGGACACAGGGAGACCAGTAATAAGACTACTGCCATAGTCCACTCAGAGACAAGGGGTCTTCTAGGAGCTGGTGATGGTAAGAAATGGTTAGAATGCAAATATAATTTGAAGGGAGGCCCAACAGAATGTGTCAATAGACTGGATATAGTTCGTCATCAGAAAATTCAAGGATGACTCCAAGATCTGTGGTTTTAAAAAGTGGGTGAAGGAAATTAGCCTTTACCAACACAGAAAGTACTGAGGGAGGGACAGGCTTGGGGAAGTGGGACCAAGAAATCAACCTTAGATATGTAAACCTGAAGAGTCCTCCTGGGTATCCAAACAGAGATGCTGAGTAGGAAGTCAAGACACAGGTTTTAGGAAGAGAGCGGTCTGGGCTATCGACAGAAAGCTGGGAAGTCCATGCACATGGTATATAAAGTCATCAATCAGGATGACCCCAGTAAGGGGTGAGTTTGGATGAGGAAGAAAGAAGTCAAGAAGATGAGGAGGATTCAGGAAAGGAGGTCATGAGGGAACAAAGTCTTTCACTGAAAGTGACAACCACGTCAAATACGCTGAGCAATTAGGAGTGAGAACTGACCAATGGAAGGTGACTTGACAAAGGCTCTTTTTTGGTGGAATGTCCAAAGCCTGTTTGGGATGGACGGGTTCAAGAGTGAAGTGGAAACAGAGTAGAAACCAGTGATCTCCAGCAGGAATATAACATGTGCTGTACATGTAACTTTAAATTTTCCATAGACCATAAAAAAAGTACAAGAAAACTGACGAAATCAGATTTCAATAATATATATTATTTAGCCCAATATATAAAATGTTACCATTACAACATATAATATAAAAATGTTGAGATATTTTATATTTTTATACCAAGTCTCCAGAATCTGTTGTGTATCTGACATGAACAAACCATCACTCCTGACTTGCCACATTTCCAATGCTCCATGGCCCAACGTGGTCATGTGGGGCCAGTGTAGGGTCAGTCACTTTTGAAGGTGTTATTCCCACACTCCAGGGACCTCACTTGACATGGACAAACAGAATGGCCTTCAGTGCCATTATTCATCTGACAAACGGGGCTTCTGTTGGGAGAATCTTGCTTCAGCTTTCAAGCCGTAGGCTGTAGGCCCTGGGACATGAGTAGTAACCTAGGTTGGAACTGCCGGGGAAGGTTCTGGGGCCACGAGACCAGACTGCAGGTCACTCGAGGAGCTCCGTGGGTACACCCCACCATCGCAGTGCAGCCCCCAGTGGGGTGCTCCCAGCACCCCTCAGAGCTACATTTAGAAGGGATGACAGGAGCTATCCCACCACACTCTTATTTCCAGAACTGCAGAATATCCTGCCTGATAGGGAGGCAATAACGGGAGAAGGCAGGAAAAAGGGCTTTTCAATGCCATTAAGGTTTTTCTCACAGTAGTACTTATGCAGTAATGTGGTACTTTCAGGCTCTATCTTCTTTAGAGATCTAATTTCTTATGGTCATGTACGTGAGTTTCCTCTGATTGTTTCAGTCAATCCTAAATGAAAATAATTCATAACTCAACCAGAGTATTTTAAACGGAGGTAACTCATAGTAAAATATTAGGACACGTAGCTTTATGTCACATTCAAAATGTTACTATGTCTGAATTCTTTGTGATCACGTATCTCCCGAGTTTGAGCAAATCAGGTTAACACTCCTGGGAGGGGAAGGGGAACACAGTGAAGTAGGAGATGGAAGCCAAGGTCTGGTAGTCATTGGCTGTTTGTGCCGGAGCCCATCTCTCAATTCCCTGATTGGTGGGTTTCTCATCTGTCCTTTAGGACTGTTTGGGAAATTTAAATGCAGCAAGCTGTATGAAGCACACTTTAGAAACTGGAAAGTGCTAAACACATTTTCTTGACATGACTGTAAAAAGAAAACTTGGTGCCTACAGAAACCATACAAGGTCTTTGAAAATGCAAGCCTGCCTTGCATTTGTAAAGAACTTACGCCATTAAAGTCCTTTTCCCCACATCTCATTGGAGCTTACTGAGTTACTTAGCAGGCAGGTATTGTCCCTATTTGAACAATGAGACCCAAGAGATTAAGTTTGTTTTTAGCTAGGGGCAGAACTGAGCAGAGAAGGCCTCTGTTGAGTGCTCTCTGCACTGTGCCCAGTGGGTCAGCTGCCATCATAGTCAGAGATGCAACTTGTAGAAAGAGTTGGAAGTCCTTGGGTCTAGCCCCCACCCAGTCTCTTCCTTGCAGTGAGCTCTAGACAAGCTACTTCTCTTCCCTGAACACCAGTTTCCTCATCTAGAAAAAAGGAATAAGAATATCTCTATGGTGGACACTCATTAATTTCCTGGAAATAATACTCAGATTTTGCCTCTAGTCCCTATCCGATATCCATGCATTTTAGGAGGCCTTGTTTCTACACCAGACTCCAGAAGTAGGCCCATGACCCCATCCAGGCCAATCAGAGTGCTGAATTCATGAGTCTCAAAGAGATGCATGAGCTACAGGTGGCCTGGGAAGAGGCCTGCTCTCTGTTCCCATGGGCTGGAGCTACCAGAGCCAACCACCACATACAGGCTGAAGAATGAAGCCAACACTGTGGAAGGCAGAGCCAGAGGATGTGAGAAATAGTCATGATGATATTCTTTGTGCTTCTGGTCAACAAGCCATACCTGAAGTCTGGACTTTACAGGCACATGAGCCAAAAACCTTCCTTTTTTGCTAAGCCATTTTGAGTTGGCCTTCCTGTCCCTTGAAAACTAAAAGGTTCAAGACTGATACAATCTCTTCTCAGATTTGCTGCATTGAATAAGTTATTGTATGTGACAGCTCCCTGCCAACAATACAAGTTTTTTGCAAACAATAAAAGCGGAGTAAAAGTAATATATTATCAACTTATTTGGGCAGCAAATAATAGTATTAAAGTATAAGCCTAGACCACTTTCAATTCTTTATAACTCTGTGATAAGGCAGAAAGGTTATTCTTGAACTTTAGTATGATGCCCATTGATTTGTAAGAGCATCAGCATTCTGAACTAGGACAGGCTAGGGAAGGTTGAGTCACTTATAGAAAAGCAGGCCCAGCACAGCACAAATTCCGACAACGACCACAATCTTAGACCATGATGCACTGTGACCATACAGAAGCCACATGTCTTAAAATGAGGAAGAGGTCTCCCTTTCCCAAATTTCACTTTTAATGTTTTCTTAAATTATTTGGTAATGAATAAGTCATGGAAATAAAAAGGGTAAAACAGGTGGGGCGGAGTACTAATGAACAATTAAAAGAATGTATAGAAACTACAGATAGACAGATAGATAGATACCTATATCTGTTATCTATTTCTATATATAGACACAAAGGAACTGAAGCAAAAAGAGGTCAGATGAAAGGGCAAAGGGTATCTCATGAATTCCACCATAAACTGAAATCGTCTTCTCCTAAGATGATAAGGATTGAAGACATCTGTACTGAGATACCACAGACAAAGCAGTTAACATAGGGACTAGCACCAAACGAGTCCTCCTGGGACAGCCAAGAGGAGGACATGACCTTCCCCACTTCAGAGATGAGGAAACTGATGCCCTATGAGGCCAAGTCATCTGTCCAAATACCACAGTGAAGGATAAACGTTTTGCTTCACTGTGTTTCTCTGGGCCAAGTCCCTCTTCCAAAGCTTCCTTTTCTCTGCTTTCCTGTGAAAGGATCGATCTCTAAGGGAAAGTGGAGCGCAGCCTTGCTGATGCCACTGCCTGGGTCAGTAGCAAACACTGTAGGTTTTTTCTTGTTTTTGTTTTTTAATAAAAATTTTAAAGTTTTCTTTTATTCTGAACTGATGACCATGAACCTGCCTTGTGTATATCTAGGGAAGTACCAATAAATTGTTGCAAAGAATGTTAACCTGAAAATGGAATCAGTAAAAAAAAATCAAGGAAGTTATTTTGCAGGAAGTACACATTTCACAGGGATTTTCCAGTTTACATTCACCTAACCCTTGAGAACCCAAAAATAAATCCCACGTACCCCTAGGCCCCACTGTCGAGCCTCTGGCACCATACAAGCATGATGAAACTTGGATGCTTTAAAAAATTTATATGTTTGGGACCTGTGCTTCTTAATGATGGGGAGTTTGTTGACCACTCTGAGGACTGAATGAAAGTTATTAAACTTTGGTTAATAAAATATTTTTTAAAGAAGTTAAAAATTTCTTTTTTCTTAAATTTTAGGGAATTTATGAATTACAGGTTAATAGTGCTCAGTTTAGAAGCAGAAGGGAAATATCTGTGAAAAACAGAGAGAAACTTAACGGGAACTTCCTCAGGCGGGATACCCCATTCTAAAATAATTCCTCCCACAGAGAACTGTGGTTGAAAATGCCAACACCTGCTAGGAAGATTGCTAGCCCTTCATTCAGGTTGATGACTTTTTTCCCCCTCACATGTCCCGTGGCTCAATGTGTGGGCCTGGACATGGGAGAAGAGCCAGGTGGGTAAATGTATATCCAGCCACGCAAGAGGTAGCGCCAGCCAGAAGAGGGCCCATGGTACCCCCTGGACACCAGTGAGAATAAGACAGAAGAGCCAGAGAGAAGACATCACAGATGACTGTCTTGTTTCAAAATTCTGAGTGCTCAGAGCTGGCTCTCTGCCCAGGGACACAGAAGGAACAGCTCTTCCCACTTCTCTTGAACACAGACAGTAAGACCCCCTTTCCAAGACTCCCATCTCACGACAGTAACAGCTTCTGTGAACTAGTCTGGGAATCTCACCCCATTTATGACATGGTTTCCTTGGGAAAATGAGTACTGAATTCTAAATCATCTGCTTACTAAATGAACTTTCTAAACATAATCCTCTTGCCTGTCAAACTCTGTGCTATCACTGTGGGTGTTCAAAAGAACTTAAGAGCTTTTACAGATTTGGGCCTGAGAAGTCTGTGGACTCCCAATTCCTATGTAGTTCAGAGAAGACACTGGGCCCTTCCTCCAAAGCTGTATCTCATCGTGAGTCTACTGGCAGCTGTTGGAAATGAAAGGCATTCTAGCTGGTGGTTTCTGGCCCTCCTCCTCTGGATGTTGATTAACGGAGCTCCCCCTGAAGGTCACGAGTTTATGCTCTCATTGTAGCCCTTCTTCACCACTGACTTGCTGGCTAAATGGGAGTTTATCACTTACCTTTTTGGTACCTCTCTTTTTATAGCTGCAAAATGAAGCTGGGCTGACAAGTGGAGACAAAAAAATGAGGGTGTTGAGCTTCTTGGGAAAATAATATGTGCAGATGGACATTGCCATTTCCATCGGGCAGGGTAAGATATACAGCAATCTGCTAATCTGGTGTTAATGATGTTTAAATTAACTCCTCTTCAGGGAAGAATGGAAACAGTAATGATAATTAATATTGGAAAACTGCTTTTTAAGTCTAGAAGACATTTTTATATTCACTATCTCACTTGATCCTTAGTAAAACTTGGGAAGGTCTGTATAACAGGCATCGCTTTTACCTCTGCTTAACAAGACAGGGGACCAACACTCCGAAAAGTCAGATGACTTGTCCAAGGTCATCCAGGGAGTGAGAGAAGCAGTGGTCAAAGCCAGATCTTTTAATTTCAAGTTTGATCTCTTTTCTACTTTTTCTATTCCCTGCCCTGTTTTTCCCAATTCAATCTTTCATCTAACTGGTCATCCAAGAAAGATTCTAGGTCTGCACTAGGAAGAATAAGCACAAAGGATGAGAGGACCCAGAGACATCCTATTCTCGCTTACTCTATCTAGTCTAACTTAGATATGTCCTATTTCAGCTTACCCTGCCTATCCTAGTCTCATTCAGCAAAGGGCAGGCTCCTTTTTTGTGTTTTGTTTTGTTTTTCTTAAAGATTTTATTCATTTATTTAAGAGAGAAAGAAAGAGAAGAGAGAGCACATGTGGGAGGGAAGGGAGAGGGAGAAGCAGGCTCCCTGCTGAGCAAGCTGGATATGGGACTCAATCCCAGGACTCCGGGATCATGACCTGAACTGAAGGCAGGTGTTCAACTGCCTGAGCCACCCAAGTGCCCAAAAGGGCAGGTTCCTTACGGGTGCTAGAATCAGGGGAGCACGAACCATCTCTTTCACAAACACTGCTGGCTAATCATTGGAGAGAATTTTATTATTAGGAAAGGAGAATGAAATTTCAGGTTACTGTAACATATAATCAAAGGATAATCTTTTTCTTAATTAATTTATTTACTTTAGAAAGAGAGAGCACACGTATGTGCCAGTAGCAGGAGGAGCTCAGAGGGAGGGAGAGAGAGGGGGAAAAAAATCTCAGCAGACTCTGTGCGGAGTGCTGAGCACAACTTGGGTCTATTCCATGACCCCGAGATCACAACCCGAGCTGAAATCACAAGTTGGACACTCAACCAACTGACCCACCCAGGCACTGCAAGGATAGTTAATCTTTAAAAAAATGATGTGTATTAAGGAGGGCACATGTTGGGATGAGCACTGGGTGTTAAACACCAACTGGTGAATTCTCTGAACACAACAAGAACTCATGATGTACTATATGTTGGCTAACTGGACATAATAAAAAATAAAAAGAAATACAATAAAAAATTAAAAAAAAATTTTTTTTCTCACCTGAGGAAAAATGTATCTTCTTTGTCACAGTTTAGAAAAACTATTCTAGACAGACCAACCTGACCTAGAATATCTTATCCCCACCACCAGCCATTAGGACATTGCACCTGCCAGTACATATTATAAGGGCAGGTGTGTGATGGCTACTATAGTTTCTGACTAAACCCAAATAGCTCATCTGTAGGCTCTGCTGAGGGCGTGGCCCTAATCTGTTCCTCAGCGATCTGGTGACCATGTTCTGACCCTGAGCACTGGCCACAGGTGACTGGAAGAGGAGAGGGCAGTCAGCCTAGGGATGCAGAAGGCAAGATGGTGGGCATTGGAGATGTTCTGCTGCTACACGGTCAAGAAGAGAGCCTGGTCCCCAGAGAAGCCCCTGCTTGTGTACACACCAAGTGAAGCCTCATTAGTACAGGCAGACTGAGCACGTTTATCCCTTAAACCCAGTAACTACAATTATCAAAACATTGATCAACATACAGAATAAAAACTACCTCATATTACAAACTAAAACAAATTCCACAAAAACACAAGAAAATATAAAGAAATATTTGTATAACTCTGAAAACCAAAACACCAAGATAATCAAAGGCAGAAATCATTACGGAAACCATAAAATTGAGGACATACATATCTATCACACAGTCATGTCATATAATTGAAAGGTAAATGATAAATTCACTAAAAGTTAACTTTCCTTACTATGCAAGAAGTTTTTAAACAGGAGTTTGTGAAATACAAAAATACCAACAGAAAAATGGACACAAACACACAATTCACAAATGAATGGGTCCTGGCTAAAATAAGTACACAGTGACCTCAGCTATCAAGTATCAAGTATGGAGGGGGACAGACTAGGTCATTAACAGAGGCTGTCTTTAGGTTGGGAGTTGTGGATAATTTTTACTTTCTTTGTTTATATTTGGATTCTAGAGTTTCTGTACAATGAACATGGACAATTTTGGTAAGCAGTTATTAAGTAAAAATCTAAGTTCAGAACACTGTGGGAAATGTGAAATATGGGAAAAACCTCTTCCCCTTCAAGGAACTTTTCCTAGCGCTACAGGAATCTTGGCTTAATGGCTTCCAAGTAATCTACCATTAGCATTGTTTAGAAAATACAATAAGATGAGAAGAATGGAGTCTTAAAAAGCTTATGACACATCATGAAAAACCTGGGAAAAAAAATCTACTACTTACTTAATTTTTTGATACAAAAGAAGTTCTTTTCTTGAATGATTTGATTTATAGTTAGGCAGAAGTTCCCTCATAAAACTAGTCCTGTCAATAAGGGTGCAAAGTTAATGCACAAACTGTTAAGAAGCTTATTTCTTCTAAAAATGGATGGTCTGAAATGTTTGTTTCTTTATATATTCTTTTTATCTTTCCTAAAATAAAATGTAGCTCTACCCCCACTTTTTTTTTCTTGTAACACAACTTTTAAATTTACAAGTGAGTTTCTCTTTTGTATGAAATTATTTAACGGTTGTTATTTTGCTACATTTTCATCTGC
Source organism: Mustela lutreola (assembly GCF_030435805.1). Lineage (NCBI taxonomy): Eukaryota > Metazoa > Chordata > Mammalia > Carnivora > Mustelidae > Mustela > Mustela lutreola. Next base: position 35,952,379 of record NC_081298.1, on the reverse strand, counting down.
TTCCCTAGACAGAAATTCAGTGTGAGAAAGGATTTCTGAGATCATTTGATACCCTTCCCCTTGACTGAGATGAGGACTAAGGCCCACAGAGGTTCAATTATGAAAGCCAAGCTAAAAATAACCCCGGCTAGCATAGTTTATTGCTTCTTCAGACTCGTTCTCTTGTCAATTTTATACTCATAAACTAGCAGAATTCTTTGCCATTACACAGTAGTTAGACTCACGTGTTCAGTTTAGTGCTTAAACAGCGTCTCCCATCGGGACATGCCAGTGATGGTCCTCCAAGCTGATGCTACAGCAAAAGGCTAGCACAGAGGACCTGGTGACTGGGGTACATCTGATGGCTACTATCACAACTTGGCCACAATCTCAATGGAGCATGAGGTAGAGAACTCAAACATCTTCATTATATACCCACTTTGAGGCAGCCCTGGGGTATTACATGCCATTTTTAATTTCCAAAGGAATCATAGACTTTTACAGTTTCGGTTTAAAAGTTAGAAAGTAATTTAGAATTTGGGGCTTTCTTCTGAATAGCAGAGGATCCAAGTGCACCATTAAGATGCAGAATGGATACATCTTTAAGAAAAAGGGAAGCTCTATTTGAATTACATTTTTTTTTTTTTTAGGTCACCAGGGTAACGTTCAGTGCCCCTGATTTGGCAGACTACAAGCTCCTTGAAGGCAGACTACAAGCTCCACTTTCTTTCTTTCTTTTTTTTTTTTATTCTGTTTCCCCAGTGCCTACTCAAGCTCCTGGCACAGAGCCAGCACCCAGCAAATTACGTTCAAGTGTGATGGTTAGAACAGATGGGAAAGATCTCCGAAGGGTAGGAGTGCCTGTAACCAATGCTCTATGAGATAATAGCTTTGTGCTGACCCTGAAATGTCCCAGATATATACAGAGTTCCATTTCCACAATAAAGTTATTACTTTGTAATTACTTTGGTGATTTTTGGCTATTCACTTTAATTAAAAAATAATACAAATAATAAATAATTTTTAATTTCCCAAAGCCCCAGAGCTTTACCTTTGAGGGAAAAAAAACAGCCTCGATATAGGGAACTGGGTTTGTAAATACATGACAATATCGTTGAAATGGACTATAACAGTGCCATCAAAATTTACTTTATGCTCTTTGTACTTCTCAGGAGAAACAAAGGTAAGGGAGAACAAACGGCACAAAACAAAACAAAAGGTAAAAACCCTCAGAAAGACTTCCTAGCTCCATTCCTAGCAATAGGTCAAACACTGAGGCTACAAGGGCCTTGAGATTTCTTATGAGAAACTGTAGTAAGAAAAATACAGTGACTCATCTCATAATAATGCCCTTTCTTCCCAAAGCACACATCCCAATTCCCACATCCCCAGCACATGGGCACTCGGTGCAGAGCTGTCGCAACAAGGAGCATCTCCGGGCACTAACGCCCCTTGCAGGGCTGGGGGGAGGGGGGGCCGCAATGCTGACGCTGGGGTAACAGACCTCCCTGGTGTTGGGGGAGGACACGAGGGGGTGGCATGGCTGCACCTGCTCTGCCCTTCAAGGGAGGGAGATTACTCCCTTTGTAGCATTCGATCTGGAACAGCAGTCCTTTTGTGTAGCCACCTTCAGGAACCAGGGCACTATGTGCAGCCGGCTTCCTTCAATACAGGCTGGAAGACGCCCCTTGGCAGAGCAGTGCTGAACAGGCACTCCCAGCTTTCCTAACCAACTGTCATTTAGACACTGAGGAACCAAAAAGAAAAAAGAAAAAAGAAGTAGGAAGAAGAAAAGGAATCTGCTACTTGAGGCACAAGACGGGTGCCCAGGCTGTTTGTTGCCTGGGTACTGGCTTACTCCCCCATCACTTTAGGGGCCATGGCAGACTGAGTACAGTAAACACTTAGAGGAAACTCACTGATGTTTAGTGACAAAAACACATCTCCAATACGGCTATTTAGGAAGCCGATTTCCCAGTCCTTGCCCAGTCAGACATTCCCGGAGAATAACCACCAATGGAAATGAGATGGATCCTGCCCTTTGGCAAATACCAGTGTGAAGGGATAAAGATGTCAAGGCTTTCCAGAAGTTCAAGGAATATGCACACGAGAGCCAGGTATCACTGGCTTTGGGCATTTGAAGTACATAATGAGGAGTATGCCTGTCTTCTCTGACACAGAAGGCAATTCTGGGAAGGAAGGATGGTTTACTGAGCCTCACATGGCTGAGACAAGTAGGCTCTGCAGAGGTCCAACATCAGTGAGGTGAGAGCTCCAAGGCATCTGTGGTAGAAGGACCATGTTTTTGGCCTGATGGGCATTTTGCAGGAAGGCCCTGGGTAGGCCTGGATAGTTCACCATTTCTAGGGACAACAAGCTTAAGGAAGTGGTGGACTGGGGGCCTGAAAGGAGAAAGGGGTGCACAGAGCCTGTGTCCAGGGAGGGACCTGGTTAGCGGTGCTACGTGTTAGCTGACTCCCATGTGTGTGGCTGGGAAGCGTGTGTTCCTGAAGGCACAGTCAGAGGTGGGGGAGTGGAGCGGCAGCAGAGCCAGAGACGGAGCACATCCGTAGAGAGTCACTGAAAACAATGAAGGACCCTGGTGATAGGAACTCTGATAGCGTTAATCACTACAAGTCACAACGTACTGAGGATAGGAAAACTGAACGGGCTTATGTAAAAGGCTGAGACTAGTCAACTCTTCAGAATGAAAACTTAACATTTACGAAGTCCTCTAGATTACAGGATTTCTATGACAGCAGTTATAGAAAACTCAGACCCATATAAAGACCAGTGCCCCAAAGGAGGATAGTATTTCATTTGTATTGAAATGTTTTAACTCAGCCTTAATCATTTAAGATATAAAGTATTAATATTACATATCATAAAAGATCTAATTTCTTCTGTATTCCATCTGAAGCAGGGACACTTCCTGGTAGAGTTAACTGTTTTCTTAAACCACAGATCAATCTCTTCACTGCTCTGAGAATCAGTTAAGTTGTATTATAGTTGTTTACTAACAACGTTACTACTTTAGTATTTATTAATTTACTAAGACAACTCTAACATCCTGGGAACATTTCAAAGAATACACTTTGAATACTTTTCGCTAAATTTGCTTCATTTATGCCATTTAATTGATACATGAAGAAATAAGGATCCCACTGGCTTTTCCAAAGGGATCATCTGCTCCAAACAAAAGCTTGTCTGCTCTCTACTTTTCCCAAGTCCCTATTCACCCTTCTAGCATTTATTTAAGATGAGCTAAGAAGCTGATTTTAGACCAGGTGGCCCAAATTTCACATTTCATATAGATTAAAAAATAATAAACATAAGGGGTCATCTAATATCCCCATAAATTATTTTAGAAGCATAACAATCATGTCATACTTCATGTCCAGGTTTCGTATCTGCTAGGTTAAAGTTCAAGTAATATATCCAAAAATATGAAAAAAAATTATACAGTGGTAAGTTTAGATTGTGGACTGTGGCTGCAGCACAACACACACACACACACCCAAGTAGACTCTCTTAAGTGTGTATGTTAAGCTGAAAAGACAAAGCTCAAAGCTACCATAGTGTGGATAAGTTTTCTCTATTTATCTGCACTGAGAACTCCAACAAAACACAAATGAAACAAGGACCTGATGAGGCTTGAGACTAAGCCTGAGAAAAGAGACAGAAAACAAGCCCTATCAGCAAAGAAACAACACACTGGGGAAAAGTACTGATTCTCATGAAAATGTCAGTGATTCACCATGGAATAAAATTCAAAAGCCACTGACCCCAATGAAAGCTTCTAGCAGAAATATATATGGATTTTGCTTCATTTCACTGAAAGATTTTACTTTATCTCATTTGAATATTATCATAAGCATCATCACAGTTTTTGTGAGATGTTGCTTTCTCATGTAACATTGATGTAGAAAAGATATGGTTGATCAAACTAAATTTTCAACGGGTCTTCAGAACAAGAAAATAAAAGCAAACAAACCAAAACACATCAGTTAATATTACCATGCAATAGGTAGGATATTTTTCATCCCCTAAAACATGCACTGAATGCTGGATAACCAAATGAAAACTGAAGACAGTACTTTTTCAATTTTTAAGTTGTCATTTAAGTGGACTTATTTACAGAATGTTTTTGTACATACCAATTCTTCATTCTGACTTGCCAAAAGATCATGACTGAACGAAAGCTGACTTACACAGACCACAAATCTGTCAGGAAATACACGGAGTTCTGCACAAAATGAAGAAAATAAAATTACTAAAGGCATCAAAAATCTATGACCAGAGAAATACTTGGTCCCAGAATTTTCTGTTCTAGTCATAAGCATGTATGTATAAGACACATGTCTCTTCTCCTCACCTTTCAGTGTTTGCCCTCAGCAGGGCGGGGCAAGCACAGAGCTCTGGGGAGCACCCAGGAGGTTGCAAATTGGTCCACCTGAGCCCCTGGACCATTATGTTATATCCCTTCAAACCCCCAGGCAGGGCCCTTGCAGCCCTCCCCCTGTGTCAGTTTGCTGTTCTCTGACCAGAACTCACATTTGGGAAATAGGATCAACGTTCTCTAATGATTGTGCGGATTTATACAAGAGGAGGAAGAGAAAGATAGAAGATTAAAATCTGAAAACTCATTGACATTCTAACTAATTACTTTAATTGTCTTCTCTTTGGTCATCTGGTCTTAGATCCGTCCCCTAAACTGAAGGGCAGATTCCCAATCTGAATCAGGCTATGGAAATAGCAGTGTCCTTAACAGGAATAATAAGGAAATAGTAAAACATGCGATAGCACAGTTGATACAATTACACTACAGTCACACTAATCATTACAACTTCTTAAAGCAAAACAATTGACTTTCGGGAGGAAAAGGCTGAAGGAATCACAGAACTGGATGCCCCAACATTCAGTGAAAGAAAGAATATGAAGTGGTAAATGCCATCTGTATCTTTTCTCCTCTCTCATTTGTCTATCCATCCACATTCACGTATGCAGCCTCCAACTATCTCTGGAGTGATGTTTAGCTGATGCTAATAATGTGTATTCTGGGTGGGTGGTGAGGATCTTCTCCCTTCTTTATACTTGGTTGTACTGCTCTAATATTTTTATAATACACATGTATCATACTGATTAACACAAAGCCATTTTTTCTAAAAGAGAAAACCTCCCTTTAAGATGACCAATATTTTTACAGAGGGATGGTATGAATCGGTAAGTGAAGCCTTTTACACACATTGCTCATTTCCAACAATGGCTGACAACGTGAGGGACTGACTGAGGCAATAACGCCTCTTAGCCTGATATACTCAGGAGCCAAGTGTGAAGGTGTTGATTACACAGATGCACAACTTAAACAGAATTAACACCATACCACCTGGCTAGGTTAAATTACACCAAAGGCCTAATGAGTTGATGTTCTAGTAAGAGCCATCTCCTTACCCCGCCCCTAGATCACTGCTGTGTCCTTGGTGATCACTCTTCCCTATTCTATTTCATCCTACTCAGTGCAAGCAGGTTACCAGCTCTAAAAAACAAACAAACAACAACAACAACAAAAAACAAAAAACAAAACCAAAAAAACCCCAGCTCCATTTATCCTCCTCAAAACCCCATTCTCAGTATCTACCACATGACCTACACACTTCCCTGAGTGGAACCTAACCTGTCACTCTGGTCTTACCCCCACTAGTCCTCCTCATGTAGAAATCCCCCTTCCAGAAAGCGTGCTGTGAAACTCTGACCTCTTACAGATGTTTTATCTGGTTAGGAGACTAGGGAAGGACTTTGAAAAGCCAAAAATAAATAAAATAGAAGTCATTAATATCTATTCATTCATTCTTTTTTTTTTTTTAAGATTAGTTATTTAGTTATTTACTTGACAGAGGGAGAGGAGGAAAGAGAGAGTACAAGTAGGGGGAGCAACAGAGGGAGAAGGAGAAGCAGGATCCCCACTGAGCTGGGAGCCTGATGCAGGGCTGATTCTAGGATCCAGAGATCATGACCTGAGCTGAAGCAGATGCTTAACTGACCGAGCCACCCAGGCATCCTTATTTACTAATTGTTAAAATTTCTTTAAAAAAAAAAAAAAAGATTTTATTTATTTGAGAGAGAGAGAGAGAGAGAGCATGCATGCATGCAAGAGCAGGGGAAGGGGCAGAGGGAAAGGGAGAAGGAGCAGCAGACTCCCTGCTGAGCACAGGGCTCAATCCCAGGATCTCGAGATCATGACCTGAGCCAAAGTCAGGTGCTTAACCAACTGGGCCGCTCAGGCACCTTAATTCTTAAAATTTCTTAATGAGATAAGTGGTAAGTAGCCTGCTTCTCACTCTCAGGAAGGAGGAACTGAGTCACAGAATTCATTATCTGCCTCTTGCCGAAAACCATAAAATTGAACTACAACTCAGTAGATCAGAATTCAAATTCAAAATGATCAATTCTATCCAATAATTTCCCTGATTTGTCTTTCCACTTCTTCCTCTGAAAAATAAGAATGCTAGAATGATGAATTTTGAACATTTGGGGGCCAGGTATTGTATAAATAGAAAGCAACGTCTGCACACCTTTTCTTTGCTTAGGTCATAACTGGAATTTTTATTGTTTTAATATTTAATATTTAAATAAAGTGAAGATTTAGGCAATAACAATCTTTACCATACAGAGTAGCTAGTCTTCATTTTAATAGACAGGCTTATTTTACTAAGAGAACTGAACACAGTTGAAAGTCCCATTAAGATATATATATATATATATATATATATATATATATATATATATATATATATATATATTTTAAAAGAGTAATATATTTGATTGACACTTTAAGTTTAAAAAGTGCAGATCATTGTTAAGATTCCAAGAGCAAATCTCCACACAGTTTATTTTCAAAGTCCCTGTTTCATATCTTATATATTAAAATCATCCAAGGAAGTTCAGTTAGATTTTCTTTCCAATGCTCAGATCAGCTTGGAGAATTGTCATTAGCATCTGACTTTATTGTTGTTGGCTGGACGTGTTTGACATCAGTTCCCCAGTGGACTTCTTGACTTGGGGAAATGAGGAGGGAAGCTGGCCTTGTCACACACCTAAGAAAGGCTCTGACAGCTCTGGACTGGGAAAGCATTTTCTCGTGTACACACTTGCTCTGTATCCCAGGGAATTGGTGTGCACAGACAAAGATGAAGTGATTCATAGTTTAACTGCCTCTCAAATCATTCTAGAAGCTCAATGAAAGTGCTGAGATGCAGCAGGAGAATGAAGCATAATGTGGTTCAGCTCATAGTTCTCAGAGAGGCAGTAAATCAGTGAAAATTGAAAAACAAAACAAAACAAAAATCACAAATATTTAGAAATAGTCTTAATTAGTACTTCAATTTCACAAAGGTAATTAAGCAAGTTGAAATCTTCATTCCTTAATTTTCATTCCTTCTCTAGTGCAAGTTAATAGTGCAAAATGCCTGACAACTAAAGAAATCAGTTTCTTACCAGTACTCTGTGAACCCTTGAAACAGTAAAGGTGTAACCCTCTCTTGAGGAAATAGGCTGTGATTTGAAAGCCATAACCTGCAAAGTGAAAGAGGAAATCATTAGACTATCAACTTGCTCGCCACTAAATCCTATTAGCTCCCCAATGCCTATGATATAGTATGTGTTTAATAACTATTTACCAAATGAAAGAATAAAAGGAATCAATAGTGGGACTAACTTGAAAGGAAAGGTTAAATATTACAATCTGAGCTCCTCTAGCCTGGCCAGAGCACCTGGCTGGAATGGTCTCCAGTCCCTGAAGTACCTCAGATGCTTTATCTGTACAATAAATTCAACCAAGTATTCTCTCCCCCTTAAGGTTATCATCCCAAACTGGAGGAGAGATTAAGAGTTTTCCTGATAAGCAAAAGGTATAGGATTCATCACCACTATAATGGCCCTATGAGAAATGCTAAAGGCCCTTCTTTAAGGCAAAGAGAAATTGCACTATTCATTATAACCAAATATATATATTTGGTTAAAAATATTAGAAAATATATATTTGGTTATAATTAATATATTATATATTCATAATTAACATCTATTATATATGTTCTCTCTCTCACACACACACACACACACACACATATATATATATGAATAAAGTTTAAAAATCTCACTGGAAAAGGAAAATGTATAACAAAGGTAGTGAAGAATTGCCTGTAAAACAAGCGTGAAAGCTGAAAGAAAAACATAGTAAAATTCCCTCAAACTACAATAATTAGTTAAGGGCAGTATAAAGTAAAAAGATGCAAAATGTGTCATCAAAAACTATAAAACATGGCGAAGGGTAATAAGGTAAGGCTTTGAAATGTATTTAAAATTAAGTTTCTATGAGCCTAAAACAAGCTGCTATTTATATATGATATTTTATGTGAACCTCATGGTTACCACAAGGGAAGAAGTATATAGTAAATACACAAAAGAAAATGAGAAAGGAAGCTAAACATAACACTCAAGAAAGTTACCAAACCACAAAGGAAGAGAGAAAGAGAAAAAAGGAACAGAAAGGAACTACAAAAATAAGAAAATAATGAAGGAAATGGCAGTAAGTATATACTTATGTATATTTTAAATGTAAATGGTTTAAAATCATCAGTAAAAAGACACAGAGTGCAAAGCAGATTAAAAAACAAAACAAAACAAAAACAAAAACAAACCAAGACCCATCTATATGCTGCCTACAAGATATTCACTTCAGAAGTAAGAACACAAAGACTGAAAGGACAGAAAAAGACAGTCCATGAAAATGGAAATGAAAAGAATGCTGAAATTATGCTCATTTTCAAACAAAATAAACTTCAGAACAAAGATTGAATTAAAAAACCAAAGAGGGCATTACAGGGGCGCCTGGGTGGCTCAGCAGGTTAAACCTCTGCCTTAGACTCAGGTCATGATTGCAGGGTCCTGATACTGAGCCCCACATCAGGCTCTCTGCTCAGCAGGGAGCCTGCTTCCCTCCCCCCACTCCCACCCTCCTGCTCTGCCTACTTGTGATCTCTCTCTATCAAATAAATAAATAAAATCTTAAAAAGAAGGCATTACATAAAGAGGTCAATCTAACAAGAAAATATAACATTTATAAATATATATGCACCAGACAGGGGAGAACTAAAATATATAAAGAAAATATTAACAGACTTAAAGAGAGAAATTGAAATCAATATAGTAACACTAGGAGAGTATAATATCCCACTGTTGTCAATGGATAAATTATCTAGACAACAACAACAACAGCAATAACTCAATATAGAAACATCAGTTTCAAACACATTAGACCAGATAGACTTAACAAATATATAGAAAACATTCTATCCAAAAGCAGAATACATTTTCTCAAGTGTACAGGAAATGTATCCAGTTTGGATCACAGATTGGCCATAAAACAAGTTCAATAATTTCAACAATAGTTAAATTGTATCAAGCATCTTTTCCAAGCAAACTGGTATGAAGCTAGGAATTAATTAGAAGAAGAAAATGGAGAAAACAAACAAACAAACATGAAAACTTGGAAATTAAACAACATGCTACTGAACAACCAATGGGTCATTAAAAGAAACAAAGGAGAAGTAAAAGAAAAAAATCCATAGACAAGTGAAAATAAAAATAGGAAATACCAAATATATGGGATGCAGTAAAAGCAGTTCTATGAGGGAAGTTTATAGCAATAAGGGCTACCTCAAGAAATACGAAAAATCTCAAATAAACAATCTAATTTTACACCTAAAGGAATCACGAAAGAAGAACAAACAAGGACCAAAATTAACAGAAGAAAGGACATAGTGACCAGAGGAGAAACAGAGACTAAAAAGGCAATAGGAAAAAAAGGATAAATAAATAAATAGCTGGCTCTTTGAAAAGATAAACAAAATTAACAAACACTTAGCTACACTAACCAAGAAAAAGAGAGAGAGAGAGAATTCAAATAAAATCAGAAAGAGAAGTTACAACCAACACCAATAACACAGAAAAAGGAGAAGTTACAACCAAGGATTGTAAGAGACTACTATGAAAAAATGATACACAAAAAAAACTGGACAACCTGGAAGAAATTAATAAATTCCTAGAAACCTAGAATCTTCCAAGACTGAATAAGACTGAAATATAAGTTTTAAAGTCTTTGACATCAGTTTTGGTAACATCTTTGTGGATCTGACATTAAAGACAAGGGAAACAAAAGTGAAAGTCAACAAATTGGAGATCAAACTTAAAAGCTTCTACCCAGTGCAGGAACCACCAAAAAACAAACAAAACAAAACAAAAAACTAAAAAAAATAGGCAACCCACTGAGTAGGAGCAATTTTTTCTTGCAAACTACGTATCCAATAAGGGGTTAATATCCAAAATACATATAAAATTCATATAACTCAATGACAGCAACAAAGCAAACAAACAACCTGATTAAGAAATGAGCAGAAGAGAGGTGCCTGGTTGGCTCACTCAGTTTAGTGTCCAACTCTTGATTTCAGCTCAGGTAATGATCTCAGAATTGTGAGATCGAGTCCCATGTCAGGCTCTGCACTGGGCATGAAACCTGCTTAAGATTCTCTCTTTCCTTCTCCCTCTGCTCCTTCCCACATAGCTCCCCCTCTCTAAAAAAAAAAGGGGGGGATGGAGTTGTAGTTTATTCATTTTTAGGGGCAATATAATACTTCACTAACCATGCTCCCTTCTCTTTAAATGTAAATTTCAGATGTACATCTTTATAATTCAACATTTATACACATCACATGTGTATAATGTTATCATCATCATCCAGATAACACCCAGATAATTCTCTTCACCCTTTCACCATCCACAAACCACGCCCCCATCCCCTGTAACCACTAGTCTGTTGTTTTTATTTTATTTGTTCATTTGTTTGGTTTTTTTGGATTCCACATATGACTGAAATCATATGGCATTTGTCTTTCTTTGTCTTATTTCATTTAGTCTAATACCTTCAAGGTCCATCTGTGTTGTCACAAATGGCAAGATTTCATTCTTTTTGTTGTTGTTGTTTTAGTAGTAGTCCATTGTATAAATAAATATGCTGCTCCTTTTTAATTCATCTATTGATGGACAACTAGGTTGTTTCAATATCTTGCTATTGTTAAGTAATGCTGCTGAAAACACGGGTGTGCATATATCTTTTCGAATTAGTGTTTTCATATCTTTGGATAAATACCACAGAGTAGAATATTGGGGTCATACAATAGTTCTATTCTTAATTTTTTGAGGCCACTATATTTCCTTTTCTTCAGGTTTTTTTTTTTTTTTTAAGATTTTATTATTTATTTGTCAGACAGAGAGAGAAAGAGAGACCACCAGCAGGGGGAGTGGCAGGCTGAGAGAGATGCAGGCTCCCCACAGAGCAAGGAGCCCAATGTGGGACTCAATCCCAGGACCCCGGGATCATGACCTGAGCCAAAGTCATATGCTTAGCCAACTGAGCCACCCATGCATCCGACTGTGTCTTCCATAGTGGGTATACTGATTTACCTTCTCGCTAACAGTATACAAAAGTTCCTTTTTCTCTACGTCCTCACCATCACTTGTAATTACTTATCTTTTTTTTAAAATAACCATTATAAATGATGTTAGGTTATTGTCATCTTGATGTTAGGTCATTTGCCTGTTAAATAATGGTGTTAAGCATCTTTTCATGTGTCTGTTGGCCATCTGTACATCTTCTTTGAAATAATGTTTATTCAAGTTTTCTGCTCAAAATTCCAGTGGCATACTTCATAAACTAGAACAAATATGTCTAAAATTTGTATGGAACCACAAAATATTCTGAAAAGATTCAAGCAGTCTTGAGAAAGAAGAACAAGGCTTGAGGTATCACACTTTCTGATTTCAAACTATACTGCAAAGCTATAATAAATCGAACATTGTGGTATTAGTACAAAGACAGAATCACTGATTAATAAAACAGAATAGAGAGTTCAGAAATAAACCATGGGTGGTTTGTGGGTGGTGAAAGGGTGAAGAGAATTATCTGGGTGTTATCTGGATGATGATGAATGGTAACTAGACCTGTGGTGATCACTTTGTGATGTATAGAGATGTCAAATTATAAAGATGTACATCTGGAATTTACAGTTAAAGAGAGGGGGCATGGTCGGTAAAGTATTATATTACCTCTAAAAATGAATAAACTACAACTCCAGGCCCTATCAGAAAAAAGTCTCACAAACAAAATTTTAAGTAAAGAAGCCTGGTGTAAAGGAGTACATTCCATCTGAAAAATGGAGACATTACCATTCATCTCATAAGGTAGCAACCGAATTTCATAAAAAGTACCAGCATGGTTCCTTCTTCTCTTCCTCTCTCTCTCCTTTCCTCCCTCCCTCCATCTCTCCTTTCTTCCTTCCCTTCCAGCCCACCTCCAGGTATAAACTACTCTGTTGATGACCTTTCTGGAAACACAAGAGGAGTAAGCATCCAGGGGTAAGCATCTCCAGGTTCCAAGACAGCCTCAGAGATAGTATTATAACCATGAAATTGGAAGGGCCAGAAGTTCTAACAGGACCACCAGATTCTGCAAAGTCCATGATTATAACTGTTCTGAAATAATTTTTATATTAAAAAAAAACACAAAGAAGTTTTCACTTTTACATTCAGTATCCTTCAGACTCTCCTGTAGAAAGATCCAGAACATCAGTGACTGCAGTTTGACATCTGTCTACACAAGCTACAGCTTTGACAGCACAATTGCTTTAGTCACGAGGATTGCAAAATAAGAGTGACATCTATGACAGCATAATCTCTAGATCTACAGAGATGAAATGCATTTTTTCTAACACATCTGACATGGATCGCGTTTTGATCATGTGCCTATTCTCTACATAAAATGTCAAACAAGACATGCACACCACTGGCATTATTCTGAGTGCTTTAAAATGAATCCTTTATTCCTTAGTCACTGAGAGTCGAAGAGACTTCTGTATTTATTTGTCCTACTTCTTTGTGGGGTGGGGATGGAGATTGTAAGAAAGGAGTCCTTAACAATTCACAAATTTGGAAATTCCGGAATTCACAAATACAGAAAAATTTTAGTGATTTTCAAAGTAATGATTATAAAGTCAGTCTTCCAAAGGCATGAATAACAATAGAATGGCAGTATCTAAGTCATTCTGCCTTTGTTGATAAATCATGCTTAATACTTACAGATCTAGGTAACTAAGATCGAGATTTTCAAAAATCTCCTTGTACAAAATCTCTAGCAATAGAATGTTATTATTAGGAAGGGGCTAAAACTGAAGTTGACTATGAAAGCTACAGCTCTGAATTCAGAAAGCACGTGTCTGGACACACCTTGAGTGATAACTAAATCTTACCAGGAGGCTAAACAACAGTATCAATATGACACCTTCCTTTATAGAAAAAGAAAGCAGTCTAAAGAAAATTGTATGTAAGTGATTACTGAAACTACTGGGAGAACACTGAACTCTTTTTCCCCCCATCCTTTCCACCCCCAGGATAGGATTATGCTAGAGAGAATCATCCCTAAACTGGCCACTCACCATAATTCCAGTGGAAAAACCACCCCCACCCCCTACCTCTGCCATGGCATCTACAAGAGAAATGGCAAGTTCAACATGCAGAAAACATTTGCACCTGCTTATTCCAAATTCCACCGGCCATAGGAAACTTTATTGGTTGAAGAGAGATTAAACACAAAAGATACTGTGTCAGTCCTCATGGCAAACTAATTTTGATATATAAACAGAGAAAATCACTGCCACTAAAATATACTGACTTGAAATGCTAGAGAGATGTATTTCATTTATCCACAGATAACAGACGGTGATAAAGACTACAAGCTTATCTTTGCTCTTTAATGTAATTAACTTTCCTCAAAGAGTTCAGCAGGCCACTGAGATTTTGTACTTATCCAGAGCTAAAGCAAAGTTCCACTATTCTCTAAAACTAAATAGCAACTTGGCAAAGAATCCAGGAGGCCCTTTTCCTTTCCCTTCTCTGGGCCTAAGCTCCAAGCCTGCAAACACTGGTGTTCTAAATGCACAGAACTGGAGTCAGGAGGAGATTGGGGTTAGGGGACAAAATAGAAACCATATAGTGAGCATCTCTTCACTTGAAAACCACCTGACAATGGCATTCCAAGTCTCCGAGGCCACTGTAAATCACATTTAAGTACGTCTGCTCTCTTGCCAGTTATTGTGGTGCCCCTAAATCTAAGAAGACTGTCGTTAGACACAGGAAGAGACTGGGGTTAGGAGGACAGTTTTGTTGTGGGATCAGTTTTCTACCAGGAGTCTTCAGGTATGTGTATTTCTAGAAGTAATTTATATTTCCACACTGCTTAATGTCCCTCGACGTCCAGTACCAGCAAGAGTCCATTTCCATCGCAGGCTTCCAAGCAGCCTCCAAGGGTCTCCAGTCCAGGTCTTTGACATCCTGTTGTTTGTAAAGAGCTGCTGCTCTACTACCTTTGCACAAACCTCCCAACCTCCAGGAGGCCCCAAATGCTGATTTGTTACCACATTAACATTCTTCTGGCTCACCTGGTCATTCACAGAAGAGCATTAAGTCTCTAGGGGAAAAAAAAGGGGGTGGGGGGGAGGGACTCAGCAGTATTTATGAGAGAAAGAAAGAGGGGCGTATGTTTTAAGGACGAACCTGAGTTCTGCTATTTTATTCCACATTTTGTCTAAACAAACTGCTCCAAAATGGCTTTATTAGAAGTTCAGAGATTGCATGAAGAGAAAGGGAAAAACAACAACAAAAAGTCAAATACGGGTTGAACAAATTCCATTCTGGCTTAGCAGGGCAGTAGATGAGTTTTAAGTAGTACCGTGCTCCAGTGAGTAATACTTTTTAAGGGAGTGGTCGTGCATTGGGGTTGTTATATTTCATAGTCCCAGGGCACCAAGAACAAATATCCAACATGGAGTTTTTACTGTAAAACTATCCAGCTTGCCTTGTTTTCCAGGGAACTCATAGCCAAGGCAATGTGAACCTCCCCCAGGCTGCCAAGAGAAGTCTGTGGGACAGTGCATCCGAGCAGCAGAGCACTCTCCCACAGCTCTTCTGAGAGCACGTGGAGCCTGGGAAAATGTCTCTGAGTGGCCTGCAGAGTCATGAGGACTGCATGACGGGTGAGCCCGTCATAGCTGGTTCAACCCAGCGCTGCATGGCTCTCCTCCAGCCAAGCCGCCTTCTCCCAAACCACAAGGCAGCCTCAGGGTAGGAAGACCCACTTTGTCCCACAGTGTCTCTCTCCCGAAGATGACCTCATTATTATTATTATCATTCACAATTATGAAAATTGTCAAACATCCAGAAAAGTAGAAAAAACAGTGCCATGAACACCCCAAACCCTGCCATCTGGACTCAATAATGGTTAATATTTTGTCATATTTCATATACCTATTTGGTAAACCATTTCCATTTTTCTTAAGATCTTATTTATTCTTTTGATAGAGAGGAAGCTCAAGCCACAGGGAAGAGCAGAGGGAGAGGGCTGAGATTCCAGAGATCTCAGGACCCCGGGATCACGACCTAAGCCAAAGGCAGACGCTTAACCGAATGAGCCACTCAGGTGCCCCTTGGTAAACCATTTCAAAATAAATTAGACATCATGACCCTTCACTCCTAAATATGTGAGCACAGACTCACATATAACAAAACCTTTTCCTATATCACCAAGAGACTGAGATCACAACTGAGCATGATATTATGGCTCCATCAAATAACCAGCCCATATTCAAATTTCTCAAACTACCCCCAAAATGTGTTATCAGTGATTTTCCCTCTTGAATCAGAAGCCAACCAAGGACCATGCATTTCATTTGGTTAAGTATCTTACATTTCCTGTAACCTAAAATAATCTCTCCCTTTCTTGTATTCGTAACTCCGATCTTTTAAAAAGAGATCAGGCTAGTTGTCTTAGAGAGGGACCCCCCAATTAGAATTTGAACTTTAAAAAATTTAAAAAAACTCATTTGCCTAAATACAAATTTTCAACCTGTATGCTCTTTTATAATGTCAGCCCTTTATTAATTTGGATAGCTTCTTTAAGTGCTGCAGGAAACAGCAGGTTCAAACTAATGCTGTAATTGTAATTCCAAGTCTGGAACACAGAGGACTTGAAGATTTAGTCCCAAAGATTAATTTCAAAGAAATTAGATCTTAAATTTATAAACACTTGAATTTTTAGCAAAGGTGATCAAGTAGGATAGTGGTCTCATACTTGATTTAAGAAAAGGTACTTGGTGGCCATCAGATGACTATATGCTTACCTGGAAGCAGCTCCACACTGAGGACTAGTTCAGACTTGTGACTGTTTCCAGTCTGAGGTCATGAGTCAGCTCTCATTCTCCATCTGAAGACTTGTTTAGATTTAATAAGAGGGTAGCAAGGAAGAGGCTGATAGCTACCAACTACTGACAATGTCTGCTATGCTAGACTAGACCCGAAACATAGAAAGCATTTTAAAAATGAAGGATATGTGTATTTTAAAGCTATTTTGTTCATGAAAAATAAAGTTGTAACTCATTACTTCTGAAACAATCCACTGGGAAACTTATACCTGTACTTATCAGATAGCCAAGGGTAGAAAAAGCACAAGTGTGATGCCTTCATATAGGACATACAGAGAGGTTCCCCATATAAGACGGAGACTTCGGAAAAGCCCTGATGGGGCCTTCTGAAACATGTTATAAACCGAAATGTCATCTTCACCATTACTGGTGATGGGTGGGGTTGAGGACAGAGGTTGTTCTGTGGGAACCAAGAGTCCTACCATAAGTTTAAGAACACACACACATAGGATCCTAGTTTAAGACCACAACTGGGAAACAATTTGGGTGGGTAAGTGGAATATTTGGTCCTGGGCTAAAAGTTTCACTTATTACCCAAGACATTTAGAGACTCCAAAAAGGATCCCTTGAGATAACATTTCACGTCCTTAAATAAGGATAGCACTGGACTCTGAGTCACAATAAAGCTATGTCTACTTGATGCCAAAAGAAATGGGGCAAACTAGTTAGTTCCATGAAAAAAAAAAAAACAAAAAACCTACAAACAAGATTATTGCTTGAGGTCAAATTTCTTTAAGAAAATTTTTTTTTCTACCTGTCATTTCACTGACTTTGTATGCAATACCACTGGCCACATGTGCTATTAATTTTCCTATCTGTGGGATCCATCTGAGAATTTACCACTGAATGAGAAAGCTTCTCAGACAGACAAAAATTAGAAGAAAACAAATTGAGAAATTATCACTTCTGATTTCTTTCCTATACTGCTTTTCCGCTTTTTGCTTTACGAAAGTACGCCCATAACATTAGGTATGAAAACCGTGTTTAGATCATGGGTAAGCACCAATGAAATGATATTCAAAAGAATGGTTCCCACAATAGGTACTCCACCAGACCATGCATAATAATGGGGGTGGCAGAACTGGGTACTTATAAAACTCAAAGTTCCCTACAAAGCCCTTCCCTCCCCTTTAAATAAATATGCATAAAAGAAACAGATTTTTTAATAAACCTTCTCAGTGAGGTAGCCGGTTGTTTGAACTGCTGGCCCCTCTACAATAACTTTCACACTTCCTGAGCGTGGGACGAGCTCCAGATGAAGCATGTCCTCTGTGGCCTCACTGTCTTGCAGGGGGGTCCATTCTAACTCTGCACTTCTACGTAGGACCATGTGCAATGAGAAAAGAGTCTTGGAACCACTGGCCTATTCTACAGGATCACAGAATCACAGCACAAACAACATCCTCGAAGAATCATTCAGTTCACTTCCTGCTTGTTAGCCAGGACCGTATTTAAATTATATTTTAAAAACAACACCGAAACTGCAAATGAGAAGATGCAACAGCCACCGGTATGCAACTTGATTCTTCCTTTACCATTTGAAATGGGCTGCAAACTTAGATGCTGACAGGGGCAGGACAGGAACATGAAAAGGGCTGGGTGTGGGCTGTGGAAAACTGGAAAGCGCATGGTTGGTTTATGGAAGACAGGAGCTCCCGAACTCTAGCCTCAGCTGCCACTGGGAATTAGGGCACTGGAGTACCAGGTTTTAGGTCTTTCCAGAAAAGCTGAATATCCTAATTTTTATGTGTAATCTCCCAAATTTTAGATTAACAATGACAAGATTTACTGTGCAGTCCAAATATGGTATTTCTGAGGGTGGCTTCAGCTTCATACTATAGGTCTGTAATCTCTAATCGAAATTCTTCACCATGTCGCTGAAGTTCATCTACTTGTGTTCCGTTTTTGGCAGAGCTGGAAAAACGCTGGCCACTACCAAATGCTTGGACATAGGTAGTCAGTTTCAATCTAGTCATTTACTCTAAGCTAAATAAACCCAGGTCCTTAACCTCGCTACACAGGACATGTTTATCTACCTTTAAATCATTCTGACACTTCTAAGTCCTGACATTAAATATAACACAGCTAACAGTTTGACTCAACGTGGGGGGAAAATGAAAAGACTGCACAATTTTAGAAATCATTAGTCATGTCAATGTGTGAGATCTGTATTTTTAAAAAATCACAAAACTTAACGTTTATTTAAAAAGGACTCAAAGCCCAAGTAACATACCATGTTCTGGACTGGAAGGGCTAACAGTTATAAAGATGCCAATTGCTGCCATATTTATTTATTTAACAAACATGTACTGAGTGCCTATTATGTACCAGAAAATTCCAGTCAAAATCACAATGAAAATGGTGTGTGTGTGTGTGTGTGTGTGTGTGCACGTGCGCATGCACGAGTTAGGAGGTACTTTAGAAGTTGTCAAAAACAATTCTAAAACTAATCTAGAAAAATAAGCAAATAAGAATAGCTAAGAGCTAAGAGAAAAAAACTCCAAACAAAAATTTTTTCTAATTAAAAGTGATGTATACTCAATGTGTTTAAAAAAAAAAAAAAAACAACCTAGAGAAAAACAAAAAGGTGTAAGGAGAAACTTAAATTGCCAATAATCTGACCACTCAGTACCAGTTAACTTTTGTCACCTTGAGTTTTGATGTCCTCCAAATCTTTCCTCAAGATATATAAACACACACACACACGTAGTTTTTTTTTTTTTTTTTTAAAAATGGAATTACATGATAAATGTTGCTTTATAACCTGATTTTTCTTTTAAAAAAACCTCAATGCTACATATGCTGATTTTCGGTATGGTATTACTTAGGAATCCACTTTTACTCTTTCACAATTTAATACTCAATTGAAGAGGGTTCTACTGATCTACAGTGCCAGCTCTGCCACACACAGGGCCTCTTTTTCAGAGTTATTTTACTCCACTGCCTTATCAGTCAAAATGCACTGTATTAACCACCTGAGCTTTATTTACAGTAAACCTTAATATCCAGTAGGGCAAATTCTTTTCCTGACCCTCAACACTGTTTCTAATCTTCTTCTGGAGTATACAGAGTTATTCCTCCTCCTTTATGCTTTCATATAGCTTTGTGGATTAGCTTGCCAAGATGCAAAAAAAACCTGTGTTGGAAGTTTGATTAGAAAGGCCCTGAATTTATAGATCCATTTGGAGACAAATGGGACTTCCTATACATCTGACATGGCAGGCCTCCCAACTATTTTTAAAGACTTTTAAAAATCTCTTTCAGGGGCGCCTGGGTGGCTCAGTGGGTTAAGCCGCTGCCTTCGGCTCGGATCATGATCTCAGGGTCCTGGGATCGAGTCCCGCATCGGGCTCTCTGCTCGGCAGGGAGCCTGCTTCCCTCTCTCTCTCTCTCTCTGCCTGCCTCTCCATCTACTTGTGATTTCTCTCTGTCAAATAAATAAATAAAATCTTTAAAAAAAAAATCTCTTTCAATAAGGTATAAAATTTTTCTATGTAATGTTCTTGCATACTTCATTAAGTTATTATGAGGTACTTCCCGTTTTTTATTGTTGCCATCATACACATTATTTCCTAAAAATTTCATTTTCAAATCATCTGCTGTTGTAATTGACTTTTTTGCATGTTGACCTGCAGCTGAAAAACCTATTAAACCCTCTTATTAATTCTAATAATCAGTTGCCATATTTCCCTTAGAGTTCTCATGACACTTTTATTCTTTATTTCCAATTTTCTCACCTATATTTTTCTTCCCTGACTTATTGTCTGGGTGGGAATCTTTAGTAAATGTTGAATACTGCTGCTAGTAGGAATCACTGTGGGACTCCCGATTATAAAAGGAACTTTTTTTTTAAAGGTTTTATTTTATTTATTTGAAAGAGAGAGAGCACAAGCAGTGGAAGTGGCAGGCAGAGGAAGAAGCAGGCTCCCTGCCCAGCAAGGGGCCCAATGCGGGACTCAATCCCAGGATCCCAGGATCACGACCTGAGCCGAAGGCAGAGGCTTAACTGACTGTGCCACCCAAGTGTCCTTAATAGGAACATTTTTAATGTTTCAGCACTGAGAACAGTATTTGTTTCCATTTCACCTAAGTTTTCATATTTTTTAGCTTTTGTAATAGGTACTACACCACAGATTTGTGGCTCTGTCCTTCATGACACACAGTGAACTGCTTTCTCCCATGGTATTTATGTAGGCTGTTTTCTGTTCTATGTTTTCTATTCAGCATTTGTCTGTAACAAACATTCCCCTCAAAGAAAAACAAACAAACATTCCCCTCAGTACTGTCACAGTCGTTTAGGATTTGTATCCCATTGGACAATGTGCTGGGTCTTTTCCCAATTTTTGATGCATTCCCTTAAGTCACATGTAAAAACAGTAAATTTCCCCAAAGTTTATCATCAATTCTACCATCTTCGGTTATTAAATAAACCACTGTGAAGTCTAAGAAACCACCTACTAGTCTACAGTCTTTCCAGTTGCCAGTCATGAGCCCACTACCCATACATAAATCACTCGAGGAATGTGAAGTTCCAAGGCTGGGGTCTTTTCTCACTGTAACTGATCCCTGTAGCCCCAGCACCCAAGAATCTGATGTAGATCTGGGGTGAGTTCCAGAAACCTGTGTTCTGTTTAAAGAGCTCCAGGGGATTCTGATGCATAGTTCAGATTTAGAAGTCACTGCTCTAAATCTTATTTTGTTGATTTCCTGCTATGTTATAATGAACTTCGTAGCAAGAGTCCTGCTAGAGTAATGGTGGTACTTTACAGAGTTCTTAGAAGATGAAAACAAAACTCAAGTTCTGGAAGTGAATATAAGAGAGATATTATCCTGGCTTCTTAAACACAAACAAATAGGACTCTGGTAGGAGTACTATAGCAACAGTGAAGAGGCATGGGGAGAAAGCTAATTTCTAAGGCACTCAAGGCCCAAACTACCGAGGCAATTTATGAGAAGCCAATGCATATTAGCTTAGTTATTATCACATCTCTGGAGGATTTCAAAGAACAAGTCTCATGCCTCCTTTGTTTTGTTTTCTCTCTAACTGCCAGATGAACTACCTTTTCACAGGGAAAAAAAAAAGTCACCCCATACTTCTCATTTTTTATCTTCCCCAAGTCCTTAGAGTTCACCTAAAATATATATCATTTTGATATGTAAAAATTAAAGTGATAGGTATGCGATGACTTATGATCGTAATTAAGATGCTAAATCAGATCTCACATAGACTCAGATTAAAAAGGAACTAATAAGGTATGCTATGACTCAGGTTTTATTATTTCCAAAACACTACCTTGATATTCTTATCTTAACTGTCTAAATGAGGCCAATGAAGAGTATGTAAAGAGGACTTTTTAATTTTGTTTTGCTTACACGGTATTTCCTGATATATATATATATATATATATATATATATATATATATATATATATATATATATAATGAACAAATCAAAAACACTGGCTAATATAAAAAATCATAAAACAGAACCTCTACCTTTATCATATACATGTTCCAAACATGAATTTGAGAGATATAACAAGACTTGTGCTTCCAAAGAAGAGGCAACAGGAAATACACCCCACCTACCATAAAGGATTGTTGCATAAGAAACAACAACAGGGATCTGACCTCATCAAGTCTCTGGATCTAACTACCAGTTTACAGGAAATACAGGGGCTGGAAGACTATGTTAACACTACCGTGGCAGATGCAGCCAGCCAAACCCAAAATGTGGGAAATTCCAGAGGACACTTGACCTAGTTTCTTCAATAAGTAAACACAAAGAAAAAAAATTGGAAGGAGTGTTCCCCTAAGTTCAAAGAGATATTCACTTAAGGTAAAAAGAATCAATCAAATGCCATGAACGTGTGAACCAACCCTGTTTGGACCCTGATTTGAACAATCCTATCATAAAGGAATTAAAGAGAGAGAAATCTGAAGACAGACTATACATCCTGATATATAATTCTTAATGACATCAAGAATTATTTTTTTCTTTAATGGCACTCTGACCATTAAAAAAGAAAAAAAAACTTTTTATTTTTTTATTTTTTAGAGTTGTATATATTTAATTGTTTATGTATACAAAATATAACATCCAGGATTTACTTTAAAATTGTCTGGAAGTAGGGACAGGAAAAAGCAAGTGGGGGGATAAATAAAATAACATTTGATTTTATGTTTAAAATATAATGCTGCATGTTGGACAAGAGGAGGTTCACTGTACAATTTTATTTTTGTATACATTTAAAATTTAAAATTGCACACCCACAAGCAAGGGAAGGGCAGGCAGAGGGAGAAGTAGGCTCCTCGCTGAGCAAGGAGCCTGACACGGGACTCATCCCAGGTTCCTGGGAATATGACCTGAGCCAAAGGCAGATGCCCAGCTGACTGAGCCACCCAGGGGTCCTATATTTTTTCCTCTAAATATCTGTGTTTAACATCATCCTTCCTGCAAAGTTTCAGAACATATAGTCACAATTAAAGCTTGCTTTTCTAATTTGCTAGTTTTGAAAATAACATTATATAAAAAATGCAAAAGCATTCTTTAATCTGTTGTGAACTATAGCCATCATCTTTAGAAAAATTTGTAAGTAAGTAGTAATTAAAAAGCAACCTAAGCAAATATTTTCTAATAGGTGACCATACTCTCATCTTCCTTAAGCCTTTAAAGTAAGCACACTTTCGTCCTCACAACAGGTATGGTAACTTCGTTCTTGAGCTACTAGTGGTCCAAGATGGAAATGTAATGATTATAGATATAGGTATAGGTATGGCGACAAATATATACATTATGCAGACTCAAGCCACATTACCAACCTCTTAACTATGCAGTAAAAAGCTGTACCATATTAAAAAAAAACCTGAGCCTTGCAGTAAAAAGAGCACATGCCAGAAGTGGAATCTGGGGAGTCCAGCAGAGATAAAGGAGACCCTCCTGCTAAAAACATACAAAAATCTGGACCCTGTGGTGCTATAGAGTCTCTAAAAGGGTGTCCGGGAGATCCCTGAGAGGTCCCGGAGCAAGCTGTTAGTTTCAAAGTGATACCCACCTAAGCAAGGACTTCAATACCCTTGTGTCGTGTATCTCCTTCTGCCTTGTGCCCTGCTCCGCCCCTCCCACTTCCTTCCCAGTTCTTGTGCTCCTTGCTGGCCTACTATGTTTGTCTTTATCTTTTCTCAGTGGCACAACCTATCCATGGGCTCTCCTACCACTGAGGTCCTAACAAAAAGTTTTTTTCACTTTTTCTTAGGGTTTTCCTCCACACCAGCCCTGACCATACCTCCCATCATCACCATCCCCCCTGTCCCGCCCTGTGGTCTACTCAAGCTGATGCTCCATGGACCTGCTCTTCCCTGACTGCCCTCACCTATACCCCTCTACTCTGCTCAGTCCCATCACTGAAACCCCTTCCCACACATCATAGCAAGTCTTACTTCCTTCTCAGCTCTCTTTCTGAAAATACAGTTGTTCTAGAAAAGACTTCCCTGGGCTCAGGAAAAAACAGAGAATTCCTTAGAAATGGAAATACGGCCAACATTGTTAAACAAGTTTGAGCTGTACCTCTCCATCTGGGAATTAAATGTTAGTTACACGATATAAACTAAGTAGCACACTGATCATAAGCTATTACTGCGGGAGCAGGATGGCAGCAAACGAGTTGTTTCATTCAGGTGAGACACTTGAAGAAGTAGAGATTTCACTCTTGCTGACCCTGAAAATGATCTCAGTAGAGGAGTTTCTGGGACTAGCGTAAACAGAAAATGGTCAGTTTTTTTTCATCCTGTCAAAAGCCAGCTGCACCTCTAAAAGAAATAATCAAACCAGAGTCTCCCCACGCACGCTACCTGTGCCCTTACCAGACACGAGTACTGTGGGAAGACCCGGGTGGGCCAGTAAAACTGCTCAGCTCCTGAGGGACTCAGCTAAGGTCAGAGAGAGAGACAGAGCAGGTAAAGGACGAGGGTTACAACGTACATGCTACAACAAAGACATGCACTGGGAGTCGGGGAGACCAAGAAAGGTACATCTCATTAAATAAGGGAGAGTAATAAACTAAGCTGGGAGGAAGGTGAACCCCAAGGAAGGGAAACATCTGTGTCTGAAGGTATCAAGGACTGAGAACACAGGCATGTCTGTGTCAAATCACAGACAACTCCTACTGGCTCCTGGGAACCCTGGGAGATAGAGGAGGCTTAGAGGTCAGGATGCACAGGACAGGGAGAGATGAGGTACAGGGGAGAGATGGGGGGTGATAAGCAGAGGAGCCTGGATTCTGACAAGTCAGATTTACCACCTCAATTACAGTCAGATTTACCACCTCAATTACAGTGTTTTGACAGGAGTTATTGAGACCCCCTAGCATCTCCAGTTATACTTTGCAAATACAAATACACTATGGGTTTCCATTAATATGAAGACCTCGACTATACTGAGGATCATTTTTCTCTTTACTGATTTGGTTAAAATGGAATAATTAGGGGCACCTGGGTGGCTCAGTTATTAAGCTTCTGCCTTTGGCTTAGGTCATGATCCCAGGGTTCTGGGATCGAACCCTGCCCGTGTCAGGCTCCCTGCTCAGTGGAAAGCCTGTTTCTCCCTTTCCCTCTGCCCCACCTCCCCACTTGTGCTCTCTATCTCAAACAAATAAATAAAATCTTAAAAAAAAAAAAAAGGAATAATTAAAGTTGATAAATTTGTGCAAGGATTTCATCTAAATATCCTTAAAAAAAATCTTTGGCATAATTAATAATTTATTAATTCATTAAAAATAAAGTGTACATGCACACATGGGTGGCTCAGCTGGTTGTATGTCTGCCTTTGGCTTATGTCATCCCAGGGTCCTGGGATCAAGCCCTGCATCTGACTCTCTGCTCCATGGGGAGCCTGCTTCTCCCTCTGCCTGTCACTCTTGCTGTCTGTGCACGAGCATGCACGCTCTCGCTCTCTCTCTCTCATTCTCTCTCTGTTAAATAAATAAATAAATAAATCTTTTTTTTTTTTTAAGATATTTATAACAATTTAAAATGATGTTTACACTGACTAGGTTATAAGAGACTCCTGATCCTGATTAGTAAATGTCAGTTTTAACCTGTTGGGGAAAAAATAACATTTACTACAAAGCTAATTAAAATAGTTTGGTAGTGACATAAGAAGAGACATGTAGAAATAGGACCAAAAGTCCAGAAATAAATACTTTTATTTATTGACAACTGAGGGAGGGGGGACAACTGATTTTCAATAATTAATTGTAATTACTTACAATTAAGTACGGGGACAACTAGGTAACTACATGCAAAAGAATAATCAGGGAGCCTACCTCACATCACACATGAAATTAACTCATTAACTCAAAATGGATAAAAAAAGGAAATATAAGAGTTAAAACTACAAAAGTCTTAGGAAAAAACACAGGCACAAATCTTCATGGTCTTGGATTAGGCAGTGGTTTCTTAGATACAACATAAAAAGCAGAAGCAACAAAACAAAACAAAATTGAATAAATTGGACACTACCAAAATTAAAAACTTTTATGTTTCAAAGATCTATCAACAAAGTGAAAGGATAATCCACAGGAGAAAAATTTTGCACATCATCTACCTGACAAGGAACTTGATCCTAAAATATGTAAAGAACCCCTGCAACTCAATTTAAAAAAACAACAACAACAACAAAAAAAAACTTCAATTTAAAAATGGGCAAAGGATTTGAATAGACATTTCTCCAATAAATAAATAAATAAACAAACAAACAAATGGCAAATAAGTACTTGAGTAGAGGTCATTAGGCTATTCAAGAATAGACACCATTAGCCAATAGGGAAATGGAGATCAAAATCAAAGACACACCCACAAGAATGGCTATAGGCAAAATGACAGATAATAACAAGTATTGGAAAGAATGTGGAGAAAATGGAATCCTCATCCACTTTCGATGGGAATATAAAATGGTGCAGCTGCTTTGGAAAACAGTCTGGAAGTTCCTCAATATATTAAATACAGGGATACAAAATTACTCAGAAATTCCATTCCTAGATATATACTCATGAGAAAAACACTCCACTCAAAGACCTACACCAATATTCATAGTAGCATTATTCCCAGGAGCCAAATGGTACAAACCCAAGTGTCCATCAACTGATGAACGGATAAACAAAATGTGACACATCCATACAATGGAATATTATTTGGCAACAGAAAGAAATGAAATAGAATCGATAAATGCTTACAACATGGATGAACCTTGAAAACATTATGCTAAATGAAAGCCAGTTACAAAGAACAACCTATTAAAAGATTCCATTTATATGAAATGTCCAGAGTAGGCAAATCTATTTTGTAGAGACAGAACACAAACTGGTGGTTACCTAGGGATGGGGGTGGGAAGGGTGTTGGGGAAAAATGGAAAGTCGCTGCTAATCGGCATAGAGTTTCTTTATAGAGTGATGGAAATGTTCTAAAACTGGTTCTGGTGACAGTTGCACAAGTTTGTGAATATATAAAAACCACTGAATTGTATAATTTAAGTGAGTGAATTATATGGTATATAAATTCTATCTCAATAAAGCTGTTATTAAACAAACAAAAAAAAGAATGGGATGAAATGTGCTTCAAACTAAATGGATGGGAACTGTCAGTGTTCCTCATTCTTAAATCCCTAAATCAAATACTTAGGAAATGATGCTTTCCTCTAACTGAAAATGTCCAATGCTTTTACAATGGGGTCTATGACTGGTTGGACATGCTGGCAAATTCTAAGAGGCTACACAGAAAAAATGTTCCCCAGTGTTTTACTAGATTCAACAAATATCATCTACAAGCATTTGCTTTGTGAATTGTATAATTTTCCAACAGTAGGCCTCCTTGACCCACCGTTATCCTAACTAAATTTCATTGGTGTCTTTTAGCCCATTAGAACACCAACTCCCTAGTTTATTCAGCCTCACTTTTACTTTTCTAAAATACTAGAGGGGGGAAAAAGGTTTAATAAGCTGGAAACAGGGGAAAAAAGTATGAAAATGCTTCCTCATACAAGAACTATTTATAAACTATACCCTTTTGCTATTAACAAATTAGTATTTTACTAAAGTAAGGATAAACATACACAATGCAAAAATTTTAGTATTCCAAAAGTTCACATTACCTTAAAAGGAACCCCAGAAGCTGTTTTATTTTCAAATATGTCTTAAGAAGAAAGATTTCCTAAGTGTTTCAAAAATGTTTTCTCTTTAAGAGAAACCTTTACAAGTCATTCTTTAAATAATGAGAATTTCTTTTCCCCCAAGGGAATAATTTCTACTTCAGTGTTTCTAAGAATATACAGGGTTAAAACCGTGTAAAATAGATTTTCTCACAGTTAGGGGAGAGCAAAACACCGCAAATAGGAAACCAGACAGCTCGGGGGTCAAAACACTACACTTCCAGGTCAGACTTCTGGTTGCAATTAAGTAAAATTCCTGCAAATATTTGTAAGGAAATCATATTTTTGGTGTCTCCTTTCAGGCCTTGTAACTTTTTATTTTCTTTAACAGCAACTTATATTTGAGGTTATATACATATCTATATTATTTATTAAAGATGCACAGAAATACAAAAACATAAACATTTATGAACACATACATACCAATTTATGACCCCAGAACTGCAATTTGATCTTGGCCTCAAAGGTAAAACTAGCATCTCTTCTAGGCATTCATTTTTTATGTTTCAGATAATGGGGACCTAGTTTGGTTTTTGTTTGACACAGACAATGGAGAATTTGGTACTCAAGACATTTCACAAAATAGGTTAGGCTGAGTTTCCCATTAGATTGCATGATTCATGATCAAATAGTTAAAGTAAATTTGAATCTGATTGGAGTTTAGGCTCTAAGTAATAACAGCACTGTGTCAGAACAACAAATATAAATAAGCCCCACAATTAAGTGTACCTGAGCAGTTATTAAATATGCTTCTACTCCACTCCCTGGGAATAGCCCAGGGGTTTCACAGTGCTTCCCAAATACCTACCTCAGGAATCTGCGGCGCGCTCACTTAGAGACAACAGAAATACCTACTCTACCAAAGGGAGCAGATACTCCCTGCTCAGCTCATAGAGGTTATTACAGCGAGTATAAAATGATTTTAATTACAAACAACTGAAATGGTAAACTGAAAAGAGTAACTATAAAAGAATACAACTTTAGAGTCTTTCACTTTTGTTCCAAATAATTAGAATAACTAGGGTGCCATGTTAGGGAATTTGAAAATGAAAGCGCTCTGGTTTTTAATCATCCTCTGAGTTGTAGTCCCCACAATTCCCAAGGTATTGAGTTAGCAAATCTCGGTCCCAAAGTGTTAAACCACAGTCTCTTATGCCATACGAGGGCCTCTTCACTTGTTCTCTGCACCCTTCAGAATCAAGGGGTTCTTGACAGATATTTACTCTGTTAGATAATTACTATTTTCTCTCCCAAGCTTCCTAAGGGCTATTAATATTAGCAATGTGAAACTCAATTACTACAAATTTTTAAATCTTGGCATGTGACTTGGCATGGAGAGCCGGGTCAAAGGAAAAGAATTTAAAGGGAACAGACAAGCTGGTAAATGCTCTGGGCACTTCCCAGACAGGGTACTGCTATAGTGTAATGCGCATAAAACTCCTGAGAAATGAACAGTACATGCCAAGGCAAATAGTTTCCACTATCCCTTGTCATCCCACACATTAAAAAATTATATGCAACCCCTATGAGAAAAGGCCTCTGTTTTATGAGTGGTGGTGGGATGGTGGGGAAGAGGAGTTGTCCTTGTTAGTATCTGTCAAACACAGGAGAGGTTGCCACTTTTTAAGACTTCAGCTGGAAAATGCCAAAAGAAAGTACAGTCTTATAGGAGTCCCACAGCACATGCATGCTCCCTATATCTTCCACCCTTCACCTCAACACATATACACATATATACGCTAACACTAGCCAACTATTTGGACAACAGAAAGCTAGTGCCACTGGGGGCACATTCCCAAAATAATGCTGGGATAAATCACAATTTTCAATTGGTGAACCCAGAGAATTACAGGATTCCCATCTAATTGTGGCCATTGGAGATAATGTGACAAAAGAGATCACCAAAAGAAAGGTTTTTAATCTCATCCCTACTATCAGTTAAAGGCCTGAGACTTTTTCTTCCATTACTTCTCCTCCCACTCCCAGCAGGACAGGAGTGCCAACCAGTTCTACCTGACCACCAAATGGGATTTGTCTTTGGAATATCTAGTAATAAATCATTAGTCTTCACAGAGCTGGTAAATGGGCAGGGCTCTGAGGCAATTGGGCCAACTTCTTAAAAAAAAAAAAAAAAAGGTCTTGCAATGTTTGATGTTTGATGACAAAGATCTTTCTGGAATCCAAGAGTCCCAGGGGATTTAGAAGCATTGTTCTGAACTCCCCAGTTTCAGAACATGCAGAAATGTGGGAGCACGGAGTCCGGATGTCAGTGTGAACAAGGCTCAAAAGTAATACGGAGTTGCATCACCATAAAAGCTCCAACAGAATGGCTTTGTAATTTGAAAGTAAGCAATGGCAATACAGACTTTGTTTTATGAGGGAAAAATCATTGTCTTTCTGATGTGCGTGGTAGGAGGTGAAGGGAGAAGGGTGGGGTGGAAGAGATGGAAGGCGCTTACTCATAGGCCAGTAGGATCGATCTCGTAAGGTTCACGGCACCATCGACAAAGTTTTCTAGGTGGTTCCAACTGAAGCATGACAACCTTTTGGTGTGGCAGAAAGAATCCTAACCTTTTCTGAAGCTTTGTATATCGGGGGGCGGGGGGGGGGGGTGAAGGAATGTTTGTGCGTGTTTTAATTCCTTGAAAAATTAAAAAGTGAACGAAAGGTCAGTCACTGAAACTGGCAAATTCCATGACAGGTGACTGTAACAAGTGGAAATACTACCCTTCAAGGTTTAAGGATTTTGTTTTCTTTTTGTTTATTGCAATAAATGGTTAGCAAAGTCTTCCTGGTTTTGGAGAATACAAAATGTCTTGTGTGGTCAATGGTATCTTAGCACACTTTTTTGGTAGAAAAGTACAAAAACTTTAAGTTCTGCAAAATGCCCCTTCCTAGAAAAATAATCTCTGCTACCAGAGGGCTTCTAGGCCCTTGCTTTCATTATTGTCCTTTTAAGCTTCTCATGTGGATGAAAGCCTAGAAAATGTTTTGATTGAGTACACTATGGGAAGAAACGTAAATAATAAGCAAAGCTATTTAAACACATGTGTAAAAAGAAAACACATGTTCCCACTGTGCCCTAGGACAAATCTAAGGAAAACCATTTCTATTTGCAAAGGGCTGTGAATAGAAAAAACAATGCCTAAATATGAAGAATATTTACCAGAACAGTAGATAATTGAAAATGTGTTGTGCTGTTTTGCTGTTTATAAAACCACACGAGGGCCGGGCTCTCCCCCTTTCAGCCGTCTGTGTCTGGCTGCAGAAGCCCGAGGACCCCTCCACGGCAGCGTATGTGACCGTGGCCCAGTTCCACTGCTGAGGCGGGGCCTGAGGACAGGAGCAGAGGCTGACCTTTCCACAGGGACAGCTGATGGCCATCAGGAGTGACTGCGGCGGTCAGCAACGTTTGTCCAGGGGACTTCTTCAGGGTTAACGGTTCTTGGACATACTCTTGTTAATGTGCAGGGAATGGTGTTTCTTGGCCAGTTTGCACTGTCCTCTCGGAAAATGCATGCCTGTTCACGGTCTGAGGAAGGGCCGGGCTCAAAAGGAAAAGTGGTTCACTTCCAAAATTTATTTTAAATAGGAAAAAGCCCTGTTTTCAATGGGCTGGGAAAATAAATACAAACCCAAACAAATAGCACATATACAAATTTGCACTCTTGGGGCCACCGGAGAGAAGGGCTCACAATCATGCCTGTGTCTGAAGAGAAAAGAGAAAGCTTTCTTTGGCAGGTACCACACACTGGGCGTTGGGGAAAGAAGGGGAACATTTCTCAGACAGAAGAAGAATAGGAAGAACTTGCTTGTTTTGGCGATTCTCGTCTTTTTCTCCTCTGGTGTGAACACCCACTGATTTCCTAACATGGTGGTAATGTGCCCCACCACAGAATGCTGCGTGGGTGTCGATGAAGAGAGAGGAAGCCTGGTAATTCAGCCCTGAACATTCGCAGAAGATACCTGGGAAGCCACAAAAGAATGAGCAGACGGCTCCATGCATTGGCTAAAGATTTAAGCTAAGATTTTAGAGGCGTGCTCAGCTTAGAAGAAAAGCCAAAAAGAAAGCCACTGCAGACAGAAACCACAGTACCCAGGAAAATTTAATTTATTTTATGGCATTTTCCAAAGGACTGGGTTTCTTAGATGTTCACTGCAAGAAAAAGGTTATACAAAATGGAATAATGGGCAGTTTAAAAATAAAAAAAGAACTGTTCCACAAACACAAAGATGTAATGAACCCTTACTATTTAGACAATGCACTGAGGTAAATGCTGAGCTGACAGATGAGTTCTATTCTGGAGTCTATATCTCCCTTTCCATCCTGTGATCAGAGAATAGGGGATATACAACCCAAACAAAGATATCCATGTGATAGTTCAAGTAAGACACCTTTCCTGGCTTTCACATGGTTAACTTGAAAGATACCTTTTTTTTTTTCAATGATTAGAGGAAAGTTTTATTAAAAGAGAAAGCACCCTCTCTCTCTTTCTCTCTCTGTCTCTCGATGGGGATACTGAAGCAGTTTAAACAGGCCAGACATTAGATAGCTGTATTTTCACACAGCCTCTGACACTTACTAGCTTTGTGACCTACGGCAAGTTGCTCGAACTCCTTTGAGTTTGGTTCTCCTCTTCAGATCAAGAGTTAAGAATCTCGGCTAGCAAGGGCTGCCTCAAGGATCTGCCGTGGGGATGCAGGAGGCACAGCACAGGGCTGGTAGCAAGCAGGCTAAAGCCCACTAACAGATAACTAGTTGGGGTAAGAATACTAACAGACCCTGGGATAGGGAGGGGTGGAGGGAGGAGAGGTTGAGTCCCTCGGTGCCGACCAGTCAGGAAGATACTCTAGCTGCTCTTACACCAGAGTGGGATGTGGTTTTGACTTTCTGAAAACCAAGCATGAAAAATTATTTAATAATTTGTTAACTCACAGGCCACTTTCACCTCTGCCTTTTGTCAAGGGGCAAGCGACATTGCAACGCAAGTGTGCCACAAAGCTCTGCCAGATAAACACATGGCTGGTGAGCAGAAACGACACTCCGTTCCTTTATTTCTTCCATGGCTTGTGTTCCTCCTGAGTGACAGTCTCGGCACTGGGTGCTCAACAGCACCAGAGACCTGCCCTCAATGAAAATGACATCTCTCTGGGATTCGAGGAACCAGCTGGAATGGTGAGTGCTGCTACTGCTGAGGGGGACCGGGTACCCGGGAAAGGGCAGGGGGCAGGTCCCTCAGAGAGAGGGTGCAAAGAATCAGATAAAGGTCCTTAGGAGAAGTGACACCTGGGCACAGGCTTGCAGGAGAAGGAGGAGCTGACCCAGCAATAGGAAAGGAGAAGAGAGCTGCAGGGAGAGGAAGGCAACATACACAAAGGCCCAGGGGCAAGAGTATGATGTTCTGGGTCCTGTCACTCAGGTTACAGTAACAGGTTGATAACTGACCACAGAAGCTCTTCCAGGGTTGCCTGGCCAAAGCCAGCTGGGACCAGTGACTCCCCTCCCCCTAGGGAGAGGGACTCCTCTTGAACGTGGCTTCCCATCAGTCCAGTTGCAGGGCTGGCAAGATCTATAAGCTCTGGGCAGTTGGCTTGCTCAGCATTCCTCTGAATAATCAGACTGCCTGGTGCATGACATTGGTACTAAACTGTGCGCCACCACTATGCCCAAAAGATCACTTTCCTACTTGCTCAATAAAAAGGTTGATCAGTAAGAGAACCAGGGTCCTCTGCTGGAGTACAGATACAAGGTACATTAAGCTGCACCCCAGGTAAACACACCTAGTACAGGATACCAAGAGAGCAGACAGTATGCGTGCTGATCGGCATGAGAATGCCAGCCTGTGCCACGTGACTGCTCTGTGTTCCCCAGAACCCTGTGCGTAATGGTGGGGAGTAAACATGGAGAGGACACTGTTGCCAGGGCTATTCCTGAGCGGGTAGCCACATTGGGTGTAAGGGTCAGGGAGTAAGAGATAGTTGCTGAGAAGGCTAATGACCAGGACAGACACGGTGTCTGTAGACCACAAAAGTCCAAGAGTGGGTGTGTCATCTGGTGACTGGGTGGCCTAAAATTTGCGGTCAACTAAGGCCCATGGCTGGCCAAGTCACTTGGTCCAAGATTACTCAGTGGTAACCTTGGGAGGAAATCTGCCAGTAGCTCAATCCACAGACATCTTTGGCTTACTGGTTAACAGTTATGTCCACAACTCCAAATAAAATGGACAGCATACTTGGGCCCTACTTAAACTGTATATGACAAGCTGAACTGTGTCTCTCCAAAGCTTATATGTTGAAATCCTAATCCCTAACACCCCAGAATGTGACTGTATTTGGATATAGGATCTTTAAAGAGACAATTAAGTTAAAATGAGGTCATCAGAGTGGGCCCAAATCCAGTGTTCCTATTACAAGAGGAAATCAGGATACAGATACAAATAGAAGGAAAACCATGTGAAGCCATCGGGAGAAGACGGCCACATCTACAAGCCAAGAAGAGAGGCCTCAAAAGAAATCAATCCTGATACCTTGAGCTTAGACTTCCAAGCCTCCAGAACTGTGAGAAAACAAATTTGTTTAAGCCACCCAGTCTGTTGTATTTTCTTATGGTAGCCCTAGCAAAATAATACACTATATAATGGGGGGAAAAAAAAAATCAAGGTCTGGTGAACAGGGGCCTGACTTGGGCTACTTTGAAGGAGAAGCCACAGATTCTTACTTAGTCCCCAGATTTGACTCAATCCTCAGAACCACATCTCCCGGAAAAGAGAGCCAGACATCCCTCAAGTCAGGACCATAAATCTCCACTTGTGATGTGCACCTGTTTTCTAGAGGAGCTGCACAATGAAAAAAGGCGGATACACAGAACTCTAAGACTGGCTCTGAGATAATTCTAATTCTCAGGGTTCCTGACTACCACTGTGACCCACCAGTGTGATAAATAGAAACTTGGTTTCAATTCATCTCAAAGAAAGCCAAGTAGGTCTATGAAAATCTGTCTTTGTCTTCTCAGTTGATGAGTACATAATTGGGATAGATTTACCTTGCAACCGACAGAACCTAAACTTGGACTCCATGTCTCATGGAGTACGTGCTATACAGTAAAGAAGGGCCAAAAAAAAGTCTCTGGAGCTCCCTCTTCCCATCAAAACCAAAAGCAGGGCACCTAGGTGGATCAGTCAGTTAGGCATCCAACTCTTGATTTTGACTCAGGTCATGATCTCAGGGTCATGATATCAAGTCACACGTTGGACTCCCCACTCAGTGGGGAATCTGTTTGAGATTCTCACCCTCTGCCTCTCCCTATGCTTGCTCTTGCTCTCAAAATAAATAAATACATCTTTTGGAAAACAAACAAACAAAAAAAGAGAAGCAATACTGGTCTCTGGAAATCAAAGAATTCATTCTGAGCATGTCAAAGAGTTCATTCAAGTTTCTGCACCCCATTGCTCTTAGTGCTAAGAAATAAGCACAAACACTTTTCAGGATGTTTGCATGTTTTTTTGATCTATGTAAATGATCTGAAAGGGTGACAGCTTCAGTGACCTGTTTACTTAGCAGATAAAAATTTGGACCTGGTTCATCAATGGCTCCATCCAATCAGAGAGTACCATCCAGAAGTAAATGCATGAAATGATATAACCTCACTTGGGGTAGAGAAAGAAAATCTGTCCCATGAGCTGAATGTTGAAGAATATACTTTGGGTCCATTTGGCCAGTAAGGAAAGACAGCCTGATACATGTACGTGTGTGTGTGTGTGTGTGTGTGTGTGTGTGTGTATTCATTTTTTCAGTGGCAAGAACTCAGATTGGTAGACAAGGACATATGAGGAAAAGTTAAGTAAAGTACATGTGAAAGTATCTGTATCTTGTGTGAATATTCTCCAGCAAGATCCATTAAGCAATGCTTGTAAATGAGCTGAACAAAATGACCTGCCCTATGGATACTGGCCAGCCTCCTACCCCAGATGCCAGATGACCTGCTCACAGGGCTCATGAGACATGTGGCCCTGGTGGCAAGGATGAATATGCTAGGGTTCAACACCATGGATGTAACCTCACCAACACTGAGCCCTGCCAAATGCCAAATCTGCCAATAGCAGCAATTAATATGAGTCTCCTTATCAACTCTCACACTGCAAGGAGATGGGCCAGTAGTCATCAGTGGTGGGTAGATTATTATATTAGACCTCATTCATCACAGAAGAGATAGTATCTCCACTAGAACAGACCTTTATTCGGGATTTGAATGTATTTCTATGCCTGCCATGTTTCTGCCAGCCACATCACTCAAGAACTTACTGAAGGCCTCATCCTCCATCACCACCATAGTGCTTCTGACCAAGAAACTCACTTTACAAAGAAGCCAATAGACTCATAAAATGCAATGGTCCTACCAAGCAATCAAGCAAGGGTCAAATGCAGCTGGTCTTACAGAGCGGTAGAAGGGTCTACTGGGAATTCTGCTGTGATACAAACGACAAGGCAGGATTCTGTGGGGCTGGGGTAAAGTTTGACAAGACATACTACATGCTGTGACCAGCAGAACAATATGTGTTCCCTTGGCAAGAATTCCTGGAACCAGGGAGTTGAAGTGGGAAGTGACCACCTCAGCAAAAATTTGCTTTCCATCCTCATGACTGTGCTTCAGGAGTATTCAAAGGAAGACTGGAACGGAGGGGATAACAAGGGCCCAGGCTGCAAGTTAAAAGTGCCACATAACTACTTCAGGCTTCTTATGCCATCAGACAAAAAGACCAAAAGAGGAGTGGAAATGCTGGCCCATGATGACACCACAGAGGCAAGTGGATGAAACACTGAGAGGATAACGGGCTTTACTGAGTGGCACATTTCCAGTGCTAAACCTTCATGAGAAGTGTGGGTGACCACAGAAAGGCAGGACCACTGCCAGCTCCAATCCCTCTGGAATGAAGGTTTGGATCGCCTTGCCAGGTAAAGAATCCTGATCAGCTGAGTTACTAGCTAAGGGCCAAGGGAATATGAAATACATGTTAGGTGAGAGAAGAAAGAAATATCAACTCTTCATTTCAAAAGCTAGTATGGCATCCTCCTCCTACACCGTCTTCCTTGCTGCATGATGTATATATTTGTGTATTAACTAAGTTACTGACTTGGTTAATATAACTTATTTAAAATAACTTACTATTTTATTCAAGCTATGTTGGCAAGAGTGAACTTCACAATTTAGTCAGTAAGTTAACAAACATGGGCTATGAATGAATGTCACTCAGAAAGCCTAGGCTGGGAGCTAGAGCATGAGACTTTGGATTCTTGCTCAAAGGAGATGCTGGGCTTATTTCCTCTGTCGCTGGGAGAGCTGTGTCACTAGGCAGAAACCTGCTGTTGTCTGGAAGTTTGTAGCAAAAGGCAGCCAAGAGGAAAACTTGGGAGGCTCATTCAAGAGTTGATTAAGAAGGCTCCGACCAAGGAAGGGACAATGGGAAAGAGAAAAAATTATGAAGAAAATGGCAAACTACCCAATATGAAAATGTACAAAAGCTATAAATACACAGTTCGTAAAAAGTGAAAGATAAAAATCAAAGAGCAGAGTATCTCCTTTTCTGGTTTTTGGCCTGTCAGACTGGGAAAAATTAAAAACCCTGGTAATACCTAGCACTGGCAAGGTTAAAGGGGAAAATATTAAATGAGACAGAATTGACAGAATTTGACAGTTAAGTCCTTTTTAAAAAGATTTATTTATTTATTTGAGGGAGGGAGACAGAGAGTAAGAGTGCAGAGGTTGGGTGAAGGAGCAGAGGCAGAGGGAGAGAGAATCTGAAGCAAATTCCATGCCAAGTGTGTGGAGTTCAATGCAGGGCTCAGTCTCAGGGCCCTGAGATCATCCAAGAGTTGGACCCTTAACTGAACGCGCCACCCAGGAGCCCCATGACAGGTAAGTCTTTTAAAAAACTTTCTCACGACACTAATTTTTACTGAATCTATTGAAATAACATCCCAAGCGATTAAAAAAAAAAAAGATAAACTATCAGCAAATGTCTGCGCTTTACTGTTCACGGAGTTTGCGAATACTCTTTGAATTCCTCTACATGATGAGACACATTATTTGCTACATGGCTCTGGAAATGGAAAAAGGTAAGAAATTCATGTGAATGAGAGAAGATACCCACTTCACACAAAAGCATAACCACTCACATTCATCCAAACCACCAACACAGTAAGGATAACTCTATTTTCAGGGAACATGAGACACAGAACTGGATACTGAGAAGGAAATAGGCAGGGCTTTATGGTTAGTGGCTTTGAAATTGCTTTTGAAAAAAGGCATTTAAGTAAAATTATGGGAACAGCTGAGAACAGGCAGTCAGATAAATGTAGAGAGATGTCTCTGGCTCTGAGGCAAGACGAAGAACATGTATTCAGTTTCCAGTTTTAGTGATGCTGTTAATAAATGATGTAAGGTGACAGTATGTTACTGCATGTGTCTACTTCATTCCTACGGGTACACACAGCCTAGAGCAAGATGAACCTCTTTGTGGAAAGCAACCTTGTGGGAGAGATAGATGAACGATGGTCTTCCTGCCTTCTGGAAATTAACAGTTTAGTATGAGGTTAAGCGCTTACAACCAGAAGCATGTTCTAGGGCTACGTTCTAGGGTTAAGCACTAATGTGATTTGGAGAAGGAAAGAGGCTCTGTAAGTGGCAAAGCACCAGTCTTTGCCACTGAAAGGGTAGGATAAAGGTAGGTAAACGGATTATAGCAAAATTATAACACAATGTGACAAATGTATTCAAAGTGTTAAGTGCCAGAAGATGAGAAACTGACGGAGACTTTGGAGAAGTAATATTTGAGGTGGATCTTAAAAGTTAAATATAAGTTTCCCAGACAAAGGCGAAACCTATAAATGTTAAGGCAGCGGTATCAAGAAAGCAGGCTTGTGGGAGGCAGGAAAGTGAGTGGTGGAAGGAGACATGGCAGGCTGGGAAAGTTATGGTATGCTTTGACCCTACTAGGAAGAGGAGAGATAGAACTATGCATGTAATTTATCACCTGTACAAACACTTACTAAATACCGACTGCAAAGCAGGAAATGTCCTCCTAGTTGGAGACACAATGGAAATAAAAGAGGCTGAACCTGTCTTCAGATGGCTTACACAGCTCGTGGAGAGACCAACGTTAACCAAATGATGTTCGGGATGCTTGTAGGCCAGTAACAGGGAGATGGTTCCCCAGGATAAGTTTC
This sequence comes from Mustela lutreola, assembly GCF_030435805.1. NCBI lineage: Eukaryota > Metazoa > Chordata > Mammalia > Carnivora > Mustelidae > Mustela > Mustela lutreola. The sequence continues at coordinate 35,913,610 of NC_081298.1, read as the reverse complement.
CCTGAGGAGTGATTTTGAGCAGAGAGCAGAAGGAGCACAGGGAAAGGATGGAGACCTGGGCTCCAGTCTGGGCAGAGACCCCCAAGATGAGCAGAAGAAAGGAGCTTTGGAAGAAAGGCATTAAGCTGCCCCCACTGGGAGCAAGAAAGAAGGAAAGAGTGGGACAAGATGAGGCTGGAGAGGCAGGATCCTGGCTTGCACCTGGGAGCCTTGGCGAAGAGGTTCACAAGATCAGACCTGTGATATTAAGGGATGACACGAACTGACATATAAACAGCAGGAGAGGCAATGGCCAGAGTGGACACAAGGAAGCCAGCCAGGAGGCTGCTGTGGGTGCCCCAGCAGGCAGGGGAGGCGGGAGCAGAAACTGGTTGGCGGCAGCAAAGGAGGGGACTGACTAAGGTCTGAACATCAAAAGACATGGTCAATTAAAGGTTAACTGTTACCAGAAGTAGAAAGGAAAGGGAAGTGACTGCTTTCATACCAAGATGACTTTCAAGGAAGAACATTTAGCACAGCTGAGTGAACACAATGGTGCTTCAGGATCCTCCTGCCTCCCTCTGGCAATCGACTGCACTACTGATCTCATTACAGTGAAGCCTAGCATTCATCCCGAAAGTGGCTGCTCACTGAAAGATCCACCAGGCAAATGCAAGCTTCTCCTAGTTTGTGGTTGTGCAGTTAAATAAACCAAGTCGAAGGCAAATGACAAACACAGAAAGGTCACGTACAACACATAAAACATACAAGGCATTTTTATCCTTAAGGAGCTCTTACAAACTAATAAAGATATGAACATTAAAACTAAAAATATTATAAAGGAGTTGCTGTGTGCGAACATGTGTATCATCAAGATACTCACTGTGCTATTGTTTACAAGAGAGAACACATTAAACGCAACCTAACTGTCCTACCAATAAATTAAAGATATTTAATGGAATACTACACAGTCATTAAAAGTGGCGATGGGAACCCTGAGGGGCTAGAAGAATTTTAAAAATCATTAAGGAAGTTGGAAGACTCATATTTTCTAATTTCAAAACTTACTGCAAAGCTATGGTAACCCCCAATTGGCATAAAAAGACAGACATGTAGAACGATGGAACAGAATAGAGAGCCCAGAAATAAATCCTCACATTTATGATCAAAGACTTTCAGTAAGGGAGCCAAAACCATTCAATGGGGGAAAGGATAGACCTTCCAACAAATGGTGCTGGGACAACTAAATACCTGTATGAAAAAGGATGAAGCTGAGCCCTTTCCTTAAATTTAATTCAAGATGGATCGAAGACCTAAATAAAAGGAGCTAAATCTGGAAAACTCTAAGAAAACATCGGAAAAGCTTTGTGACATTGGATTCAGTAAAGATTTCTTGGAAAAAGTGTCAAGCACAGACAGCAAAATAAGAGATAAATTGACTACACCAAAATCTAAAACATTTCCACATCAAAGGACACTCTCAAGAGTGAAAAGGCAACAGATGATGGGAGAAAATATTTGCAGATCATATACCTGATAGGGAATTAATATCCAGAATATATAAAAGAAATCCTACAACTGAAAAAACAAAAGCAAACAACCCAAAAAACGGGCAAGGACATAAAAAGACATTTCTCCAAAGAAGATACACAAATGGCCAATGAGCACATTAAAAAGATGATCAAAAGCATTACAAATGAGGGAAAAACAAATTGAGACCACAATAAGATACCACTTTATATCTGTTATCAAAACAATAGAAACTAAGTATTGGCAAGATTGTGGAAACACCAAGATCCATTCTTGGTGAGAATGTAAAATGATGTAGTCACCAGAAAACAGGATGGCAGTTCCTCAAAAAACAAAACAGAACAAAACAAAACCAAAAACCTAAATAAAAATAAATAAACAAACTGGTAATTACTGTATGATCCAGCAATTCTACTTCTAAGCATACACCCAAAGAAGTGAAAAGCAGAGATTCAAAGAGATATTTGAACATAAATATTCATAGCAACATTATTTACCATAGCCAAATGGTAGAAACAACCCAACTATTCTATGACAGATGAACAAATAAACAAAAGTGTGTGTGTGTGTGTGTGTGTGTGTGAGAGAGAGAGAGAGAGAGAGAGAGAGAGAGAGAGAGAGAATATTATTTGGCTTTAAAAAGAAAGAAAATTCTGATAAATGCTGTAATAGGGATGATCTTTGAGAACATTAAGCTAAGTGAAATAAGCCAGACACAAAAGGATAAACTGTCTGATTCCATTATATGAAGTACCTCAAGTAGTATATTAGAAAGCAGAATAGAGGTTACCAGGGGCTTGGGAAGAGAGAAATGGGCAGGTATTGTTCATTGGGTAAAGACTTCCAGTATGGGATGGTGAAAAGTTCTGGACACAGAAAGTGACAATGACTGCACAACAATGTGCATGTACTTAATGCCACTAAATTGAACACTTGAAAATGGTTACTCTGGTTAATTTTATGTATAGTTTACCACATTAAAACAACTTTTTAAAAAATGGTGATGCATATGTTTTAAAGGATTTCTATATTATGTTATGTGGGGGAAAAAAAACAGGGTATAAAACTCTATGTAGGGGACACCAGGGGGTGCTCAGTCAGTTAAGCATGGAACTCTTGGTTTCGGCTCAGGTCATGATCTCAGAGTCCTGGGATCAAGCCTTACACTGGGCTTTGAGCTCAGTGAAGAGTCCACTGAGGATTCTCTCTCCTCTCTCTCTACCCCTCCCCTGCTCACACACGTGTGCACTCTTGCTCTCAAATAAATAAACCTTTTTTTTTTTAATTTTGTATATACAGAAAGATCACTTTTCTATTTAAAAACAATATTGTTGTAAATAAATACATAAATAAATCCATCCATCCATCCATCCATCCATCCATGCAAATAAAAACAAACTTCTTGCCCACATGAGCCCAAGAAAGACTTTGATTTTCATCTTGGGGACAGAACAACACACAACCCATCTTCCCTAGCTGTGAAAGAGACTGGGAAATTGAGTATTTAACATTTTTCACTCAGCAGCAGAGAAAGCCAGGGAGGGCTAGTTGAGAATCAGTATTGACCATGCTACCTCCACACCAGAAATGAAGGTCTGGGAACCTTCTCTGTTCCTTCTCCTTTTGTAGCAGTTATAAAATGAGACTAGCCCAGTCTGCTGGGGTATAAGCCCCTCTGGCTTTTCTCCAGCTTTATCCTACTACTAAGCGAAATACCAGAAAGTGTCATCTAATACAATACTGTTTGAATTGAAAATTCCGTTCGAGGCTTTCAGTTCGGGTTAAATTAATCTGTCTGCCTATTTATCAGCTGTGTCCAGGTGAACAGTGTAGATTAAGTGTGCCTTCAAAGGGGTTATTTAACACAATTCTTCTCCTAAGGGGATGCTGCATTAGCATAACCTAGTTCATGGCTGTCCAGTGCTGCTCTCTGAGGATTAACACAAGGTTGACCTTATTTGTACCACAAAGAGTATTATGAAATGCTGATTTAAAGTTAAAAAATAAATAAATAAAAGCCCGACAATGACAGAGAGGAAAGAACAGTGGGCTAGGAGTCAGAAGAGCTGGGTCAGGTTCTGCCACCTGTCTCTCAAGTATGCTTTCCTTCAACAAGGAATCTGTGTATCTGGCATTGGGCTAAATATGGAGGAGGGGGGTATGTGGGGTAAGATGCCAAATAAACAAGATCATCTCTGTCCTCAAAAAGATGATCTTCTATTTAGGTGAGCCCCTAGTCTTGTAGATCCTCAGCTTCATCACCTACAACTCAGACATCACCATTCTCAAAGTATTGCTGGGAAATAAGGCAGGACAGTTCAAGCTTAGTGCCCTTGACGTTTTGGCCAGATAATGCCTTGTTGTGGGGGGCTTTTCTGTGCATTGTAGGATATTCAGTGACATCCTTGGTTTCCAATCCCTAAATGTCAGTAGTTCCCTGCTGCCCCCAATCCCTGCTCACCCGATGACAACCCAGTGTCCCCTGGGACCCATCACCCCCAGCTGAGAATGTCCGAAATAGAGTCACATATATGAAAGCATTTAAAAAAGCATAAAGCCCCAAATCAAGTCAGCATTAATGTAAATCTATCTGTAATCTACTTGTCAAAAGAAAAAAAAAATCCTTTAAAGTATTTACATTTTCCTTAGGAATGTTTTATTCTCTATTTTTATATTTTTTGCCTACTATTAAAAGCCCTCCAGGGCTTTTGGTTAATTTTCTTTACCCAAACAAAGCATCTTCATCAGAACATATTTTTTAAATGTATCACTGTACTAACATGACAGTCAGAGTCAAACATAATTGCCATCTCTACAAAGCAGAAATTTTATCCAAAATCAAAGTACTCGGTGCCTACCTTTTAAGGTCAAGGGACTGGATCTTGTGAATTCTGTATTTGATGGCCTGTGCTGTTTACGAACTTCCAAGTATTCCTTAACTCTTGAATCAATGGTTTCTTTTAACAGTAAACAGACTTCCTAAAGTAAGGTGAAAAATGAGACATAGTTTTTTCATGTAATGCAATGCAAAAAGAGTTAACACCATGCATATTAAAAAGTCAACAATGAACATTTCATTTTGTTTGTTTTACTTAGCTGGGAAAGCTGAAAAGAATGCTGTCTGTGCTCGAGGGTAACATCCCAGGTTGAAGTTTGTTACTGAGGTTTGGTCAAAACCATGATGCTGGCTTACTCTGTGACCTGAGAAATGCATTTCATTTCCCTCTGCCTCAGTTTCACATTTCTAAAAGTAAGATAAAAGCAGTGAAGTGACTCACGTGGCCGGGCAAGATGGGATGGCAGCCACCCCCCGCCACTCCACGGTTTCAGGGGACCGTTGTCATGTGAGGATTCCAGGGACAGAGTTATTAGCTCTTCCTATCTGTTCAAGAGGAGTGGCCATAGTGATTTTTAAGCGAATATTTTCCCATTTTTCAAACTTGGTTCAAAACCTTTTTTTTTTTTTAAGATTTTATTTATTTGAGAGAGAGCATGATTTGGGATGATGACGGGTAGGGAGAGGAGCAGACCCCCCCCCCCCCGCAAAAAAACCAACCTAACAGACAAAACAACAACAACATTTTTTTTTTTAAAGATTTTTATTTATTTATTTGACAGAGAGAGATTACAAGTAGGCAGAGAGGCAGGCAGAGAGAGAGAGGAGGAAGCAGGCTCCCCGCTGAGCAGAGAGCCCGATGCGGAACTCGATCCCAGGACCCTGAGATCATGACCTGAGCCGAAGGCAGCGGCTTAACCCACTGAGCCACCCAGACGCCCCAACAACATTTTTTTAAACACCACCTAAACACCACCACTCACTAGTTTCTGGCCTCAGGTTTAGAAATCTACTGAAGAAGGAACAGTATTGAGGGATGAGCTGAAGAGAGAACTAGAAACCAGTTTTGTGATTTTCTTCCAAGCTCTTATTGATGATCCCGTACATGCCCATTTGCTTTTGTGAAAACTGCACTATATCTGCTGATTAATGCTGAAAATAATTTAACTTCTCATGCTTCTCTAGAGTATATTAATATTTATTAGGCAACAGAAACACATGGTTTTAATTCAATGTCAACACACCACACCACCAGCAAATTTCTGGGGCCGTCTATTATGTGTCAGTGTTACTTATGAAAAGAAAAACACAACTCTCAAAGTCCACCACACAACAGGAAGAAACTATCCACCAGAGACATGTAGCCAAGGCAGGGAAAGGGAAAAACGGCACACAAATCTAAATTTCTTAATTTAGATTAAGAAACTGGTGCGTAAGGACTGATAATTCTGATCCAAATCCCAGCCTCTGCAGAAGGCTCGGAGTTGCCGAGGTCAGCTCAAACCTGTTTCACTGGTTTCTTCAATGCCATCTCAGGTTGATCTCTTAGAAGCTTCATAAATTAAAACAAGAAAAAAATTCTAGGTAGGTCTGAAGGGCAATGATCACCAAACTTGTTTTTTATTGCTAATAAGTACACTCCTCAAGAATACTGAAAATCCTTGATTTAATTCACAAACGTGATCTACGTAAAATGTAAACACTGGTCTCCTCTCTCCTGCTCTCATTTTGCAGCCCAAAGATGCAGTGCCTTGTGGAATACAGAGATATCCGTTTACAGCTGAGTGTTCTGGCATTGTTCACACAACAGAAAGGCAGCCTTGCCTCATACTGTTGTTTTAACAATTAAAGAATTTTGCTTCACATGCAGGGTTCAACGATGACTGAGCTAGAAAATATGTGAAAGACATACATGGAAACAGAGATTGTTAAAATTTGGCCATAAATGCCCTATAAGGCTAGAACTAAAAATAGTATGACAAAAATAAAACAAAGGCCCATACAACACAAACTTTCTCCCTATAGTTACGGGGCTTTCCTTCCATGAGTCAGGTTTGACGAATGGAAGGTAAACCATGAGCAGTGTGATCAAGATACCCTAGGAACTGACCACACCACACTGAGTGAAGCATTCTCCTCAGAACCAGAGCAACGCTAGAAAAGACAAATTCCCAGCTACACAGAAGGGGCACCTAAGAAGACCGAGCCAAAATCAATGAGCAAGAGGACAGAGATATATACAGAATTTCCAGGCTAACAGGGGTTCACACTTGCTTCCTCAAGTTTACAAATGAAAGAGTACGAGTTTGCGTATTTGGGTACAAAGACTACTCGTGCTGGACTCAAAATAAACTTGGGTTTAATACATGCAATTACTTCCTTTTCCTGAAAAGGAACTGGACATTCTTAAGACTTTCACTATATAAAGTGACTGCTAAGATGCAATCAAACTGATCGCTCATGAAATCCCAATCATGAAATGATCTAATAATAAAAAAAGATGAAAACATTGGGACACTGAATACAGGCTAGAGTCCTATCCTTTCCTTGACTAGCTTTTCTCCTCTCTCTGGCTCTCCCTCTCTCAGAGCCATTTCAATGTCAGTGAAGAAACTTTAAAGGAACGGCTTCAAGTATAAGCAGCAAACCATATGCTCTGCTTGGAGAGGCAAGCGCAGCTTGCTGGCATAACCGGCCCTCCTGCAGCCAGCACCGCAGCCAACCTCTGCAAGTCCCATCCTGCACTGAGCACCTTTGCTAAGTCATGCCTTGCTGCCCGGACGTAGTTCTAGGTGGAGCAGCAACAGCTGTGTGTGGCACCCTGGAAAAATCTAGTCTCATGCTTTGGCTAGAAGGTGATTCACATATTCATGGCTTTATTTTAAAGCCTTTCAAATCAACTGACTCTTGGCAGAACTGACTACCTATCAACAAGAAAGGGCTAAGGCTGAGGTGGTAAAGCTGGGAGAGAATGGAGAAAAAAGGTGGGCCCGAAAACAGTGGATTCTAGAATGCTGTTCATGTCTGTCAAATCAGAAGACTTTTGGGGTGAGGTCCCCTCAGGTGAACCTTAGTCACTTTGGGGAAATTGAGTGTTGGTAAGCCAACACTGGTTAATCCAAATTTGGAATTCCATGGAGCTGAGTTGTAGCAGGAGATGCTGGTTTTCTAAATATTCAGTCCTGAAGGGGACAATCCATTTATTTAACCTGAACGATAAATCACATGACACTGAATCTCGTGCCTGCCTTCTTTCAGCCGTGGCCCACAAGATACCCAGGACAATATCGCCCAGCCAAGTCTTGATTACATTAGTACCTCGTGACTGAAAATATATTACTTTTTTTTTTTTTTTTTTTTTTTGACAGACAGAGATCACAAGCAGGCCGAGAGGCAGGCAGAAAGAGAGGAGGAAGCAGGCTCCCCACTGAGCAGAGAGCCCGATACGGGGCTCAATCCCAGGACCCTGAGATCATGACCTGAGCCGAAGGCAGCGGCTTAACCCACTGAGCCACCCAGGCACCCCTGAAAATATATTACATATAAAATTTTCTTTGAGGGAGTTTTTGTCTTCTAGTAGTCTTCAAAAGTTGACTAAAAACAGTTACCACAATAAAGGTGTTTTTTTGTTTTGTTTTGTTTGCTTTGTTTGATTGCCACTGTAACTAGATTCTTCTCCACATACTATCTTTCGATAAATCTTATTTTTACTTTTAGCTCTAAAAAGCTATTGTGGTGAGGATCATAGAGGACACAAAGTGCTACAATATACTGAGAGTTATGTGAAAGCTGCTGCCTCATAATTGCGCTCCCTGCTCTCTAGTACAAGGACATGGAGAAGGAAGCACAGCACGTGAGAAGAGCCAGATGCACTCTCCAACCTTCTGCCACAGCAGCACTGGGGTGGGATCATGGAAACTGAGAGCTAGGAGTGACTCAGAGGCCTCTGGTCCAACTCTTTCATTTACAAATAAGGAAACTGAGGCCCAGGGAGATCAAACCCATGACCACCCCAGCCATCCACTTCCCTGACTGATCACAGTGAGACAGACTACAGTCAAACATCTCCATGCTTGCCATCAAAGATGCCTGTTAAAAAAAAAATACAGTGGAAGACAAAAGTGTGGATGATGAGAATTTAAGAATTAAATAATATTTGATTTCAAGCTGTAAAAGATCAGTCTTGTGTTCACCCCACGCCTACTTCAGGGGCTCAGCCTGTCCTTTACAACCAGTTAGATTAAAATCCCTGCTTGCCTAGAACCCTCACTTTACTATCGTCTTCTAACTATAATGAGCCCTTTTCCCCAAAACAAAGAGGTAGAAAATTCCTAGTTTAAATAATATAGCTTATGAAATACATAGATGTATTAGCTTCTCAGGGAAAAAGAAGCAAGTGTATGTCTGTCATTGGGAATACAACAACCATTTCTCAAGGGTTAAGTATCATTCATTATTTTTTGCCCACAAATGAAAATGAAGGTTGGAAAGAGTTAATATGTCTTCTAGCAGCAGACATTTGCATTTAAACAGTAAAAAGTTTTGTGGTACCTCTTTCTTCTGTTCAGAAAACCAGCTGGTATCTTTGTTTGAACCCTGTGGCTGTATGTGAAGATCGACCAGGACAGCAAAATTCCCACACTAGAAAGACATTAATGGCAGAGTTAGCTCACACCCAGCAAACAATGAGAGAAAATCTCACAGATTCCTATGTGGTTGCTCATGATGAAATGGCAACAAAGTTCCCTAGTGGACAGAAACCTTCCTATGGGGCAGGGCTACGCATCATAAACCCACCCGTTTTTTCAAGTTTAATATTTAGCGTAAAAATGCTAAGGAGAAATAGAATTTTAGTCATGATAGTAAAGACAAAATACCTATCTCTGGGCCACGCATTGAAAGGGGATTGTTCAAGACATCCATAGCAGCTGGAAGACTATCAGACACTGAAAGAAGTCAAATAGGTCAGTCCTGGGTAGGCTCCAGAAAAGAAGGTTCTATGGATAGTCAGGGAAAGTTTTTCTTCTACGTAGGAAGGAACAGCTATGAGCGACTGCATTTTTAGACAGACAAAAGGAATAGCTGAGACAGCATATCTTAGAATAGAAATGAAAGTGAGGACAAATGAAAAAGAACCAATGAGAGGAAAGTAGATGCTGAATGACAGTTATCAAAACTAAATTAGTCTCATTAAAATATGCTATAAAACTGTCCAAATCCTGCTTCCTGTCGCTGTACAATAGGGTAGTCAATAACCATGTGTGGCTACTGAACATGTGAAATGTGGCTACTATGATTGAGAAGTTGAATTTTAAACTGTATTGAACTTTAATTTACTTCAAACAGCCGTATGTGGCTAGCCGTTCTGTGGCACAGCTTTAGACCCTATAAAATATAGCCTTATAAATCCTCACACCTTCTATGAGTGATTTCTAAAAGTCTCTAGATAACTGTGGATGAGCTGACTCAGAAAGGAATAGGAGACTAAGACTGCAGGCTGGGGACGGTCTCTGAGGTCCAAAGGGTCAGTGACGGCCCACAGGAAAATGGCATTTCTGTACCTCTTTGGCTAAGTAGGTTTTTTTTTTTTCTCCTTTTAAAATTCTGTGCTATAATTCAATGGTGAAAGGAAATTATTTTCGACTAATGACCCGAGAATACCAAACATAAATATGTTAAGAAAATAAAACGGGGGTGCCTAGGTGGCTCAGCGGGTTAAGCCTCTGCCTTCCGCTCAGGTCATGATCTCAGCAGGGAGCCTACTTCCCCCTCTCTCTCTGCCTCTCTGCCTACTTCCTGGTCTCTGTCTGTCAAATAGATGAATAAATCTTTAAAAAATAAAAAAGAAAAGAAAAGAAAACTCGACATTTACATCATACCATACACAAAAATGAATTTGAGATGGATGAAAGACCATATAAAAACCAAAATTGTCTTACCAAACTTAGAATATAAAAAAATTTCTTAGGATGCAGAAAGTACAAAACACAGAAGAAAAATATTAAATTGAACTCTGTCAAAATTAAAAACCCTTGTTCATTAATAAAATGAATATGTATGTCACAGGTTGAGAGAAAATATTCATAAATGCATATATCTGACATAAGGTCTGGCATCCAAAATAAAGAACTCCTACAAGTCGATATTAAAAAAACAAACAACCCAAGCTTGAATAGATACTTCACAAAATAAACAAACAGCTAGTAACACATGAAAAAGTGTTCAACATCAGTCATCAGACAAATGCAAATTAAAACCACCAAGACATACAACTCCATACCTACTAAAGTGACTAAAATTAAGAAGACTGACATACCAAATGTTGGTAGGATATGGAGCAACCCAAAAACTTTCATACTTTGCTGGTGGAAATATAAAATGGTTCGACCACATTGGTAAACAGTTGGTCAGCTTCCTACAATTAAACATACATTTAATTTACTGACTAAACCAACAATTCCACCTTAGGTATTTATCAAGAGAGAGAAAAACAGGTGAACAGAAAGACTTGTATGCAAATGTTTGCCCAAGCTTTATTCATAATAGCTAAGACAGAAAACAACCCAAGTCTATCAACAGGAGAATAAACAACGTGTGGTACATTCATTCATTCAATGGACTGCTCCTCACAAAACTACTGATAAACTCAATATGGACTGATCTCCACCTTATGTTGAGCAAAAGAAGCCAGACAAAAAGAATACATATTGTATGATTCTAAAATAGCAAAACTAAATCTGTGGTCAAAGCAATCAGACAGTGGGCACGTGAGTGTCTCAATTGGTTAAGTGGCTACCTTCCGCTCAGGTTAGGATCCCCGTCCTGCCGCTGACTGAGCCCCACATGGGAGTCCCTGCTTAATGCGGAGCCTGCTTCTCCCTCTCTGCTTGCCACTCTCCCTGCCTGCGTGCCCACGCACGCGTTTTCTTCCTCTCTCTCTCTCTCTGTCAAATTAATTAATTAATTATTTATTTTAAAAATCAATCAGACAGTGATTATTTAGGATGGAACTGAGTGAGAACAGACACAGAAGAACATTGCATAGTGATGGGATGTTCTATATCTTGCTGGGTTATACGCTGAAGATTAGTTCATTTCAACGTATATAAATTACACATCACTAATAAATAATTTTGTAAAAGCAGATTTATATTTACTGACAGTTATGTAGAATGTATTATGTCCCTGAAAATGTAGGGGTATTTCGGGGAACACCAAAGTGAAGTTCCCCATGTAAAAAAATCTTGCAATATGGTAAAAGAGGGTCTCCTATGATGTCAAACAGTACCCACTGAACTGTAGTATACTGTTTTACGACCATTATTTTATTTTAAAGAAAGAGAATCAAAGGGAATATTTGAATAGATCAAAAAATATCAATATGTTCCATGGTAAGGTCAAGTCTTGTTTTGTGAAACTTATGTATGAGTATAATGAGTTATGATGTAAAGCCCATTTTTTACTACGGATTTGTGGTCAAAACTGTTTGAGAACCATACTTAAGTATACTGTTATTTTTAAAAGTTTCTTCATAATGCGGGGGCACCTGGGTGGCTCAGTGGGTTAAAGCCTCTGCCTTCGGCTCAGGTCAGGATTTCAGGGTCCTAAGATGGAGCCCCACATCTGGCTCTCTGCTCAGCAGGGAGTCTGCTTCCTCCCTCCTCTCTCTCTGCCTGCCTCTCTGCCTACTTGTGATCTCTATCTGTCAAATAAATAAATAAAATCTTTAAAAAAAAAAAAAAAAGTTTCTTCATAATGCGGATCATAGTTTTAACCTTTAAGGAGTATGCTGCCACCAGGTGGAGGTCATATGCCACAACTACATGCTCTTAGCCAGAGGTTATTAACCTTTTGTGTGCCACGGACCTCTTTGAGCAGCTGTGAAGCTGAGGACATCTGCTCAGAATAATGTTTTTAAATACATGAAACACAATGCATAGGAGTAAAAAAAAAGACACCAATTTGACTGAAGTATGTTTATCCAAATTAAAAGAAAATTTTGCATGTGATTTAGTAATGTATGTACTTGTTTATTAAGGCACTGGCTCTTCTCACATAGTGGCAGATCTAATAACTGCCATAAATACAAAGTAGTGGTAAGCATAAACGATATATGCGCCACAATTTTAATATAATACGAAAAGAACTTTGATTCTAATGGTGACATATACTGTGAATACTACGTGTTTTAAATACTTAACTTATGGGGCACCTAAGTGGCTCAGTCAGTTAGTGCCCAATTCTTGGTCATGATCTCAGGGTTGTGAGATAAAGCCCCGTGTCAGACTCCACACTCAGCACAGAGTCTGCTTGAGATTCTCTCTCTCCCTCTCCTCTGCCTCTCCTCCAATATGCACATGCACTTGCTCTCTTTAAAATAAATATTTAACTTATAATAAAAATAATAAATTGATTAGAATTTGGTTAAAATAAAGATGTAATTTTGTTCCCATCCAAGTTCAATGACCCTGTGAATTCTATCACAGACCTGTTGAAGCTCCACAGACAGCAGAACAAGAGCCTCTCCAAAGCAACAGCCTTACGCACATTGCCTGGGTTTCCTGCAAGTGTCTAATCCTGACTCCTCAAACCAAGTTCTCTATATCCTCTTCTCCATTAGCAAAAATATCTTTTTAAACAGATTGAAAAAAAAAAAAAAGTGATGCTCAAACAATCTGAATCAATAGTACCTAACAGTAGCTTTCTATAAAATTAAGTATCAAGGTCCAACTCGGGTATTTTCTCATCATAACTTTTGATGACAAAAACACCTAGTGTAAGTTTGATTATAAACAGACTGATTAGAATGTCTCTTTCTTTCAACTAAATCATAGACTCTTACTCTGGTGTTCAAACTTTCCTGAATTTCAGCCAGACTCCAACACAGGGCACATGTGCAGTCTCCTGACCTCCCCCCGCCCCCCAACAGCAGAAGTCTCCCTCTGCTTCCAGCAGTTGAGTTCTCTAGCAAGTGCCTCTCAAACTCCCATGCTAAGCAGCAGGACTTCGCCTTTCTAAAGTCCCCTGCTCTCAAAACTTTCCTGCTTTGCTCCCATGAGTGGACAGACATTACTGTTGCCAGAAGCACAGCCTTCACTTCTTAATTAGGACGTCATTTTCAGCTCTCAGCAGATAAACTGTCCAGCTCTCTATTTAGAAAGGAGAAACACAAGAACCATCACTTCTTTCTTAGGCCAGAGCTGCCCATTTTACACAGGCCAAGTTATCTCTTTAACAGACCAAAGGCTACTAGAAAAAGCTTCGCATCCCATAACCAGGGTTGTGAGTCAACAGGTCAGGGTCTGAGCCAGCTTCTAGGCCCCTCCGCCCAGAGGTTTCTGCCAAAAGCCTGGGAGTCAACTCTAACTCCTCCCTTTCCATAGCCCTCCACAATCAGTCACCAAGTCCTGTCGATTTTACTTCTTAAAGAGCAAAACAAACACCTGTCTCTTGTTCTGCAACTCTTATCATCTCCCAATTGGAATATTAGTGCTGCTTCTCTTGGTGTCTCATGAACTCTTAATGCGCCCATCAGAGCAATCTCTAACAAATGTGCTGTTTCTGCCCTCTGCTTCTAACATACCTCAATGCTCCTGTGTTTAGTGAACTCTTATGCCTCCTTGAACCCTAGCAAGGGCATGGACATCTCTGTGGAGCTTTTCTTAACAGTCTGTCACCTCCCCCTCTGGATCAGGCATAAGAGTCCCATGCTTATTTATTCCTGCACTAAACGGCTGTTCTATGAAGGAGCTGCCCCTGCTAGGCTGTTAGTCCCTTGGTGTAGACAGACAGGGTTCCAATCTCATTCGACTCTACACTCTGGATCAGCTTATAACAAGTGCTAATATTGTGTGTGTGTACGTGCATGTAGGTGTGTTTTTGTGTGTGTGTGTACACACACAGCTTTAATCTTCAGTGGGACCAATATCCAGCATCCAGGATACCACTCCTCTGCCTGAAGAGTCTTTCTCAAGGAGAAGGAAACAGGGCACGTGCTTACTTAGTATTTGACAGAAGGAAAAAAGCAATGAATGAACAAAGATGAGATAAACGGGCTCTGAATTTTGGGCAAACCACAGCCTTACCTGCTAAGTGAGGGTGCTAAACCCATGCTGGGGACATGGCTGTTCCAATTCAGCCCAAGACACTGATGCATTATAGAACAACTTCCTCTCTCCTTATTCTAGAGTCGCAACAACTACACCATCACCAGTGGCAGTCATTTTTTATAGTTTGAAAAAGGAATAATACAAGGATCCTACAATTACTTTGCCCTAAACTCATTGCCAGGAATAGATGATCTTATTTCTAATTTTAACCTAAGTGTAAAATAAAGGTGAAATGCTAACATTTCTCATACATGCAGTATCTCAGAAGCAGGCTCAGAATGGCAAGATCCATGGATGTTCTCTCTCTCTTATTCACTCATTCCTTCAGCCCCCACTGAGTTTCACAGGGATGCTGGCCAGAACTTGAGGCAGCAACAGAGCACTACAGTTAAGTGTAACCACAGCGTACACCCAAGGACCAATAGTGGCCACACTGTAACTCTGTCCGAGGGAGGCCAGGGCTGAGGGGTATGACCTCTCACCTAAGTCCTGAGGTAGATGGCAAGAGGCGGAGAAAGAAAAATAAACAGGACCCACCCAGGGAAAGAGGCCTGGATAGCCTGGCATGCTCTGGGGACAAAAGAGTCCAGTAAGCAGAAACATGGCAACATCAGCAGAAGAGGCCAACAGGGCAAGAAGGTTCCACTGGGCAGGCCAAGGGGAAACAAGAAGACCTGTGGGCTGGACAGTTCTCGCAGGTAGGAGTGTGGTGCATGCACTGGCAGGGAGAAACCATAGAACCATGCAGATAGGGGGTAAAGCCACCCCCAAAACCCAAGTCAGAGACAATGGAGGGCGATGGGTGAAGACAAAGGGGTAGATTTGAGAAACTCAAAAGAGAAAGAAGAGGGTGTTGGTTGGGTGGAGGAGAAGGAAGGGCAAAAATGATGCTCCAGGCACATGAGTCGAGTCACACGCTCAAGGGGCTGTCCCCAGGCGGCTCGTCCAGACGGGGCCACACTGTCAGTGGCGTTGTATTCTCACCTGTCACCAAGGATTTAAGGCAGATTGGATTAACAAGGCAAAGACTAAAAATAGAGGAAACAAGAAAAACAAGGGTAGAAACATAAAATGAAACCAGTGGTAAGTCTGTCCAACATTCCCACCGTGGTCATAGATTTCTGCAACATTTGGCTCTCAGTTTGCTACTTTCCAATGGAAAACATGGAAAGCCAATCAGAATCCATAAGACAAGAATGAATCATCTGAGGATAAGTGGATAGTTCTAAATATTACATCTAGAAAGACATTGCCCCTGAAGGTTTTCATAAAAAAACAAAAAACCCAAAAAACAAAACAAAACAAAACAAAAAGATGGCAATTCTCTTCTTGGAGTATCAACTTCACTAAAAGGCTTTAAGGAACATATTAAATATTTTCACATCAAAATAAACTGCACATCTGGTATAACATGGAATTAAAAAGCCACATGGTTTTTAAAGGAAAAGTATAGTTTCCAGAGCACCTATGTTCTAGGCATTGTGCTAAGCTTTACCAATAGTATTCAATTTAATCCTCACCCCTAATCTATGAAAGAATACAACTGTTATTCACATTTTATAGATAAGGAAGTGGAATCCAAGAAGGTAAGGACTGGTCCAATATGACATAATAAGTAACAGACCCAGGAATCAAACCCAAATCTCTTAGACTCCAAAGCCCACTGCCATGCATTACTTCGAAGGACTCGCTTCCAGAAGCCATGTGGAGTCACACGTAAGGATGTAAGGCTGCCTAGACTGGACCCACCCCACTGTACCTATCCCTCCGGGGTAAGTATTGGCAGCCATGTCTATCCATTAGGGCCAGGGGACTGAACTAAGGACTCTGCACAGAGTCACTCAGCTCCCTTTCCTGAACAGAGCGACTCACTCCATCCTGGAAGCAAGGCACTGAGTTCAGATGCTAAAGCTGCTGGTGTGGGATGCCCTTTTGGGTAAGAAGGCTGGGTGGTGGCAAAGCCCCTCTACAGGACTGTGGCAGGAGGCTAGTTTGGTAGAAGGCAGAAGGAAAAGGGGAAGGGAAAGAACGCAGCAGAGCATGAGGGCAGCAAATCACAGTGAAGGTGGGGCAGGGTTGGGGGGGGGGGCACAGGAACAGTGGTCCCCGGATACTAACAGTCCTTACCCGGAGTTAAAGCGGAGGAAAAGTCAACACAAAGCTTTTGTCGATTTAAGCCCCTTGGCCTGCTCCTTATTACAATATTCACCCAAGGAATCCAAGCTTGAGTTTACATTAAAGAAAAGCCAGCAGTGTACTTTAGAATGGCATATACGATAAACCAGCAGACAGGTCAGGGAAGGAGAGAATAGAGAGTCATTCCATCGGAATACACCGTTTCCTTAATCTGACTGCAAAACCTCGAGGGTGAACAAATTGGCAAGAGTTAAGATTCACTGAGCATTAATTGTGTGCCAGATACGATGTGAAGCCCTTTCTATACATTATTGCATTTGACACTCATGACAACCCAGAAAGTCATAAAATGATTACCAGTCAGTGTTCTGGAAACACCGAGAAACCAAAGAGCTCTGCTCTCTTTCACTTTTAGAAGATCCCTGGTGATCATGGTTAGGTTTTGTTTTGTGTGGTGCCTTGCCAACCTGGCAATGCTTGGCAGGCCAGGTAGAAGGAACACTATAATCTTAGTAACAGAACAGAACACAGCCCAAATTCAAGATCACAGCACACAGAGGAAGGCCTGGAGAAAGCCCTTGGATGACGAACAGGAGAAGGGCCTCACACAGAAAGTCCAAGGCCATGAATCCCTTCTGATGATGTCCTAGTTTCAGAGGGGTGTGCCACCTCCCTTCCAGGGCGTCAGTTTCCCCCTGGGTAAAATGAGGGGCCACAGCTAGGTCTCCTTTGAGGTGCCTTCCACCTTAAGATCCCACCTCCTGGTTGTGTTTCAGTTTAACACCTTTGTTTGGTGGTTTGAGCACAGGTTTACCCCCATGTGTAGGTTAGGAAAGGACCACACTGAGTCTGGCACGTTGACTCGTCCTGCCTCAGCACTACGGGTCACATAAGCACGATAGGAAAAATCTCAAGAACCAGCGAGTCCTTCCCCTGAGTGTTCTCCGACACATTTCAGGCAGGAATAAGCTTCTGTTTGCTGCCTGCGCACTTTCTTCCCAATTCCATTGTGGAATCATCACAGGCTGTAAACACATGGCTGCGTACATCCATCTCCCACAGGCTGCCCGTGGGGAGGAGCTGCCTTCTGTCACCCTTGGGCTGTCACTGCCTCAAACTGGGCCTGGCACAGAGAGGACAGTGAAGAGTGCTTGTTAAATGAATTTTAAAAATATATATAAATATATATATATTTTTAAGTTATATATAAATATATATCTATATGTATATATATATATATATATAAATGATAAAAATTACTTAAATGTCTGCCTTGTTCTGTGTCTAGGAAAGATTACCTCCCTCTTACCTGCACCCTGTCCTTAGAATAAGAAACAGCACAGAATCAATCTCATGGCTTGTGACTAAGGTGGCCTCATTTATGAATAGAACAGTGTCACCCCAGAAAATGGGCTGCGAGGCCCACCCCTCCATGCCACACAGTTATTTTCCCACCTTCCAATCAGGCAGAACAATTGGCAAAACCCTGGCTGACAGTGTGAGCTCAAACCCCATAAAGGGACCATGTGGGAGGCCTTCCTTGGTGGCAAACAGATGACTAGTTCTTTGAGCTCGAGTTTTACTGGCTGAGGGGGACGCAGGGGAGGTGGTGGCTTGTCTCAAGTGAAAAGGAATCAGAAGGGGAGGGAGTTTCTCTCTCCTGTCTGGTGTCTGTTGTGGGACTTCTGGCTACAGGTCAGGGATTTGTTTTTCTTAAGAGATTTACTGTTATGGATGTTACGAATGGGGAAAGAAGCATGGGTGAGAAGCAAGTCGTGAAGGAATGAGAAAGAACACAGAGAAGCAGAGCTAAGGGGGGTTGATGACAAGGAGGAATAATAAAGTAAGAGGCTGATATCCTTCAGTAGATTGTCTCTGGTCTCCTACTAAAAGGAGTTTGGGGGTTCTGGCCTAGAATGCTCACACAGTGGCTCAAAGTCTTCTCGGGTAAGACAGGGGAAGGGAAGTAAAGCTCTGCTCGGAATAAAGCAAAGGCCAACTAAAGTGGTATATATTATAAAATGATGCTTAAATTTAACATGTCATTGGAACCTTTAAGAAACATTTGGGGCTGAATCACAGACTCTAAAACCCATCAGGGCAGGAAGAGTGCAGTTAGGAATCAGGCCTCAGCCACTCCTTTTGACAGGTAACGACTGACTTCATTTCATTAGACATTTTCCCTGATGATTTTCAAGAAATTATTCTTTCAAATGTAACCAGCAGGCCACTATTCCTCAGGGGACTGGCCCTTGGTGTGTGTGGAGCGCGAGCAGCATCGAGGACCGTGACGTCTTTGGGGGTAGGCCAGATCGGACTTTAACCCCCTGCCCTGCACCTCAGTTCTCCCAGACCAGAGGAAGTGCCTGCAATGTGAAATGGGGACAGCGATGAAAACTCCTCATGGCAGTGTCTGAACATGAAATGAGGGCCTGCAGGTGCAAAGCTTCAGCACAGCGCCAGCCCTACAGAAAGCTCAATGGGTTGTTTTGGGGATTTTTCCCCCTCCCAGGGTAGAATTTGCTTCAAATTCCAGGGCATATTAAATGAACTCTGAATTGTCAGTTCCATAAGAGTTACAAACAGATAGGGCACAGGTTTCCACCTATTCCTACTAAGAGCTAATAAATGCCTCGTAATTCTTTCATTTAGTTTTACTCTGGCCACACACTGCTTCTTAGAAGAAGAGCAGATGGTGTGTAATCACAGCAGATTACAAAGTAAAAATAAGAACTCTCCTCTCACATATTTCTGCAACAGAGAATGTGAAATGAGAAGACAACCTGAAAGAAATTATTATGTGCCTGTCTATAGGGAACTTGTCTTGAGAGAGTCTTACTTGGCTATAAAGACAAGCAACATTCATAGAGACATTTAAGCCATCATGAGTGTGCTCAGCACCAATTACGGCCAACCACTTAGCAATCGGAAAGTGGGGTTTGATAAACAACAGGGGTGTTAGTCGCCACGAATACCCCTCACAACTTTAACCAGCATATGTGTTATCAAGAAACTTTGGAAGGTGGGTTTGGCTTTAAGTCTCTAAAAATTAACATCTGAGAAAATACTCTTTCACATCCCTGAAGAATCTTGACATTCTTCAATGTCAAGAATAAAAGCAGTGCAGCCTATGAGTTAAAGAAATTTGCGACCAATTCTAAATGAATCAGAATGAGAAAAGAAAAAAACTCGTAAATATTCCTCTAGTGACCAATGCCTACAATTCGTGGATTGTTCAAAAGGGTGGTCAATCTTGGAGGGCAATTTCGTGAAAGAGAAAGGGAGATACAAGACAGATGACACATTTTCTGACTTCCTTGGTAAGCGGGACAAAGATTTTTTGACGAATACTCTGGTGAATGTGGGTAACTTAGAGGAATTCTGTTTATTTGGTTAAAAATAAAATAATGTAAGGAATCTTCTACATCAGTACGTTTTCTCTGGAATCCTCTCAATCTGCTTTCAAATATAACAAAGGACTTGCCAGATAAAGCTACGACAGGCACTCTCTGCTCAATCTAGTTGTCATTTAACTTTTTGTGGAGTATTGATATTGTATACATTTTGTTGACAAAGGGGGCTACAGTGGCTCTTGTAAACTGGGTCAGGGTAAGTGGTGATTCTGAAAGCAACTTAGAGGCCAAAGATTAAGGCTACAAGTAACCTTTATAGGAGAGCACAAAGAATTCAAGTATATGGCCACAAACCAAAACGCAAGCTCAGAGAGAGAACCTCCTGATGCCTATGGCACATGAAAAGCTTCCACCTCAACACGGCTCAGGCTTACCAGAACCTCACAGAGACCAACCAAGTCAAGTGCAAGCCTCATCTCTGCCCTTGATCATACTTATTCTCCAGGTTCTGCCAGTTCAGGAAAGCAATCTGTGTGTACAACCCTAAGGATATTTACCCACTGGAGCCTAGACAGAGAGCCCTGGCTCTCAAAGTACCAGCAGCACAGAATCTGCTGGAGCTCATCTGCTATGCAAATTCAGACCCAGCTAATGGGGAATTTCAGGATGCCCTGTGTTTTATAAAGAGCTTTTCTAGGAGATTCCGGTGGATGATCAAGTTTAAGAACCACTGCTGTAGATCACTGTGTCTCCTCGAAGACCATCTGTCGCAAATAGGAAATTTTTAGAGGTTATAATAAAAAGGAAGGGGGAAAAATCTAATCAGGCTTCACCATATAAAACAATGGAAGGTGGCAACACACCAGAATTGTGAAAATATTACAATTCTAAAACTCACAAATAAAGAACATCACAATTTTATCACAATGATAAAATAATTCCCTTAGAGTTCTAAGACACTCAAATTATGATTTTCCCTAAAAAGAAAACATAAAAACCCTCTAGAGGTGAATTTGATGTGTGGCCAGGCTCGAGAACCACAGATTCAATAATGTCTTGCTGAGAAGCTTAAAAACTCATCTCTGGCTTAGGATGATAAAGATGGTGATAGAGATCCAACGGCAAGACATGACCTAACTGTCAGATTGAGACAGCAAGCACCTTTGGTAGAAATAGAAAAGAAGGAGGTTGTAAGCCCCATACAGACTGGGAGGTGATACAGTGCACATCAGTCCTTTAAGTCAGATCACTGGGCTGGAGGGAAGCTGCCCCAGGGCACAAGGAGAATGAGCACTGTGCATAGCCTGGCCACAGAAAGGATGAGACAATGGCAAAGAGATCCTAGAGAGAGGCAAATGACATTGCAATTCACAAAAGGGGGAGAAAGACAGATTTGGCAACTACAAACTTCATCCCTAACAGATTAGAGGGATCCAGAAGAAAACCCAAGGTACAAAAAACTAACTTCATTTTCTTCTTTAACAAGGTTCCCAGACTGCAATGACTGGTGAAATGTGGCTGACAACAAAGCAGGTGTGAACCTCAACCATCAGACAGTTTCCCATGATGTCCTTTTGCCTGAACCACTCCGCCAAAATGGCTTCTCTTAAGATTACCAATGACCTTCACATAGCCAAGTTCAATGGTCGGTTCTTGGTCCTCATGTTACTTGACCTCTCAGAGCCGTCTAAGAAAGTGGTTCTTCCACATGCCCCTGCAAACCCTCACTTCTAGGATACTCTGCTTTTCCGGTTCTCCTCCCTCTTCCCTGACCACTGTTTCCCAGTCTCCTCTGCTCGTTCATCCCCATCACACTGAATCTAAACTGACCATAGCTCAGTCCTTAGACCTCTCCGGTCTCCACTTACACCCTCATCAGTGTCCAGGTTCAGTTCACATGCTGATGAAACCTAGAGTTCCTGCTCCAGCCCAGACCACCCCTGACATCCACATATACACACTCGACATGTCTATTTGGATGTCAAACACGCATCTACAACCTAACAAGCTCAAAACTAAACTACTGATATTTTACCCTCAAACCTGCTCCTACCAGGTGTTGCTAAAGCTGGCTTGGTAAATGGCAACTCTGTTCTCCAGCTGTTCGGGTCCAAAACCACAGAGTCATCTTTAGTGCCACTCTTCTCTCATAGTCTACACCTAATCTATTAGCAAAGCCCTAACAGTTCTACTTTCACAAGGGCCTTCCTGGGGCACAGAAGGAGCTCAATAAATATTAATGAATGAATCTATGAATGAACACAAATGAATGCCGGTAAAGAAAAACCAGAAAAATAGGGGTGGAAGAAACAATGATTAGGTGGCTTCCTAACTAGTTCAACAGCCGTAACCACAGGAGCCATGAATGGCTAAAGAGCAACGTGGAGAGAGATGATAAAGAACTTCTTCCTTGACCCATATTCTTGGAAGTGACTTGAAAGAAGGTATGAAGATACAGTGTCAACAAAAAAGGTGGATGATACGGCATGGAATGGAATAGTGAATAGCTGGGGTAGCAAAAATGATCTGGCAAAAAAACAAACAAAAAACCCCGAAACCAAAAAACTGGATCTCTGTGATTCAGAGACACTTAAAATCAAGTTATGAGGATGAGTTAAAGAAAGTAATTAGATCAATCTAACCAAATGGAATTTAACAAGGGTATATGCAACAACCAAACTTTGACTCCAAAAACCCAACCATCCAAGCACAGAGGTACTACTCTTAGGCAAGAGTCAGCCATGTGAGTGGGCAACATAATGCTGTAGCAGTCCATGATGGCAAACTCATTTTAGGTTATTTAACAGTAGCAGCTAGAATAAACATTACGATGGCTATGCTTTATGTATTTAGTGTTCAATTAGTTTCAATATACACAGTGAGACAAACTATTAGACTAAGAATGATGCTTAAAATCATATTACAATGATAAACTGAAAAAAGCAGAATGACTCACTTTTTTAAAAAGAAAAAAAAGGATGAAATAATATTAATAGGATTTTTTTTTTAAAGATTTTATTTATTCACTGACAGAGAGAGAGAGAGTGAGCGAGCGAGCACACAAGCAGGGGGAGCAGGAGAGGCAGAGGGAGAAGTAGACTCCCCCCTCAGTAGGTAGCCTGACACAGGACTAAATCCAAGGACCCTGGAATCATGATCTGACCTGAAGGCAAATGCTTAACTGACTGAGCCACCCAGGCGCCCCTTAACAGGACGTTTAAAAGTGGAAAAACAATCCTTTTTAGTTCTTTAGGGCTTTAAGAAATAGAGAAACAGGTGAGTGAACCACATGAGCAAGACTTTTCCAATGGGAAAATAACATGCCACGGGAAGAGGTGTGCTCACCACCCAACCCAGGAGATCAAAGCATAAAGCATGTGAAATGGATAACTGCATAAACTGTTATCACAGGTCACTGGTCTAATTGTGAGGAGTGATGAAAATTACACAGGAAAACATATGCTACTGACTTGCTCCATTTTATCACTTAGCCACTTAAACCACCCAAAGCACCATCGGTTACTGGTCTGGAGTGTTTTAGTGTACCTCTAGAGATACGGGCTTCCTGACCTCAAAAGCCAGAGAATTTATCTTCTTAAGAGACACTTTACCAGGGATGCCTAGGTGGCTCAGTCGGTTAAGCATCTGCCTTCAGCTCAGGTCATGACCCCAAAGTCCTGGAACTAAGACCCTCACAGGGCTCCTTGCTCAGCAGGGAGCCTGCTGTTTCCTCTGCCTGCCAGTCCACCACTTGCGTGCACACTCTCTCTCTCCCTCTCTCTGAAAAATAAATAAAATCTTGAAAAAGAGAGAGAGGGACACTTTAACAAAGAAAGCTTGGACATTAGAATCAGGCAGGTGAGTGGCCCAGCACTGGCTGTACCTTCTATGGTTGTATGGTCTGGGGCAAGTTTTTCAGCCTCTGTGTCTTCACTCTCTTGTCTGTAAAGTGGGGTTAGGGCTCCCACAGAGATGATGTCAGGATTAAATTCAAAGAGAAGAAAATACAGTACAATGACAAACAGGAGTTAAAGAATAAACTGGGAGTAGTTAATAATGATACCTTGTTCTCAACCTTAGTATCTCAACTAATGAGGGTCACAAAACTGACCAACACTGCCCAAAAACTTTCTTTGGTGACTGAAAAAAAATTTTTTTTAAAGATTTTATTAAGAAAAAACAAACAAGATTTTATTTTTAAGTAATCTCTACATTCAACATAGGGTTCAAACTTACAACCCCTAGATCAAGAGTCACATGCTCTTCCAACTGAGGAAGGCACCCCAGAAATGTTCTTTATCGGTGCTGATATGTTAAGTCACAAGGCCTAAAATGATGCCAGTGCCAATTTTGAATTTTATTTCATTCTAATTAATTTAAATTGGTTTATTTGCGATTAATTTATTATCTTACATAGCTCACATAAACTAGTGGCTACCATACTGGACAGCATAGATACTTCCCTAAAGCGACTCCTTGTTGAGAAATCCTGGTTCTATTATTTCAGTGAGAGAATAAAACCAAAAGAGCAAACAATATTGGGAACCCCATACTAGGAAGTATCCAGTGATGCAAGGGGATTCCCATCCCGCAGGGAATTCCAGAAGCCTCCGCAAGCCAGAATGTGAGGGAATGACAGGGACTAACCTGGGAAATTTCTATGAACTTTACCAAGGATGGTGCTGATCCAATAGAACTGTTTTATGTAAAGGTGTTTTCCTCGTAAACAGAAAATGAAGCAATAAAAACTGTTACTGCCAATTAGAGGATTAAGAAGTTTAAGTTTCCCTTCACCTCTCACCCCTTTCCCTGTGTGACCTTGCTCTACCAATCAGAGAACAGGATTCAAGGAGAATTCTTAAAATTATTATCACAGCCACAATAATCGTTCCTAAGCCCCTGGCTTTCACCAAGAATGAACCTTTAAAGTTTGGTGCTGAATTTCCCTTCCTATTCTGCTCTGCTTCTCAGAGCTCAGGACACAATCACCTAACTACTCTCATCACTACTTCATCAAGTTTCTACAAAATGAGCAAGAGTTCAAAGGGAATTTTCAACCAATTCATGCCTAAGGCAGGAAATTGAAATACCAAGTGGAATAGAAGAATGTTAGACAAACACAGGCGAGGTCTGCTGGTGAGAGCCGGACTTTTTTCTCCCCCGACCCATTTTTAAAGAACTACAAAGAGGAATAAAGGGAGGTGGTTAATTGGTCACAGGACTTGTTTAGAGCCCCATCTACTTTCCTTTTCTAATTGACTGCTGGGAATAACACCCTCTTCAAGGACTGCTCACAGGGGAAACGTGCTGGGACAGGAGACCCACTGATGAAATGGCTTCAGAAGCTGAAGATCATTAATTAAGAATATTGAGAGTGAGGTTGAAAGCTTCGTTGGAACAAGTGGGAGGCACAACTCGGTATCAGCTGCGACCTACACATTAGCAACTAAGCCCTGTGAAGGCTCTCAGTGGAAAGTTACAGCTCCCAGGCATTCCTCCTTGGATGAGTGAAAAGTCTCCTGAGGCGACTGAACTCTGAAGACAGTAGCATTGACCTTACAGCAGTCTCTCCAACATGCACTATGATATATATATACACCCTTGATTCTCAGGATTCGGTGTCTTCCAAGTACCACTACCCACTGCCTGAAACACTGTCTCTTAAAACCGAGCATGCATCCAATTCACCACGGGTGATTCACAAACACAGACTGCAAAGGCTCATCCCCAGAGTTTTCTGATTTCGTAGGCCTGAGATGGGGCCAGGAATTTGCATTTCTAACAGACTCAAGGGTGATGGAGATGCTGATGCTGCTGGTCCGGAAACCATACTGTGAGAAATCACTGGTCTAGAAATAGGGATTTGCAACCCTGGCAGCACCTTACAATCACTTGGGGAATTTTTTAAAGATCATGTCCCAATTCTACCCCAGATCAATTAAATTAGATTCTCTCGAGATGGGGCCTGGGTACCAGTATATTTTGAAGGCTCCCTATTTGATGAAATATGCTAGCTGGGTTAAGAACCACGGCAGAAAAGATCACCTTCAAGCTATCTCAACCTGGAGATTACACACACTCTTACAAACTAGAGACAGGGAGGCAGACCCTGGCATCTGCTGGATTCCACTTACCCCTCGGTGATGATATTTCACTGGTCATTTTTTTCCACCAAAACCAAAAGTATAATAATTTTCCTTGTACCAGCAAACCACACATTCTCATTCTCTTTCTCTCTCTCTCTCATTCTCTGTCCAAGAACTCTGAAGATTTACTAATTACAGCAACTAAAGATCTGTGAACACTGGTAAGTCTGCTAATCCCCTGAAAATACTGTGGGTAATGAATGAATAAATTTTGAAATGAGAACCCTACAAGATGAATAACACGGAATGATTCTTAAACATTCAAAATCATCTAACGTCTTCCTTCCTCCAATTTTTTTTCTCTTCTCCTCAAATTCATTTTCCTTCTTTGCAAATCAAATTCTGTTTCCTCATCTCTACACATCATTTGCTTGCTTCTAGTCTTCCCTCATTATCTCTGCCTTAAAATGACAAGTATAAAGTTTAGAGTTACTTATTCTTATGAAATAGTTTTATGATGCCTGCTCCTAATTTAATAAAAAAGGGAACTAAATATTTTTCTTGGTGAGAAGAAAGAAGCTAAATCAAATTATTTTTGGTATGTACCTCCTGATTAACTCTGCCTTGGGCATTAGCCCTCAACAGGAAACCTATTTCCCACCCTGAATTCCTCAAATTAAGGAACCTCCTGGCTAAAATACACCGTGTGTCCTACATCAGTACCTACTGATTAAGTGTGACAGTGCGGTGTACCTCCAAGTAATAAGGCTAACGAAGAAGGAATTTATCATTCATAATCCAGGAGTATGATTCTCGGGCAAAATCACCATCTTCCACCACCTGTCCACCCCCAATGTGCAATATCTGGAAACATTTACAGTTGTCACAATTGGCACCTATTGGGAGAGATTACAGAAAAGCTGCTAACATTCTATAATGCACAGAACAGCCCATAACAAAAAAACGCCTGGTCCATATCGCCATTAGTCCCCAACCAGAGAAACCCTGCTCTAGAAATTACTATATGCAGCCAGCTAACATCTCAGGCACTGGAGAATTTGCCAGGACCTGAAGCCAGCTAAGAGGAGGAAGAGAGAGAGGGGCGAATGGTCCAGAGTCAACAAGTCCTACAAAATGCCCAGCCAGAAGAGAGGGCTGAGGCTGCTGCTCATCTTGCTAACTATCTAGAAAAAGAGGGTCCTCTTAGTCTTGACCTTGCCAGACTTTGTCAGTAAGGGCTTTTTTAATATATAGGGTTAAAGGTTTAATTTGGTAAAATAGTTCAATTCCATGATTCATCACCTGACCAACTGACAGACTGCCCCACTGTCTGAAGCAGTCTTAT
Organism: Mustela lutreola; assembly: GCF_030435805.1. Taxonomy (NCBI): domain Eukaryota; kingdom Metazoa; phylum Chordata; class Mammalia; order Carnivora; family Mustelidae; genus Mustela; species Mustela lutreola. The sequence goes on along the minus strand of NC_081298.1, from coordinate 35,886,236 downwards.
ATCACTAATAACTTTTAACAAGACCTAAACCAATGAATGAATGAATGAATGAGAGAGAAAAAAAAGAAAAGAAACAAAAAAGGATAAATGCAGGAATTTTGAACAGCTATTTTGAGAAACAGACTATATCCTTAGTTTTACAAAAATCTAAATGAGTACTGCCCATTCTCTTGACAGACAATCATCTAACTATTTTTACTTTAGGAAATCTGCATTGGGGTCTTTGCACAGAGGTGGGTGGGGTAGTACTTAAGGACTTTTCTCATACATCATTCATATCATAATGAGATAGTGACTGTTAGATGCTTGTCCTGTGACTACTGAATTTCTAGAAAAATTACACTGACCAACAGAACTCTAAATATCAGACTGCTACAGCTTCAAAAGAATAACATTGTTGCGTTTAGATTTTAGTAACCAAAACAAGTATGGGTGCTAGCTTTTATTTGTGATATTCTTCAGATTTTAAATGTCAAGAGCTTCTTAATGGGTTACTGAAAAACCTAAATTTTAAAAGGGGGTATGCTAAGGGCATGCTTAAATGCCTCACAAAATAATATTTCCATTCTAGGGAGTCACGACACGGTTCCTTTAAACAGCAAAGCCCACTGAGTTCATCTGAGCGCTCACCTTCTGTTGGGGACAGAAAGAGAGGATGCCACTCAAAGACACATCAGAGAAGAATAAGCAGCAGCTGGACAACAGGAACTGTCCTTTAGCTGTGGCATAAACTGTCACAGTAACCCCAACTTCTCATTGCCCCTTTCCAATAGAGTTGTTTTAATATATTCTTAAGTTTTACCATGTAACATAAACTCATCTCTAAATGATAAATTTTGTAAATATGTCACCAAGAAATGCTACAAAACCTCTATTGAATAGGAATTGTTTATCTCAGGCTTATAATGTTCAGTGCCCTAATGCTTCAGAGATATTAGATACTAAAATTTTATTAAAACCATGTCCCTTGCGTTTGCTGCCATTATTGATGAGGCAAATTCACACATGTGTTAGCTAATGAAGCAGTCAGACAGAGTTTCATAGGCAGAGAAGAGGCTGAAATGAATCTTTTTTGCCAAAGAGAAAGTGCCCTAACTGTGGAAAATGATATGGTATCTAAGGTAGCTCCCACAAGCCAAAACTGTAAATAAGGTTAGCCCCTCACATGGTTCCATGGTCTGAGTACACATTACAACATTTCAAACCAAACACTCATTTCACTTGAGGGATTCATGCCAGCTGGCACAGCACCGTTGACCAAAAGTGAAAAATGAGCCTGAATTCTCCCGCTCTGCAGAACTCCGCACACTTGTAGCGGGAGCCCCTTACCAGAAGAGGGCAATGGCGGCCCCGAGGGCATGCCTTCAAGCTGTGACAGTTCCGTCCAGGCAAGGTATCACCTGCCAAGGGAGTCAGACCCAGGCAATGGGTTGCAGAACTGATGGCTTCTGAGTATCTTGCAGGCAAAGACCAGCCCCTTTGCCTTTCTGTTTTCTGGAATGAATTAACAGGCAGCTGCAAGACCAAATCATTCCAATATTTCCAATTGATGATGGAGAACTATTGCTTACTGCAACCCAACCAACACATTTTAAAGTTATCCTCTCTCCCTGGTCATACCAGCCATAAAACTCTTCCCACGCCAAAAACAAGATCTGTTAAAGATCTCCAAAGAGCGAATATTATATAAATAGTACATTAGAAGTCTGCAACTGAGAGGAACTGTAAGAGCCATCCTAAATTCTGATTCACGTTCACTTGTAGTACCCAAGCTTTTCAGACCCCTATGCTGAAGTCTCAGTTCTGCAATCCTTTTCTCCTCATGAGTGTCTCCAAGTTCTTCCTCTCCAGCAGTCCTTTTCCAGCTCAGGGTCTTTGAGCTTTTCTAATCCAAGCATTCCCCAACCTCCTCTCCCTCACAAATTCTTCATTTTGCTTTGCAGGCTTAACTCCATGTTTGCTTTTTAAACAGTTCTAACGAAGGAAAGGCTTTGCTTTTGGCTCATCAAATTTCAGGCACAAGCGAGTAGTGAATAGACAGGTGGGAGGGGCGGGGGTAGTGTGTAGAGGGATGGGGCGTGAGCACACGCCACACTAGCCGAGTTGCATTACTACCTCCTAGTTTGGGAATTCACAAGCCAAAGAAGGAAAGCTCTTAAGTTCACACCTTCACACCTTGACCTCTCCGCCTGTCCAAAATGATACACTCTCCCCAGCCCTGCTCCCTTTCCCTGTTCTGGATCAGCCAGCAGCCCCAACATCTGTCCAGTTCTGAAGCCCTGTCACCTCCCTTTCCTGACCAGCTGTGTGCAACCCATCACCACATCGTGTGTCCTTCCCCCGCGTCCCACCATCCTGGCCTCCAGTTCAAGCCACTGCTTCCTCCTCCCTGGACTTTAACTGTACCAGTCGCTCATGACCCCCTGAGTCAGCTCACCTTCAACCTGCTACCAGACTGTTGCCAGAGGGATCAAGTATCAAGTCTGGCCCTGCCTTCACCCCTCCATTCAAGCCGAAAACTTTCTGAAAGGCCCTCAGCTCTCAAAAAAAAAAAAAGAAAAAAGAAAAAAAAAAAAAACAAAAGACTGCATTCCTTACAGTGGGGGCGCCTGAATGGCTCAGGTCATGATCTCAGGGTCCTGGGATGGAGTCCCGAGTCAGGCTCTCTGCTCAGCGGGGAGCCTGCTTCCCTACCCCCCTGCCTGCCTCTCTGCCTACTTGTGATCTCTGTCAAATAAACAAATAAACTCTTTTTAAAAATAAATAAATAAATTCCTTACAGTGGCCTGTAAGAGGCTAGCCATACAACTTAGTTTGCCTTTTAGTCTCATTTCATGCCCTAGTATCCAAACATAACTATTAATAGCACCGCCTCCTTTTGTCCTGATTTCCACAACAACCCATATATACGGTCTCTTTAGCTACAAGTCTCTGTGAGGTCTGGTTCCTGCCAGCTTCTCCAGCCTCATGTCAATCCACTGTCTCTACACTCACGGCTGGCCTTAATTTTTATTTACTGAACATATACCAGACACCAGCTTTGTGCCAGGAGCTGAACACAGAACAGAGAACAAAAGAGATTGGACCTGGGCTCTGCTGGAAGGCACTCCCCAACCCTGCCTGCACCCAGCTCCCCCTGGGCTCCCACTGGGGCTTTTTATTCAGCCTTGGGTCAATGCCCGCTCCTCTTGGAAACCTGACGGCTCCAGACCAGGTGTCCCACCCTTCCCCTCGCCAACAACATCATGTGCCTCTCTTTGAAACAACGGTTCAAGACTGCAACTTTTCCTGCTTCCATGTCATGATCTGACTACCAGATTCTTCCACGAGATGATGAGGTCTGCATCTATTTTCCACTAGTTACTAAAGCCCTGATGTTCAGCAGTGCCTGGCCCGTCAAAGATGCTCACAAGTGCGTTGCAAGAAGGAAGGAAGCCTGGAGTGTGCACCGTTCAACTCTGGGCCAGCTCTCCTTCCTGGGTCCCAGTGTGACCCTGAGGGTGCCTAGAATCTTACAAATCCTCTCCCGATCTCAGCTTCTGGCCCTGTTCACCCCACCCTCCTAGGCTCAAACCTGATCTGTGAATTCTGGCAGTGAGCAGAAGCCCTCCACCCTCTCACCATCATAATCACCCCTGAGCTGAGATGCACTCTGTACTCTGCACAAACACCCCCACTCCCAGAAAAGGGCTGGAGGAAGGTCTACCTGGAGAACCACTACCAAAGGAGCAAACCAAGCCAAATACTGCATCAAAAGCAGGTATTCTGAAATATCAACTTTTATGAGGTTTTGAAATACTGAAATTTCTCCCTCTTGACAAAAAAATATTGCTTGTGGCTTATAAAAGTCCATACTTGGGGGGGTGTCAGTTTCTACCCATTATGGATTATCTCTGAATACCAATTTCAGCTTGGGTATAGCCACTCACCTTGGCAGCAGCAGGGGGGATACTAAAAGGATGTGAAGCCGTATTCAAAAGGTTGGTTATTTTCACAAAATGCCACAGTGGTGGGGATGGCATGAGGTGGGGCTTGGAGACCAGCCATAGTTTCTGAAATAACCACACCATATCCCAGCCATGAGAGTAGCTGGCAGGCTGAAGATACCAGAGTCACACCTCCAGGAGGGGAGCCCTTCCCTCTCTCCTGTCACCTCCAGAGTACCCTCACATGCACCCTCATCAAGAGGGTGCTGATGTCAATCAAAAGGCAGATAAAAGTTCTCATATTTCTTCCACAGCACAGTGGATTACTTAAGTGCTCCCTCAATGTGGCATGTGCCCACATAACTCTGGAGACACTGCAGTCGACCAGAGAAACATCTGGATTACTCCAAGGAGGCCAGGAGTTTACATAAAGGCAGCAAGTACAAACAACTTCCGGGAGGCAATGTCAGAAACTGTTCATGGGCAGCAATGAGAATTAAATGGGACAAAAGAAGGGCATTTACAATGACAGAGGATAAAAGCTGTAAAGAAATCAAAACTCTCCTGAGAATCCTAGGGAGAGACAGCATGCTAATACAGATGGAAAAGCTGCAAAATCTGTTCCTCTCAAATGCCACATGTTTCCATCCTAAAGCCTCTTCTTGAGGTTTCCTCCTTAGAAATCACTTCTCCCAGATCCTTGGGGAGGCATGTAGCTCTTTTTACTTGACTGTTTACCTGGAATGCTCCTCTCCGGAAAGGCTCTCTGGCCATCTTATTTCTTTTTTTTTTTTTTAAACTAGGCTCTTTACCCCAAGTGGAGCCCAACTGAGGGCTTGAACTCATAACCCTGAGATCAAGACTTGAGCTGAGATCAGGAGTCGAACGTTTTCTCAACTGAGACACCCAGGCACCCCTGGCCATCCTCTTTAAACTGGAGCCACCTCTAGTCACTCACCATCGAACTACCAGATTTTATTTTCTTCATCACACATACCATATCTGAAATTATCTTGTGTTTTTCCTTGTGCAATGTCTGTCTTCTCCTCAAATGTCACCTCCATAACACCATGAACGTCTTGTTCAGCTGAGAACCATTCTGGTACATGGGAAGCAAACGCTAAATATTTATTGAGTAAATAAAATGTTTGAAAACAACTAGAGAAACACTGACGTCACAGACGACTGAATCCCCTTCTTCCAGCCCATGCCAGATGAGAGAGGCAAAAATAAGACCAGAGAGGACAAAGAATATACAATGGTGACCTGTAACATATTCATCAAGCCCTGTACAATGACAGCAGAGATACACCATCTTTTCAAGCATTCACTTTTTTAAGCACTAACATTTTCTGTACCTGTCAGTCTAAACTTCCAATTTCTTAAATGAATCTGAACTTCACTGAAAAGGTAGAGCAGGCAGCAGGTAGAGAGTGAGGGTCTGATCCCACATCAAGACAGCAGCCAAGGTGTAGGGAGAGGTCCAAGCCCAGAACCTGTCTCCTAGGACTCTTCTTCCTATCACATGGCTCAGTGGGCTCTCCATTACGGTCTAAACAGAAAGATACGCTATTACCTAGTTAGCCAGGAACAACATCTAAATATGTATTAATAAGCAGAACACGCTACAAATACATGCTCCTTAAGCCACTGATGTACTACTCACTATTAGAAATGCCTCAATATGTGTCTAATATGATAAACTATGTTCATCAGGGTTCTATAATCTCTATTTTTACATCCAATCCAGCTGCAACACTGGTTGTTATTACTGGTGAAAGTATTTACTAATCACTTCTTATTTTTCCAGTATAGAATCACTTTAGAAACTAAAAAACTAAAACCTCCCTTTTAAAAATTTGTTTCAATACCAAAATTCATTACTTTCTCTTTACAATCAAAATAGTTTTTGAAAATGGAAAAAGGCCTACAGCCTCTACACCAAACCCTTATGCTCATGCCATAAATAATTTATAGAAAGATGGCTGCTTCTCAGCGACAGGCTCAAATTCACATTTTAATCAAAACTGATTTTGAAATCTATTTCTCAATTTACATGTGGTCAGGGAGCTTCTCCCCATGTAAGCTCTCACACCCCTTCATGGAAATGGGCACTCTTCCCAAACTCCTAAAACTTCGGGACATTATTAACCACTGGTAATCATTTTCTTCTACACTCTTAACTTCTTCAAACGTTAATGTCATGGTGGCAGCTTCAGAAGGAAATCAAAAGCGCAAAGCCACAAAACACCAATGGTACCATGTTTACAGATCTTTCCAAATGTGCAAACAGACCTCACAAAGGAAAAAGCTCGAAAATTCACTGAATCATCTGAACACACAAACTCATACCAGAAGCATGATGACTAACCAATAAATGACAGTTTTAACCAGTGCAGTACTTTGCTTCCAAACTCCAAATCTGTGTCTCAGAAAGCCTTTGTATGCTATTTTTGTTTCCAAAAAAAGAGTCTTCGTTTATCCCCTGCAAAGCTTTTGGGCAGTTTTTTTGTTTGGTTTTGTTTTTAACTACAAAGTGGAAACCTTTAACTATTAAATGAAGTGTCAGCCTATTTGTAAGGGCGTCCCAGTATGGATTCCTAGAACTTCCGGTAAGCACCACATTCCAGGACTGAGTACTGGCTAGGCAGCCAAAGCTACAGCAGAGAAAACCAGAATCTTCACAGTGCCAACTCCTGTGCCTGACTCCCAACTCCGGTCCCATAGGTGGCAGCTTTGGGGGCTGCACATGGTCTTGGACTTCTCCATCAGCAGAGAAATAGAAATAACTGCCATAATGAGTCTCTTCTGAGGGCAGAGACTGAAAAGGCTTCCTGATCTCATGAAATTCTCCCAGCAACAAGGATAATGCTAATTTTAGCCTAAGCTGGTTTCTATCCAGATGGACTAGAATTGAAAAGAACATTTCACATAACAGCAGTTATGGAATAGGGTCCTTGAATTGTTAAACAGGGTGCTTGAATTTTCAATGATTTGCTGTTCTTTCTTTCTTAGTGATATGAAATTCTAACAAAACTAGTATTTGATAAATAAAAGAAAGTGATGAGAATGAATTTCTAACAGTGAGCCATTTATTTTATCTTCTTCTACCATAGGCTAAAGAACAAAATATATGATTGGGTTATAAAAATTAAATAACTCATCACCATGAGAGGAAAATTATATCCACATATTCCACCTGAAACTGGACTTGTAATAAAAGGAAAGCAGTGGACAATATATGAATCTTTTTGTTAGACACCATCCTAAACTTATAATCACAAAGAAAAAGACTCAAATCCATCTGAATAAATCACTGATGAATCATGTATTTTCCTTACACAGATCAAAATGAAATTTTTAATACTGTCACATTTGCAAGTCACACACATGAAGGGAAACCTCCAGGCGTCTCTGACAGCCTCTTAACTTTGAGCTGGGCTGTATATGGTCACATAGTTTGAGGGTATCAAAGATGTTTGCATTAATGTTCAGAAGGAAAATTCCAAACTACAAAAATATCGAACATGACCAAACATGTTCAGTGACTCTGGCTGGGTATGGGTCTTCACGTGGACTCAAGGGATTTGTCTTCTGGGTCTTTGGATGGGGGCTGACAAGCCTAAGCCCTCCTCTCTCGTCCTGATGCATAAGGAGAAAGACCCAGAGCTCACTCTAAAAATCTAGTCTATTACAATAACACACATTCCCAGGAGTTTAAAGAAAAGAAAAAAGAAAAAGAAAAATCTACAAGTACAGCAAGGCCAATGAGGCCAATGAAACTTAAGGCCCCAAGCCCTTTAACTCTTCTAGGTAACATAAGTAACATTATTTTTTACTTCATAAATGTTAGCTGGTGCATTTGCTATTACTCATGAGTATCAGATGGAGAGGGGAAAAAAAGGAGCAAGAGGATGACTGATTATGGAAGGTACAAATCCCTTTTCAATAATTCAATCGCACCATGGAAATTAACTATGTTTCAAAAGTGATGTCTGCCAAACCAATGTCATGTTCCCACGAAGGATCCAGTTCTTGTAATAAGCACAAAGCTTTTAAAAATTGCTCTGATGTTCTTTTTTTTTTTTTTTTAAGATTTTTATTTATTTATTTGAGAGAGAGAGTGGCTTGATCCCATGACCCTGAGATCATGACCTGAGCTGAAACCAAGATTCTGACGTTTAACCGACTAAGCCACCCACCCAGGTGCCCCATCTTTCATTCTGATACAATTTCAAACTTCAAAAAAATTGTGAGAACAGTAAAATGTTGGAGAATTTCTTAAAAACACATTTTGATTCATTTCCTATGAACTTCAAACTATTTTTAAATTAGCTTCAAAAGTTAAAAATAATACTAATTCTACTCTCAACTGGTAAATGGTTGCACAATACCCATAATGATCAATTATCTGGGGAAGGTAGAACCACCAGGTCTGTCAATGTTTTCTTTTTTTTTAACTGGAACATGCAAGCAAGAGGATGACGTTTGTGAGCCACTCCCAGGAGTGCACAGATAAGGCAGGCTAGCTGTGATGTGCCAGCCATGTCTATGGTGGTACAGAGCACCAGCTGTCCCTCCACCTTTTCTTTCCCAAATGAAAACACAGAATGAAATGCGAAAGAAAAGGCATTATTATATTAATGGATAACCTTAAATGTGTGTCAATCTCTTTTTTTCTCCCTCCAGTAAAGAAATCACTGACAAACTTAGGTTCCTTATTCCTGATAACAACTTATCTAAAACACAATGCACTATTAGGAAATCTTGGACTAGAACCTCTAATAGAAGAGATAATTTCGAATTTATAAATTATTCTTCCTTATTAACTGAGTCCAAGAAAGCCTTATGAGAATACTCTGAAGAAATAGTTTTGAGTGCAAGCAAGTACCCTAAAACAATGGAAAGCAAAAAAGCATTTCCTGAAGGGTATGTTCTATTTGCTTTATTAAAAATATCTTCCTTGGGGCCCGAATAAATTTTTAGGGCAAGAAGTAACAGGGCTCATATTTAAAAAATGAGATGATAACATAGAAAAATTCAACACCTGGCTTTACAAGAGAGTTTATGTTTGTATCACCAAACCACTGTGCACACTACCAACCTCTGGCTGATAAAACATGACAGTAGTCCTTTGACTAGACCTCTCTGCCCTTTCCTCTTGTGTCTACTATACTTGCCAGCATTTCCCTTTTTATTTCCAAATCTATGTCTACAGTTATTTAAAAATGTACTCAAATGATAGATTAGAATCCTCACAAGAAATCTGGCCTCTCTGGCAATACTGTGGGTTCTGGAGGGTTGGGATTTTGTCTGTGTTGGCTTTTCTAACGCCAGCACTTAGCAGAGTCATGATGTATATCTGTTAAGTAATGAATGAACCAGTAAAATACTGGTTGATGTGTGATCATTATGATCAGAGAACAATTTTATCAGCAGAAATGACATGTCTCAAAGGACAAACGACATATCACAAAGGACACTGCGCTTCAGAGGCCATACTGGGTTGCATGGTGGCCTCCCCACTGTGCATGTCATAATTGCTAGAACCTGTGAATGCTACCCTATTTAGAAAAAAAAAAAAGATCTTTGCAGGTGTTATTAAGGATCTTGAGATGAAGGGATCATCCTGGATTATCCAGATGGGTCCTAATCCAATCATAAGTGTCCTCACAAAAGACACACAGAGAAGACAAACACACAGATGAGAAGGTGATATAAAGACAAAGCAAGGGATGCAGTCAGAAAATCAGGAAGCTGGCACCCATCGGAAGCTGGGAGAGGCAGAGAATGGCTTCTCCCCTAGAGCCTCCCCAGGAAACAAGGCCCTGCCAACTTCAGACTTGGTTTCAGATACCTGGCTTCCCAAACTGTGAGAGAATAAACTTCTATTGTTTTAAGCCACCAAGTTGAAAGTAATGTGTTAAGGTGGCCTAGGAAACTAATACAGAGGCCTACTAAAACTATCTCGGAAGATCAAAAATAATACGATGGAAACAATACCTGAATGGCAATCTTGAAGACATATTTCGAACAGCCAGTGTTTGTTAGTTTGCTTACCATTTCCAAAGTCACCTGTTATGCTTAAACAGTATTAACTGTATTTGCTGATGAATTATACCCTGGCTCATTGCAAAAAGGATTAAGGCAGTTGACGAACAGTTGCCATACGCCTGCTTAAAAACTGCCACTTTGTGCTTTGCTAAACAAAAGTAGAAATAATGTTCTTTCGCAATTATAATTTTATCACCTGAATAAACACCTAGCATACTGAGTAGACTTCTCCAGGTAGATAGCCAGAGAAAAGCCTTCAGCCAAAGGGCACAGCATGAACAAATGCAGAGGTGTGAAAGGACACAGTGATGCTGAAACATGCAGGAGGGTGTGGAGGAGAAGACGAGGTTCTGCATGTAGGTGAAGATGAACAGGACCAACCTGTGGGCCCAGCAAGGAGCAGGGAGACCCTTTTGATGCTCAGCTCCAGGGAAATGCTGGCAGAGAAGCAGTGACCACAAAACCACAAGTCCTTACTCCCTACATCCACATCCCTTATTCAGGAAGTTACTAGAAGTTTGTCCCACCAAACAAATAAAAAGTGGAAAGAGTAAGGGAAGAGAAAGAGGATCTAACACAGGAGAGGGGTGAGGAGAAATCAAGGATGATGCTTGTGTACTGAGTCTCAAATGCAGCCTGGAAAGCAGGATAACATCTCTGGGAAGAAACAAAGAAATGTACCAATAATATACCCAAGAGGGTTGACTGTGGGAAAATATTCTTTGGAAGGACTTTACAGTGCCTTTGGATAATTTCGGGGGGGAAAAGTGATAGAAATAAAGAAAATTGTAACTAACAAACAGAAGCAAATCTAAATTCCAGGAAACACAACATATTTTAACACTAGGAAAATATCCATGGTATAGTTTGATACAGCAGTGAAAATACTTGTACAGTTACAATAATATAAACACCGAAGCCAGATTTAGCTAAACAGCATGATACAACTACAGAGGACACAGGGCAAGTTTCTGTGTGTCAGTGGGAAGCAAGAGGTAGAAGAGTGCCAGTTCGCATCTACAGAAGTACAGAGATAATGTCGAAATTTGGCAAATCAAGAAATTACAATATAAACAGCTAAAAAGAAGTATCTTCTGAGACACAGGATTTCGAGATGAGGAGAAGTGGGGGCCGGGGATCTGCTACTTTTCATTAAAGTCCCTGCAGTACTGTTTCACATGTGAAACTAGTAACATATAAAAAAGGATAATAAATATATACACCAACTATCAAGACAACACTTGAAAGAAAAAGACTGGACAAGAATGTAAAGCTTTTCTTTCATTTTCCCCCTTTCATGATTTCTGTTTTAAATAATGTGCTAAGGACTTTTCATCATGCAGTATGAACATACACACACGTGCATGAGTGTGCACACAGACACACCCACACAGGTAATTCACAAACATCACCAGGTTATGCCAGGCAGGGTGGCTGGGAGAAGGGAGAAAGGGCGAAGTGGCCACTAGAGAGTCTGACAACAGAAGGTGCCGCCTGGACCCAAGACAGTAGCGACACGAACAAGAGGAAAAGGGAGCATGTTCCAGAAACACCAAAGTGGCAGGGCAGGAGATGAGGCTTCTGGATGTTAGGGGCAGAGGCCTTGCCGGGGGATTTAGGCTAGATGTACTTACTTGGTATCACCAGTGTTTAGGTAAGGAAAGAAGCTGGGAAACTAAGACACTGGGGTAGTTGGGGGAGGAGGGCAGTACACAGAGCGGGAGAAGATAAGGGTTTGGGGCAAAATGTCACCAAATCTGCACAGAATCTCAAAACATGGGCAAGCATGAATCATTATCCTCATTTTGGAGAGCTGTTAACTAAGGTTCTGGAAAGATCAAATGCAAGTAACTAGTGGAAGCCCAGCTCTTCTCGACACTGCTCTGTTGTCTCCTGAACATACATATCTTGCCTAATGTGTCTGTGGCTCCAATACCACCCCACACCCACCTTGGGTCAAATAAAAACTTGAAAGCAACTCACAAAAATATTAATTATTTTAAACATCAAAGACATTTTTATGTGCATAGTAAACCGAATTTCCAATTAAATGTCTTCCCTAGGACCATCTTCCCGGCATCATGAAGTGGGCCCCCGGGGAGCCCTGGGTGGAACCCTGAGTATGCCTGATTTCTTCCCCAGGCCTGGCCATAGCTGATGGACCAGTCATTTCATGTTTCTCAGCAATGCGGAACTAGGGCAAGGCAGGTGGTCCTGAATGTCTCCTCCTTGGCCATACCTGTAACATGTGAACTGGGAAATGCTGGGGCTGCATGGGAGCCTGAGAAGAACCACACTGAAGCCCCGAGAGCTGACCGGAGATATGCCACATAGGCCTATCGCCCTATCGCCTTGGAGTTCTGTGCACCAGCCTATAATAGGTAATAAACAAATGCCAAATGGACACAGCTGGTTCCTATACTAATAATCTCATGAGGCCTGCAGCCTTCTTCCCTCCCACAGCTCCGGGTTGAGCCTAGGCTGCCAGTGTTGCCAGACCTTTCTGCTTCTCCACATCTCCCATCTTGAGGGTCTTTGGTGGGGGCCCCAGCCAGCCCTGCAAACTCTGTGCTGGACCAGCTAGTCTAGCCCTCCCAGGCCTGTGCCAGGCAGGAACAAAACCAAACCACCGAACTTCACTGCCTCCTCCTCCTGATTCACTTTATAAAAAATACTTCACGTAGGGGTCCCTGGGTGGCTCAGTGGGTTAAGCCTCTGCCTTCACTCGGGTCATGATCTCAGGGTCCTGGGATCAAGCCCCAGGTCGGGATCTCTGCTCAGCAGGGAGCCTGCTTCCCCCTCTCTTTCTATGCCTGTCTCTCTGCCTATCTATGATCTCTGTCTGTCAAATAAATAAATAAAATATTTAAAAAAAAATACTTCACGTATTTACTGTCTACATCCTTTAAAAAAATGGACTTAAGAGATTAAAAAAAGAATTCAGTTGTAGCTGATAATGTGAGTTATTGTTTATATGACAAATAATTCTTACAAAGATTTCTTAGTCTGCTCATAATTTTAAAGCTTAACATGAGCTTCTTACACAATATATCCTCCAGCAGACAGCTCCAATGTATCATCCCCTGCAATAAATTTTTCACTCATTCAGTAAGGCAGCACCAGGGACCTGGGTGTCAGGTACCGTGCCAGGCACTGGGGGGGGGTGATTTGAAAGAAGCAGTCACGGTCCCCACCTTCCCTGGTGCTTAGGGTCTCATTTTAGAAAGTTATTATGGTTTAACATAACATTTAAAAGGGTGAAGGGAATATGACCTTATTTATCCTATAATTAATCTCTTTCCATATAATTGTACCTCAATAAATATGGAGAAATAAATACAAAAGCATTTCATTATGTCACTATACGGAGGAGGAGACAAATTTAGCCAATCTAACAATTAGCATGAAAATCAGTGAAATGTGATTTGAATGAATTCAATCAACTCCCCTCCTCCCTACACTGGCTTAGTGCAACTTCATCATTAGAAACAAATTTCATGCGGGTGCCTGGGTGGCTCAGGCAGTTATGTGTCTAGCTCTTGGTTTTGGCTCAGGTCATGATCTCAGGGGTGTGCAATCAAGCCCCGAGTTGGGCTCCCCACTTGGCAAGGAGTCTGCTCTCTCTCTGCCCCTCTCCCTCTGTCCCTCCCTCGTTCCCCCCCACAAATAAATCAATAAATATCTTTTGAAAAAATTTAATATAAACTTCTACCAGAAGGAGAAAGCTATCAACAATTTCCATGTCTCAGTGACCATTACAGTATCTACAGCCAAGTGTCCTTTTCAGGTGGATCTGAGTTTGAGATCCATCTGGCCAGGAAGGCAGTGATGGCCATCTTCCCCACATGCTTGTACCCATTGATCCATCCAGTGCCAAGAAGTCTGAGGCAGATCAGACCTCTGTCTGCACACACACGTATGTCTAGCAAAAGCAGGGAAGACCAGTGGACAGGAGACTTAGAGGCTAAATGGCAAGGAAAAGAGTAAAAACTTAGGGCAGAAGGGAAGAGGGTTGTACATACAGCCTCATGGCTCTGACCTGCGATCCTACCAAAGTCTGTATTCACAAAAGGTCCAAGCAGCCCTGTGGTAGGACCCCTTCCCCACCAGTGGGGCATGTTCCCGTCAACACTTTGGCAGTTGGGCTCCTGTCACACAAGTGGATGACTGATTAAGTGCTTCAGTGGCCAGGAAGAACAAGGAAGGTGTTCTGTCGGGAGGAAGACCGACAGCAGCCACCCAGGCTGATATATGAGCACATATGGGACAAACCCTCCTCCCCTGGAACACACAGACCTGGGTGGGCAAAGGACATTAAATGAGGCAGGAGGGTGAGAAAAAAAAAAATAGATAAGCAAAATCCAGGTTTTGGTTTTGTTCAGTGTCGCTGGTACCCACAGGCCGAGGAGGCCTGGGGCCATGTTATCTCCCTCCCTCCTTCGTATCTCCTTCCTTGGTCCCTGTTGAGCAGCCTGGATGGAGGACAGGGAGGGAGACAGACTTCCACCAATAGGATACCTCCGCTCTTTGGAAGAATGAAGAGAAGAAGCTGGAAAACCATCAGTTTGTACCACTGAGCTGGGGGGGGTGGGGGGGTTGTTAATAAATCTTTACAAAAAGATCCATGATCCCAAGAAAAACATGACTCTAAGGGAGAACTACTAATCCCTTGATATTAACTGCAATACAACGTACATTTTCTACTGACAGCAAAAGACTGAAACAGCCATTTTCCAGTTTTATCTTATTAATAATTATCTTCAATGCTTGCATGTCACAACACATGCCTTCAAATTCCTATTGAGTCTCCGCCGAGCTGAGCCTACTCTCCGCAGCCTCCAGCAGCCACCCGGTCTACTGCTGTGATCTCTAGCACACATCATGGTAACTTCCTCCTACTTCTTGACTGTGGTTAACAAAAGTTCTAATGAGTTCCATTTACTGGGCAAGGTCTTGATCAGCCCCCATAATGAAGCTGTCTCTTCTTGACGTATCAGAGATGATGGTACGGCTGGGTAGGTCAGATTCGCTTCAGTCCTGCTTCACTCAAAAAATCCTAACCTTGGTCTCCTTCTTTGGACAATCTGAAGGGGCCAGTCCTGATCATGGCTAAGACCATGTCCAGACAGTTTGTTCTAAAAAGTGGTGCAACTTGAAGACAGAGCTCCAATGAACATATTCAATGTATTTTTATTACAACACATTATACAAAACTCTTTTATATTATCACAGTATGCCATAATAACAGATTTCCTGGTTAACTAAGAAAATATTACAACATAAGGTGGGAAGGAAAGACAGAGGTAGAGAACTTGGAAGCTTTGTAAAATATCACTGAGGGGCCCCTGGATGGTTTAGTCAGTTAAGCATCAGACTCTTGATTTCGGCTTTAGTCATGATCTTAGGGCCATGAGATCCAGCCCTGCGTTGAGCCCTACATCAGGCTCTGTGCTGGGCGTGGAGCCTGCCTGGAGTTCTCTTTCTCCCTCTGCCCCAGCCCCACTGCTCACAGAAGCACATTCTCTCTCAAAAACAAAAACAACAACAACAAAAACAAAAACAAACACTGATTTGCTAATTTATACACACATGTACATAACACTTTTTTTTTTAACTTACTGAACACAAATAGTTTTACTGACAAAGCCATTTATAAGGACAGTCATTATAATGTGTTTTCAAAGGCAGATAACAGAGATGAAGTCCGGAGCCCAGCAAATATCCTATTCTCATAAGGATACAAGGTAATAATCCTTTCTTTTCATAATTGTGACAAATGCATTATGTTATATAATGCATTCTATACAAAGTCATTTTCCAGATAGTTAAGACTTACTCCTTATACTTGCGTTCATAAAGAACACCAGGCATAATGCCTAGCTCAAAGGAGCTGGTTAGCATCTCAGAAAAGAAGCTGTGGGGGAGGTAGGCCACTGAGGAGCACCAGAACAAAGTGGTATCTTCACATGATTCTGACACTCACAGGACTTTCTATAGTAACATCACATGATGCAAACTCTGTACACACATTAGGTCTTTATATATTGATTTTTTAAATAATGTTCCCATATATTCCCTTAGCTAACTGGCACGTCTTACTGCTCACTTCTTACTGTTCTATCTCTAGCCTTCTCTCCACTCCTCTGATTTTAAAATTTTTTGACTTAGTATCTGTTGTACTCTGGAAAGCCAAACAGTCAAGTTACTTTAGAACTGCATGCAAAAGAGAAGCAGACCCAAATGAAGAGAGATGTGGTGAGGAAAGTATCTGAGCTTCAGTGGCCATATTTGGGGATAAGGGGGCCATTGCTGAAAGCACTGAATCCGTAATCCACCTGTGTGACAACAGCCCAGCTGCTGTTTGTGATGAATGGAAGGTACCCCTTTGGTGGGGAAGGGGTCCCACCACAGGGCTTCTTGGGCCTTTTGTGAATACAGATTTTGGTAGGATCACAGGTCATTATTGGTTTTTTCCTGGTAGCTTCTTGGTTTTTAGAGTTATAGTTCTGGTGAACAAGACTGCCTTTTTAGATAAGTGAGCTATTCTTGACTTGGGATTTTTAATTTATTTCATTTTCAGTAGCCAGGAGTGGGGCAGGGGGAGGTAATTAGCTCAAGGATATTAATAAGGAACTTCACTAATCCGGGCATCAGGTACCTCAACTAGACAGAAAGGATCTCTGATAGAAATACTCATGCTAGGCTAGGAAGCGGGGGACCCAAAGCAGGGGAGAATGAAGGGGACTCCTAAAAGAAAACCCAACAGGAAGTCTCTGGAAGACAACAGTTCTGGAGAGTGACCAGCCTGGAATGAATGGAGCAAGGGAGGAATCCAGGACAGATGACTCCCAGAACAAAAAGGACAGAAAGACAAAGGGAAAGAACTGAAGAGAGGATTATCTGTTGGGTCTAATCATTTGGAAACTGGAAAGGCAGGCACTTTAAAGAGATGTTGGCAGGTAAGGACAGATCAGACTGACTGCTGAAAAGGGCAGGGAACTTAAAATGGTGGGGGCAGGAATTAACTCCAAGGAAAACAGAAATGATACAGTAAAAGAAATGTAGTCAGAGTATACTATGTAGCTCAGCAGTAAACACTGTCATACTAACATAAAATACTGTCAAAATAATGAGACACCTATGGATTTTTATAAAATGTGTCAAAATTAAATATACTGAGTTTAATTATAAAGACTGCCATTATAGTTACTATCTAAAAGAGTTCAAAATGATCACTTCTAGGGAGAACAGTGTAAAGAGAGAGGTGAGACAGGCAACTACTATTTCTCTTTCAAAGACTAGAATGTGATGTCAAGGCAATTAAATGGAGGAAAGAATTAAAAAAGGAAAGAAAAGAAAACATATGTTCATAAAGATGGGTTGGGACAATTGGATATCCACATGCAAAAGCACGAAGTTGGACCCATTCCTCAAACCATCTGCAAAAATTAATTCAAAACGGATCATGGATCTAAATGTAAGAAATGTAAGAAATGAAATGAAATTCTTATAAGGAAACATAGACATAACCCTCCATGACCTTGATTAGACAATAATTCTGAGATATGATAATAAAAGCACATGTGATAAAGAAAAAGATAAATTAGACTTTGTCAAAATCAAAAACCTTTGTGCTTCAAAACACAAGATCAAGAAAGTAAACAATGTACAGAATGGGAGATGACATTTGCAAATCAGGTATCTAATCCGAATATATAAGGAATTTTTACAACTCAACAGTAAAAAGACAACCCAATTTAAAAATGAGATCTCAATAGACATTTCCCCCAAATGAGATCAATAAATGTCCAAAAGGTATCTGAAAACATCATTCGCCATGAAGGAAATGCAAATTAAAACCACAATAAGATACCACTTTACACCACTGGAATGGCAATAATCAAGAAGATAGACAGTAATAAGTACTGGCAAGGATGTGGACAAAGATGGAACCCTCCTATACTGCGGGCGGCAATGTAAAATGGTACATAATGCCTATCTGGAAAAGTCTGGTAGTTCCTCCAAAAGTTAAATACACGGTTACCACATGACCTAGCAATTCCACCCAAGCAAATGAAAACATACATGCGTACACAAAAACTTTAACTTAAATGCTTATGGTGGCATAATTCTTAATAGCCAAAAAATGCAAACAACCTACATGTCCATTAAATGATGAATGGATAAATAAATGGTGGTATATCCATACAATGGAATATTAGTCAATCAAAATAAGGTATGAATACTGACACATAGTGCAACATGGATGAACCTTAAGAATAATTTGCTAAGCAAAAGAAGCTAGTCCCAAAAGACCACATGTTGTATAGTTCTATTTATATGAAATGTGAAAAATAGGGACATTTATTTAAAAAAAAAAAAAAAAAAACAGACTGATGGTTGCCTAGGGCTAGGAGTGAGAACAGGAGGTAGGGGAAAAAACAAGAAGTAATTGCTAATAGTTATCAGTTTCTTTGGGGGGTAATGAAAATGCTCTAAAATTAGCACTGCAGTAATGGTTGTATAATTCTGTGAATATACTAAAAGCCACTGAATTATATGTACTTTTGATAGAATTTTGTAGTATGTGAATTATATCTCAATAAAGCTGTTTTTAAAAGTCTGTAAAGCAGGGGCACCTGGGTGGCTCAGTCGCTTAACGGTCTGACTCTTGACTTCAGCTCAGGTTGTGGGATCTGACAGTTGTGGGATCAAACCCCACACCAGGGTCCACACTGGGTGTGGAGCCTGCTTAATATTCTCTTTCCCCCATCCCAACCCCGCGTGCTAGCATGTACTCTCTCTTAAATAAATTAACTCTTTTAAAAAAAAGTCTATAAAGCAGTGGTTATTGTGTAGATATAAACATTTGTCAAAAGTCATCTAGCCATATACTTAAAAGAGTACATTCAACTGTGTATAAATTATATCTCAATAAAGTAGACTTTTTAAAAATGTCTCCAATGAATTTACAGTGAATTTAGACAAAGGATACTTTCAGAACACCAAGCAAGCAAGATCATCAAACTCATTACTACCGTTCCGTGACTAGCATTAATCATCATTAGGCAGACATCATCTGCTTTCATTAGAAAGGCCTCTAATACTGGTTGAACAGAGTATACTGTCAGAAAAGACAAGATTCAGTGTCTAACAGGAAAGCTACAATGTCTGCTTAATGAACATTTTTCTAAACTTAGCAAAAGTGGCTTCTTGGCAGAACACCTAATTTTCTAAATAGAACTATTAATTACTAAAGTACTATTCATTCTCAGTCTGCTTTGGGGGAGAATCACAATTTCAGCTGAAAAGCTTAACATTTTTGTGGTAGGAACTTGGGTATCAAACCCTTTATTTTACAGACCTAGAAACTGACTGAGGCCTAGAGAAGTTAAAGATTTGCTCAGGCCCACACTGACGGTAAACTGACAAAGCTGTAGCCAGATTCCCTGTCCATGAACACCAGCTCTGGTTATTTATCAGCATCCCCGGAGATAGGGGCCCATGATCAGCAGCACACACTTAAGTCTCCCTAGATTGCGGGTACTGCACTAGGACAGGATGCTCCTCACTTACTCCTCCAGGGACTCTGTGAAGCAGGGACTATCACCCACCTCCTCCTCTCCAAGTAACTGGTGAGAAACTAGACGCCAGGTGGTTACACCTACAGTCAGGAGCTGTACGAAGGCAGCCAGGAGGCCCACTTGGGCCATCTGTCTCCAGAACCTGAATTTCTAACAGCAAGATATGCCCATTTCCTTAAAGCAAACATTTTACACTTACACTTCTTTCAATAAATGTTGGCATTTTACATTTCTAATATATGGAAAGATACCTATGGACACATTGTTTCTGTTAGAACACCCTGTTTATCCCTACCTCGAATTAAGTTCTGGTCTAAGTCTTGAAGCCGGCCCCTTCTTTCTCTCTTTCTATCCCCGAATCTCCCCTTGTCAAGCTGGACTGAGGGGTGCAGCATTATTCCTGGCTTTTTGTGGTACCCAGCATGGCGCTGACCATATGGCAACAGGTATTAGAGAAGCAGTCTTTTTTGTGTGGTATTATATGAAAACAAAGAACCAGTAAGAAATGATGGCATGGAGTCAAGAGAAATGTCTGATTTAAATGATTTCACAAATTCTTATGAATGCTTTCTCAAAGGCAATGGCTTGACAATTTAAAGTGTGATCAGAGTGGACATATACAACAGACACCTTCCACGTTCATTCTCGGCAACTATTTTACTAAACCCATTAGTCTATTGGGTTTTAAGTTGCACACTGACCTAAAAGATAATCTTGACCTCAAAATAAATCTATTAAAAATTTTATAGAATAAAGAGAACTTCTCTGAGAAGCAATCCCATATTTGGTCTTAGGAATCCACTGCGATGTAAAACAGACAAAATTATGGGCCACTTTAGAAAGAAGCTGTAATTGCCCAGACGTTTTTCATTCTGTTAAAGGGAAAGATGAATAAAAGCCAATGGAGACGACCTAAGCCACTCTGAGATTTTCTTTGCTAATGCCAGCAAATTCCTTCTCAAAAACAAAGCAGCATACTTATTGCTTGATGTCTGTCTCACAGCTGTCTTCAGCACGGTGAGCTTCTGGGATTCTCCCTGTTAGAGCCATTTGATGAAGAAGGGCCATTAAGCAAGAACTTGACCTGTTGTAAGAAAACCCAAAACTGACACAGGCCAAGAAACACACATCTCAGAAAGCACCATGTCCCTTTCTGAACGCTGCCAACAGCCAGGGATCTCTCTTTTAGAACAGCCCTCAGAGTCCGTTTATAAGCCTCACAGTCATAACCCGCCGCTTTGGTCAGTAACATTAACTACCTTATCTGTCAGCCATAGACAACAGCCTGTTACTTTCCTCTGAAATCTCCTCTGAAAGATTAAAAACTTGTCAGCAACTACATTTTGTGTGTGTGTGTGCACTTAACCATGGCAAAGGCAGCACTACCAGGCCAGGTATAATGGAGTAGATAAAAATCACCTCAAGCCAGGGGTAGGGTGTGGGGGAGGTGGAGGGAGGGATACCAGGTAACTAACAACACAGCAAAATCAGGTATATAAAGACTTTTTTCACCATTACCATAAAGGCTTTAAAGAACAAATTAATCAATACTCTGATATTGGGGGCGCCTGAGTCGCTCAGTCGTTAAGCCTCTGTCTTCAGCTCAGGTCATGATCCCCGGGTCCTGGGATCAAGCCCCAAATCAGGCTCCCTGCTCAGCAGGAAACCTGTTTATTCCTCCCCCAAACCCCTGCTTGTGTTCCTTCTCTTGCTGCATCTCTGTCAAATAAATAAAAATCTTAAAAACAAAACAAAACTCAGGTATCGACTATACAAAGAGATCTAAAATGATGACATACATACAAATATCTGACATTCTGAAATAACCAACAAAATCTTCAAGCTAAAAAAAAAAATCAAATATAATGTATAATATTCAGGCTAGAGAACTGATGAGCAACATTTATGTCATGAATTTTATCAGAAGACATCATTTCCTTCCCAACACTTGAGAAAT
Organism: Mustela lutreola; assembly: GCF_030435805.1. Classification (NCBI taxonomy): domain Eukaryota; kingdom Metazoa; phylum Chordata; class Mammalia; order Carnivora; family Mustelidae; genus Mustela; species Mustela lutreola. The sequence continues at coordinate 35,864,715 of NC_081298.1, read as the reverse complement.
ATCAGTTTCCTAAGTCTCGTCATTTATGCACATTTTAAGTGTTTTGACTGGACTTCCCTAGTAGTCGGGAGCCAAGGCTATTTTAAATAAGCCAAAACATCGTAAAATTGGTAATTACATTACTGGACTTTGTCCTTGTATCAATCAATCCTTTCTGAGCTTCTGAAAGCAACTGCACCATTTCAAATGCACACCTACTGCACCAGAAAATCCTTTCTTAAAAAATGCTCCCACTCCTACTGCACCAGAAAATCCTTTCTTAAAAAATGCTCCCACTTGTGAATTCAATTTAACAAGATACGCATCAGCCTCTGACTTTTCCTTCCAAAGGTACTGTATTTTTTAAAAATACTTCGAGAGGGGCCAAATTCAAACAATCCATATTCTGCAACCAAAGCGGAAGGTCTTGGGGCCAGGGACACCCGTGTTCTCGTACAGGTCTTGCCACTAACCGCACTCATGATCACTTAACCTGACACAGAGCAGATGCACCTCTCTCGATCTCAAAAGTCTTAAACTGAAACGAAATGCACAGAGCACTAGGCTAGTAATGCCCACTTTATTTCTATTGGTTTTTTTTACATAAAAATTACTTTCAGAATATGCTGTTTGTTACTAAGCTTGTAAACTTCCAACCCCTCAAAGCTGCTTCGAGGAATTTCTCTCAATTTGATGCATGTTAACTTGACAGTGAAGAAATACATTTTTACCACATTAAGGCTCCCATGTGGCCCATTAAAAGTGTTTGGGATTATTAGTACAGTTATTAAATGTTTAATGCATTATACAGAGGGTGATCTTTCCATGCTATGAGAACTTTAACTTTAGTATGCTCCAACCCGAATACTCAAACATGAAAGCTAACTGTTTGCAGATTTTTGCACTTGGTGCCCTAACATCAGTTAAAATGTGGAATACAACAGGAAAGAACTTAGCCAAAAGCTTAACAGAACAGAGAAAGAAGTTGGGGCAAGAGTCAGGCAAACAGGAAACATCCTCTCATTTGTCCTGATGCCAAAATGAACTTAGACAATTGTCCTGGGGCAACACTGAAAGTCTGGGAAAATACACCATCTATAATACACCTCGAAGAATTTCATGTTAAAAAGCAGAGGTCAGGAGGCATACCCACTGGTTTCCTACTCTCACCTCCCACCCTTGGGAGGAGTTCTGTAACCAACCTATAGGCACCCTGCTTTGCACTTCTCAGTAAGTAGTTTGCAAAAGCTCCAAAAGACCGTCTTCATTGTGGTTAGGGTCACAGCTTTGGAAACTGCACAAAAAAATACCACCCAGAAATAATAAAAGTTGATGGGAATTATTTTTAAAGATTTCCTTTTGGCACAGTTTTATCTAAAGAAGCCAACTCCCTTCAAAAATTATATACAACTTGGTGTTCTTTTGAAATCACTGGGCTGGAAATATGGGGGTCTAACCTATAGGAGTCCAGAGACTAGTGTGGGCCACTCCCTTTCCAGCTGGAAGCCACAGGTGTCCTAAGGAAATACACATCTCAATTCCCAGGCAGATGCTGGGTTGAACACAGACTTCTTTACTCTGCTGCAGAGAGGCGATGACTAGTGAGAAGCAAAGCCATGACTTCTCATCCTTTGGCCAGACAACCAGAGGCAGCTCTAATCAAAAGTAGCTCCTAATCCACCAAACTCTACCCCTTAAAGTTCAAGGATGTCCTTAGTCCATTTGGCATCTTTTGGCCTCAAGTCCCTCCAATGCCCTGAGGCTTCTTTCAACCAAAAGGGCCTAACAATGTTGTAATTCCTTTACTCCCGTGAGAAGTCCCAGTTAAGACTTACTGACCTTCAAGATATTTATACCTATGATGTGATGAAAAGGGTAAGAGGTAATTTCTATCACCTCTTCTGCTCTGGAAAAGAGCATGCTTTCAACTGATCCCAATCTTGTCTTGCTTGCATTTGACCTATTTATTAGATTTAATTAGTTTTAATTCTTTCACACTTGATCAGCCTCAGAGCTAAGGTTCCGAGGTCACACTCCAGGTCTGAACCCAAATGCAACTACTAGCTTTGTGATTCCAGGCAAATTTCCTAACCTTCTGGGCTTTAGGCTCCTTATTGGTAAAGTGAAGATAATAATCATACTTAACTCATGTGATTAGGGTGTCTCATGACACAATCCCTTTGTAGCCCCCATACAGCGCCCAGCACACAAGCAGAATTGCAAAAAAGGTGAGTTACAGATACTCCTTTGGGAGGTCTCTCTATTCCCTTCCTCCCTCCTTCCACTGCCAGACCTTCTTCCTAGACCAGAGGAGGGTAAGAATCGATGAAAAGGTCACTTGATGTGGTAAGACCCTGACTATTGTAACACAAAATAACTGAGGGAAAGAAGGACAGAAACCAAAGTTTCTACTTCATCTTAGTCTCATTAATAATCTTAAGGTGACATAATACTAGGGTGACAATATATTAATTTATGACCAAGACACTTGAAACTGAAAGAGGGTGCTATTAATAATTATGCCAAAGTAACTAGCACTGTCCTACTTAACACCCACTTGTAAACACTTTCTCACCATTAAGGAAAACCCCATTAAATGCAAACTATGATCCAGGGCCCTAACCCAGCTGTTGCTTTTTATAAATAAAGCATTACCAGAACACAACCATTCCCACTTGTTTACACATTGTCAATGTCTGCTTTCATCAACAAGGGTGGAGTTAAGTTGATGCAGAGACAGGATGGTTTGCAAAGCCTAAGATATTTAGTAGCTGACTCTTTACAGAAAAAGTTTGCCAACCCCTGTTCTAGGCTCAAGTAATTCAGAGACACTGCCTTCCAAGCCCACAGGCAAATAGTAGTGTGCATTTTTTGACAAGAATAAAATGGTGAATTACTTCTCTTATGATAAGCATGGATTCTTATTATATAGCAATACCATATTTTAAATGAACTAAACTTTATCAAAATAACAGCTTCCTCATGGGAGCCAAATTAGAAGATTCTATCAAACTAGAAAGGAGCCAAAGAAGCAGGAACACTTACGTATTGTGTGTAGGAATATTATTACATGTGGAATGATCAAGGAAACTAAACTATTTAAAAATAGGGGTGCCTGGGTGGCTCAGTTCGTTAAGCGTCTGCCTGGGGCTCATGATCCCAAGGCCATGATCCCAAGGCCCAGAGATTGAGCCCTACATCCGGCTCCCTGCTCAGTGAGGAGCAAGCTTCTCCCTCTCCCTCTGCCTGCTGCTTTGCCTACTTGTGCTCTCTTTCTCTCTCTCCCTCTCTGTCAGATAAATAAATAAAATCTTAAAAAAAAAAAAAAAAACAATCATTTAAAATAAAAGGAAAAAAGACTTGGGGTCAGAAAGGATAGGACGATGGTCTTGGCACAGGGGAAGGGTTGTCAGGAAGAGCAGGAGCCAGCGTGATGGGTGACTCAGCGCTCCACTCTTGAGGGTGGCCCCCTCACCTCCCCTCCAAGCCATGTCTGTGAAACCAGGGTACTAACAGTACCTTCTTCAAAGGGTAGTGGTGAGCATCAAATGAGATGGGAAGTGTTCAGCTGCTCAGCTGCTCCTGCTTTTATTAAATCACTCCTTTGTATTATTGCTGTTGTTGGGGGTGGGGGGTAGACACACACTGCTGACAAAATTAAAACAGCCAGGAGCAGGTTTCAGACAGATTTCAGCCTGACAGTAGAAGTCTTACCACTTTCCTGCCTGCCTCATAAGCAGATAAACAGACTCATAAAGCAGAGTTCAAAATCCCTGACACTGACCCCAGAGGAGTCATGACCCTATGACAGACAGGATGCAGAGGGGGCCGCAGAAGAGTAATAATTTGTATTGAATGACTGCAATGGTATTTTTTCTGGGACCATTTTTTTGGTTTCATTTTGCTTTTAAATTTTTCTTCTCAGTGTTTCAAAATTATTATTTATGCACTATACTCAGTGCTCCATGAAATGCATGCCCTCCTTAATACCTACCACCAGGCTCACCCAACCCCCCACCACCTTCCCCTCCAAAACCCTCAGTTTGTTTCTCAGAGTCCACAGTCTCTCATGGTTCATCTCCCCCTCCAATTTCCCCCAATTCCCTTCTCCTCTCCATCTCCCCATGTACTCCGTGTTATTCCTTATGCTCCAAAAATAAGTGTTATTCCTTATGCTCCACATATCACATGTGATAATTGACTCTCTCTGCTTGACTTATTTCACTCAGCATAATCTCTTCTAGTCCCATCCACGTTGATACAAAAGCTGGGTATTCATCCTTTCTGATGGAGACATAATACTCCATTTTATATATGGACCATATCTTTTATCCATTTGTCAGTTGAAGGGCATCTTGGTTCTTTCTATAGTTTAGCGACTGTGGCCATTGCTGCTATGAACATTGGAGTACAGATGGCCCTTCTTTTCACTACAGCTGTATCTTTGGGGTAAACACCCAATAGTGCAATTTGCAGGATCATAGGGAAGCTCTATTTTTAATTTCTTAAGGAATCTCCAGAATGTTTTCCAAAGTGGCTGCACCAACTTGCATTCCCACCAACAGTATAAGAGGGTGCCCCTTTCTCCACATCCTCTCCAACACTTGTTAATTTTGGCCATTCTAACTGGTGTAAGGTAGTATCTCAATGTGGTTTTGATTTTAATCTCCCTGATGGCTAAAGATGATGAACATTTTTTCATGTGTCTGCTGGCCATTTGTATGTCTTCTTTGGAGCAATGTCTGTTCATGTCTTCTGCTCATTTTTTAACGTGATTATCTATTTTGTGTGTGTTGAGTTTGAAGAGGTCTTTATAGATCTTGGATATCAGCCCTTTGTCTGTAGTGGCATTTGCGAATATCTTCTCCCATTCCGAGAGTTGCCTCTTTGTTTTGTTGACTGTGTCCTTTGCTGTGCAGAAACTTTTGATCTCGACGAAGTCCCAGAAGTTCATTTTCGCTTTTGTTTCTTTTGCCTTTGGAGACATGTCTTGAAAGAAGTTGCTGTGGCCGATATCAAAGAGGTTACTGCCTATGTTTTCCCCTAGGATTTTGATAGATTCCTGCCTCATGTTGAGGTCTTTTACCCATTTCGAGTTTATCTTTGTGTATGGTATAAGAGAATGGTTGAGTTTCATTCTTCTATACATAGCTGTCCAATTTTCCCAGCACCATTTATTGAAAAGACTATTTTTCCACTGTATATATTTTCCTGCTTTGTCGAAGATTATTTGACCATAGAGTTAAGGGTCCATATCTGAGCTCTCTACTCTGTTCCACTGGTCTATGTGTCTGTTTTTGTGCCAGTACCATGTTGTCTTAGAGAGATCACGACTAACACCAATGAAATAGAAACAGTCATCAGAAATTATTATCAATAGCTATATGCCAATAAGCTAGGCAACCTAGATGAAATGGATACATTCCTGGAAACCTATAAACTTCAAAAACTGAATCAGAAAGAAATTGACAACCTGAATAGACCAATATCCAGTAATGAGATTGAAGCAGTGATCAAAACCTCCCAGGGGCACCTGGGCTCAGTGGGTTAAAGCCTCTGCCTTCGGCTCAGGTCATGATCCCAGGGTCCTGGGATTGAGCCCCACATTGGGGGGTCTCTGCTCGGCAGGGAGCCTGCTTCCCTTCCTCTCTCTGCCTGCCTCTCTGCCTACTTGTGATCTCTGTCTGTCAAATAAATAAATAAAATCTTTAAAAAAAAAAAAAAAAAACTCCCAAAAAACAAGAGCCCAGGAACTGATGGATTCCCTGGGGGAATTCTACCAAACATTTAAAGAGGAAATAATACTTGTTCCCCTGAAGCTGTTTCAAAAAATACAAACAGAAGGAAAACTTCCAGATTCTTTTTATGAAGCCAGCATCACCCTGATCCCCAAACCAGGCGAAGACCACTCCAAAAAGGAGGATTTCAGACCAATATCCCTAATGAATATGGATGCTAAGATTCTCAACAAGATCCTAGCTAATAAGATCCAACAGTACATTAAAAAGATTATCCACCATGACCAGGTGGGATTTATCCATGGGATGCAAGGGTGGTTCAACATTTGCAAATCAATCAATGTGATAGAACAAATCAGTAAGAGAAGAGAGAAGAACCGCATGGTCCTCTCAATTGATGCAGAAAAAGCATCTGACAAGATACAGCACCTGTTCCTGATTAAAACAATTCATAGTATAGGGATAGAGGGAACATTCCTCAACTTCATAAAATCTACCTATGAAAAACCCACAGCAAATATCATCCTCAATGGGGAAAAGCTGACAGCCTTCCCTTTGAGATTAGGAACACAAGAATGTCCACTCTCATCACTGTTGTTCAACATAGTACAAGAAGTCCTAGCAACAACAATCAGACAAGCCAAAGAAATAAAAGGTATTCAATTGGCAAAGAAGAAGTCAAACTCTTTGTTCACAGACTACATGATTCTTTCTATGGAAACCCCAAAAGATCATCCCCCAAGCTACTAGAACTCATACAATTCAGTAATGTGGCAGGATACAAAATCAATGTACAGAAATCAGTTGCTTTCTTATACACAAACAATGAAAATAGATCAAGGGAAATTAGAGAATCGATTCCATTTACTATAGCACCAAGAACCATAAGATACCTGCGAATAAACCTAACCAAAGAGGTAAAGGATCTGTACTCGAGGAACTACAGAACACTCATGAAAGAAATTGAAGAAGACACAAAAAGATGGAGGAATATTCCATGCTCTTGGACGGGAAGAATAAACATTGTTAAAATGTCAATACTGCCTAAAGCAACCTATACTTTCAATGCCATCCCAATAAAAATTCTACCAGCATTTTTCAAAGAGCTGGATCAAATAAAATCCTAAAAATTTGTATGGAACCAGAAGAGACTCCGAATTTTTAAGGAAATGTTGAAAAAGAAAAAACTGGGGACATCACATTGCCTGATTTCAAGCTTTACTACAAAGCTGTGTGACTATGTTTAAGAACGTTTTATATGTGCCTGAGTGATGAGCACCTATCATCTCATTGATAGAGAAATACGACACATCAGAGATTAAACAGATGTCAGTAGATTATAAAGACAATGGATTGCAAACTTTTGACATTTTAAGGGACCACCAGCAACTCAAAACAGCAAGAAAGCAAACTGGTTCCATTTCACCACAAAGGTGAATGGAAGGGCAAGAACATGGCGCAAATGAATGCCACGATGTTGACTGATGGATTGCGTGGCTCACTGCCAAACAACAGAACTGATGGTTTTGGCTGGCAGGAGGCACACTGTGCCCAATTCTGCTGGGCCCATTCAACCTGGGCCCACTGATTATTCGCCAGGCACCTGAGGCTAGGCCTAGTCTCCCTCCCACCATAGTCGGTCTTATCATTTGGAGACAAGCTCCAACAGGAGGCTTCCTCATGGATCATGGTGGGTGGAAGGCGGCCAGCTGTATAACAGGCCTGCAGTCCCAGCTGCCAGCTACTCAGGATGAAAGTTAAGCGTGGCCATGAGGAATATAGACTCACACGCTCCTTAGTGTGCTCAGAGATTGAGGGTTATTAATTCAGGATTGGGAATACAAATCAAAAGCATTTTCTTTTTTCTTTGGGGGGGGGGGTTGTTCTTAAAATAGAGGAACAGAAAGAGGAGGAGAGGAAAGCATGGGCTTGCTACAGAAAAATCACAGTTGAAACACAATGAAGAGGCCAGCGAGGCTGCAGGCAGATAAGAGGATAATGGTAAGCATACTACGAAAATACACAAGTCCATGTTTTCTTCTTGAATTACAAGTATGAAATATCTTTACACAGGTTATCCAATCTTCCATGCCATCCTTCTCAAGTCCTCTCCCCCAGGCTGGACAGGCACTGGAATGCCTAACAAGTGCTACTCCTTTGTGTGGTACCTGACAGTTCATAAGGCACAACCACAATAAAAAACTAGTATGGTGGGTATTCTACTCCCAGACTCAAAGAAGACCAGTGACTTGGCCGATGTCTCATAGCTAAAGGAGACCACAGTCCGCCAACCCACTGTACTTTTATCAGACAGCTTTTCAGAGCAAGGATTCTTGGGCAGGATGGGAAGAGAATGAAGTGGGAGAGAAGGAAGGAGGAGCGCTAGGCCCTTTCTCAGACAGTTTTTCCTCACACAATCCTGATAGTGTATAGGAGTCCTCAGCATGGCAAAGTGGACTCGGAGGGGTCAAGTTCAAGATCATATGTGGACTAGCTGACGGCATTAACTCCAGGTTGCTTTCCCTACCCCAAGGCTGCCTGGAAACAGGTATGGAGACAACAAGGCAGGAGAAACACTGAGGGAAGCTCTGAAGGCAGCTCTGTGCTATAATGAGATGTTCACCAGCTTCAGAGAACAAGGGTAACAGAGCCTAGGCAGGTGCATCGCTGGAGACTTGGTGAGAAATAACCAAGGATCTAGGCAGAAATAAAGGGGATAAGAGTGGGGGTAGGAGGAGTGAACAAAGAAGATGGTCTGGAGGACCTAGCACCATGTCTCCTAGTGGCTGACCTCAGACATGCGCTTATCCACCAAAGCAGGTAGTCAAAGCTCTAAAACCTCATCCAAAAGCAGTCATGGGAAACATACCAATCAGTGGTTTGTAGTTAGTTTTTAATTTCATGAAAAGAGGAAGTTCAACCCTAATGAAGCAAAAACAACTTACCATCTAGAGCAGCACCTGCCTCCTCCTCCTCTCCACCCCATGCTCTCATCCTTGGCCATGCTCTTACTGCCACTTGGGGGAGCTGTCCTGATCCCTCAGAGATCCTTTCCCCTATGCTTCTCCAATTTCTAGAAAGCTGGCTGGAGGTGAAGACAAGTGTTTGACTCTCTGTTGCAGTTTTCTGGGCCCCTATTCCATGAATGCCGTCCTAGCCAAACAACACGGATGCCGAGGCCTGCAGGATGGGGCTACAATGAACCATGCAGCTCCCCCACTGACTCACTGCCGTGCACCCTGGCAACAAATGGCCACCACGCTCCAGTGGAGCCCCCAGCAGCTCTCTCCTGACTTCCCTGGAGTGTGAGCTGCCTGAAGGTGCTGCAGAAGGTGAAGGAATGATTTGAGTTTTGACCTGTGTAGACATGGCTATGAACTCCAACTCTACCCAGTGCTAGCTGAGTCCCAGTTGTCTTAGCTGAAAAGTGGGGATAATGATTCTTACCTCAAAATATTGTGGAGAAGACTAAATGAGACTGCATCTGCTAGAATCTGGTACTGTAGCTAGTGCATAAACATTAGCTCTCTAGATTTTCTCCTTCTTTACCCAATACTGGGAGATAGGCTGGCCTGGAATGATGTGGGGTACAAGGTAACAACCCGCTCTTCCCCCGGCTTCTCTACCCTTTCATCCGTCTTCTTCTTGCCTCTCGGGCTTCATTTCAGAGCCTGATAAATGCAACATGCAAGGGCAAAGATTACACTGCAAGGCCTCGAGGGCTGGTCCAAGCCCACCAGTAACAACATTCCTATTTTAGGCATACAGTGTGGAATCCAGCTTATATGATGACCGGGTTCTAAATTCACCAAGAACTGACTATATTAAAAATTACTCCTGAAACTATCTTAAACACAAAAACAAATAAAACACAAGTTTAGTACTGTCTGTACAAAAATCAATCCAATGTGACCAGTTTTTTCTATTTTCCCTCTAGTGTTGAAACTAATCACGGTTTCTCTAGTTAAGTAACAAAAACTATAGCTAACTTACACTTAGGGATCACATTATAAAAGAAGTCCACCCAGTAGATGTACAGTGTAACAGGTGTGTGTCATCTGTGTGAGCCGTGCGGCCCCTCACTATTGCATCCAGGGAACTTTAAATATGGTTTCAGTCCTTGTCTCCCTTAACCAGAGTTGCTTCTGTCTCCCCACCCCAGCAACCCCATTAAAGGATATTTTTTAATTTATAAAAAGAGATGGGTATTCTAGAAGTTTTGCTAAGTACAGAAAGGAAAAAGAAAGCCCTTCACCCAAAAAAAAGCAGCCTCATTTTGGAATATTTCCTCTACAGTCTTTTTTCTCTTTAAACTTTAATATTGTTAGGGTCACAGTGTATACAATTTTTCTACTGTTTTTCTTCCTTAATTCTGCCTGTTTGACTTAATATTATAACACCCAGGGGCACCTGGGTGGTTCAGTGGGTTAAGCCTCTGCCTTCAGCTCAGGTCATGATCCCAGAGTCCTGGGATCAAGCCCCACATCGGGCTCTCTGCTCCGCAGAAGGCCTGCTTCTCCCTCTCCCACTCCCCTGTTTGTGTTCCCTCTTTTGCTCTGTCTCTCTTTTGTCAAATAAATAAATAAAATCTTAAAAAAAAAAAAAAAGACCAATGACTTTGCTACAATCCTTGTTATTAGCAACTCAGTACCTATAACTTTAATGGCTACATAATTATATAGCTATTTCAAAATTTACTCATCAGCCCAAGACTAGACCAGCTGTCTCCAACTTTTCACTTTTCTAAATAATGCCACAATGAACATCTTTCAGGACAATTCTTCATCCATGCAGTGAATGGGTTCCAAACCACTTTTTTTTAACCAGCAGATAATCTGGTCCACACAGAGGTGATATCCCACCAAGCCTCGGAAACGATGCACAAGAGACCACCTGCTCCATGCTGCTGCCAAGGTATTCCCACTTGGAAGTCAGGGTGCTCAGACACAACACAGCAAAAGCAGGGCCCCTATGAGCACAGTGGCCAGACTATTCTGTGGTGGGAACACTCCTCAGTCAGTGGCCATTGATTTACATGATCTTGGTCAAGTCATTTCTCATTTGGGGCTTTGGTTTCTTCAGCTGTAAAACTGGGAGCTGGAATGAGATCATCTCAGTGCTCCCTGCTGCCTTTAGAACTGAATGGCTGGTTTTAGAAAAGAGAATGAGTTTTATATAACCAGCTAGTGACTTTCCTCAACAATACAGTTGAATTTCTCTAACGGTGAATTACAACTGGAGGCCATCACGGCCGTTACTGAGAGGCCCTGTGCCCCAAGCTGTCAGTCAGACACTGTGGGAAGAAACTCAGGAAGGAGAGGTAAAGTCCCAGTGTGGTACAGTAGGGGGGAAATGAACCCGCTGTGGCGAGCAAGTACAGAACGCTTAGAGAGCTTCACACAGCTGTCCTGCTCTGAACATCGGCTCTCTGCAACATCGGATCTCTCTGGAGACCACGTGTCCAAACAAGTTCGCTGGTCAGTATCAGGATGTCAGACTGCGAAGTCTAACAGACGCCCTGAGTTAACCCCTGAGGTCCAAAGCAAACGCTCCGTGGACAGCCACTCACGTGGAGTCTCCTTCAGCCTGACCCAGAATTCTCTTAATTTGGTTATCTACTTCCGCAGGCCAGAGCAGACAGGAACTCAGAAGTAAGGAGAAGTGGGACTACAGGAGAATGAGTGGCAGGCTGACAAGAGCAAGAAGGGAGAGCTGGCAGCTGGTGGAGGGGGAGTTCTGCACAAGCGAGCAAGGATAAGCAGAAAAGTTCTAGCAAAGCAGTCTGGGGTCACTTATGGCAGGAACAAACTGTCCATGGCCCTTGCGAGCATTAATGATATAGCCACAGAGGTTCAAAGGAATGATCCTGGTTAATTCACACCAAAAGTTAACAGACTTCATTTGAGAAGACATGGAAATCGAAACCCATGAGACATCTGAGGATAATTTCCATCAAAAGTATTTCAAATAAAAAAGGGAGAAGTGCCTGGGTGGCTTGGCTGGTTAAGCCCCGGCTCTTGGTTTTGGCTTGGGTCTTCTTGAAATGGAGTCAGGCTCCGCGCTCAGTGAAGGTTCTCTCCTTTTCTCTCTCTCTCTATCCTCCTCAGGCTCACGTGCTCTCTTTCACTCTGAAACAAATACACCTTTAAAAAAAAGTAATAAGGGGTGCCTGCGTGGCTCAGTGGGTTAAAGCCTCTGCCTTCAGCTCAGGTCATGATCTCAGGGTGGAATCAAGCCCCACATTGGGCTCTCTGCTCAGCAGAGAGCCTGGTTTCCTTCCTCTCTCTGCCTACTTGTGATCTCTGTCTCTGTCAAATAAATAAATAAAACCTTTAAAAAAAATAATAAAATAAAATTTTAAAAAGGTAAGTTTCAGTTATCTGAAAGAATGGCCCATGTGAAGCACCTCATCTGCTAAAGTAATGAGGAGTCAAAGCAAACTGATTCAGGACAGACCCTGTTAAAGAAACACTGGTAAAATGCAGGGGTTTTCAGGACTGAGCTCTTGTACGCTCTGCCCATACTGGCATCATGCCTAACACTATGCTAAGCCCTAGCTAGGTGCTTGCTGAGCGGGGCCCATGTTCCAGAGCAGGGTCTGTACACAGACACTCCTGCTGACTCCAGCCAGGGGAATACTGAGCCCCAGCGTCTGCCACGGACTTCCCAGGAAACACTGACTCTCCTCTCTACCTTCCCCTTCCCCAGCCCAAATCAAAAACAGAAGATCTGCTAAAAAGTGATCAGGCTGACGCACAATATGGCTGCGTCTAGGGTGGGGAAAGCAACTGAGGCTGGTATTGAAAAGAAGTTTCTCTCTCTCTCTCTCTCTCTCTCTCTCTCACACACACACACACACACACACACACACACACGCAGTTTACAACGGCTGAAAACAACTATGCCAAAATGTTAAGTGCTATAAATTCTGAGTGACTGGTATATAAATAGTACTGTTGTATTATTCTTGGGATTTTGTGTATGTGTGTTTTCAAGTATCTCAAAAATTAAAAGATGATGGATTTCTGTCCCCCAGGAGGTTATGTCACTAAATCACTGGTGCATGTGTCCATCCATGCAGGTGTCTCCTGCTTTGCAGAGCCTGATACCTGCCAGGCTGGGCTGAGCTGGGGACACAGTGAAGGGAGCAGATCAGGTCCCAGCCCTGCAAAGCTTCCATCCTTCTGTGTGCTTTCACTGCATGCTTTTTCCATTCTCTGAAATCTTAGAAGACAAGAAGTGGCTATCTCATCTCCTTCTACCTCTGTTTCCACTCACTATAAAACCCAGGGCCCTTGCTTAGACCTACAACCTTACCCAAGCCTCCTCTTCCCTCTCCTGCTCCATGTCCCCACCTCCTGCCTTCACAGGGCAGCATGATGACCTCTGTCATTCTGTCGCACCTCTTAACATGCTTTCATGCTGAAATCCTTAGTATGGGTCCATGGCCCCTTCTCTCCTTGTCTGGTTCACTCCCTTCCAGTCACTTTGTCTTCCTTGCGGTTCTCAAATAAACTGGTCTCCCAAAGGCCTGGAACATTCTGCCCACAGACACCACTAAGCGAACTCTGTCACCTCCTCAAGCCTTTTTAGTGAGGCTTTCTAGGAACATCGATTTAAAACTGCAGGCTTGGGGCGCCTGGGTGGCTCACTGGGTGGCTCTGCCTTCAGCTCAGGTCATGATCCCAGGGTCCTGGGATAGAGCCCCGCATCAGGCTCTCTGCTCAACAAAGAGCCTGCCTACCCCCCTCTCTGCCTACTTGTAATTTCTCTCTCTGTCAAATAAATAAATAAATATTTTTTAAAAAAATAAATAAAATAAATAAAATTGCAGCCTGTCTGCCCCCAATCCCTGACCCCCACACCAATGCCTTTTACCTTGTTTTACTTTCTACTTTTTCTTATTGGATAGTACTTACTACCAACCTACCCTCCAACACACAATATAATTTATATATTCATTTGGGTTACTGCTTATTGCCTGTCTCTTGCACCAGAACATAAGACCCATCAGAGAAGAAATTGGTTTTGTTCACTGATGTATCTGAAGGGTCTCCACGATGCCCTTGATAGACATCTGATGTTCAGCAAACCCATTTCAGAGGAATCAAAAATACCACCTTTCTTGTTTACCTGATTACTTATTTACTGTTTGCTCCAGGAGAGTCAGAGAGCCAGAAAAAGTACCATGAGGGAAGAGCGGGTCTGTCCTGCTTAATCCTGACACCCAGCAAGTAGAAAAGAGTCTGACACGTTTGAGGTGTTCAGTAAATATGTGAAGCAAAACAAGACACTATCGGGCTAGGTCTAATGTGAGTTTTTCTATAAAAGGACTTCATGGGAATTTAGCTACCCATTTTCCTCTAATTTCCTGGAAGAATCACAGCCATCTGAAAAGGAATCATTATTTTAACTAGCATAATCATGATGCAAAAATAATTATTTCACTTATTCTGCATCCCAAGTTTGGAAGTCAGCTTCAGACTGTAATTGCTGTCCAAATCCCAGTAGTAAACAAACCAGCTTTGCATTTTATATGTTACCATGAGGCTCTCCAGGTTTGTTCTCTCCAGCCAAAGAAATGTTGACACAGTTGCACACCAAGTTTCAACATGCTGATCATGTTAAAATAGTGCACAAGAAATATTTTTCCACTTTATAAAAAGCCAGACTGTTTACATGCTTAAGTGGCCAGAGACTTTGCTATCTGTGTGTGGTCCTGAAGTCTCAATATCATAACCACGAAGACAAAGTGGAGCAGCATGCAACAAACTAGTTGATGTCCTTCCACAGCCAAATTGGGAATCAAGACGTTACTATGCAAGGAGTAACTCATAAATGAGCAGGTTAAAAGAGACTGGGGCGGGGGGGAGGATTAGTGGGGGAAGAAGAAGCCTGGTGGAGTGTCTAATAATGCAATTTTAATATATTTTTGGAGAATAACTTGATATAACTGGGTTGTAGCTGCATGTAAATAATATAGAAAACCATATATATTAAATAGGGAATGAGAAGGATCACAAGAGAGAGGACAGAATAAGGTCTTTGGCCTACAAATTTCTACTCACAATCACATACAAATCTGCTGAGCACAATGTGAACTACAAGCCCAGATTCAAGGGGCAGGAAGATCCAGGAAAGGACTCCCAAGCACGGACTGTCATGTACTGGAGATGAGAGGTGTTACTTGGGCTGGACCCAGTGGTTCAATGGAGGCCTCAGGCAGCCTGCACGGAGCAACCAGCAGAGGAGGGGCCCCAAGTTCACAGCCCGGCCAAAGGAGAAGACATGCCCTGTCTCCTCTGTCTTTCCGTTTTCTAAGTAGCACTGGCTTTGGTCTACAATAACTCAGTCTTTCTTCAAGCTAGAAATAGAATTCGAGCAGGGCCTCCGCCCTGTCCAGACAAGATATAACTGAAAAAAGACCTCACAGAAAGAAAAATTATCTACATCTGACTAACTGAAGACACTCATTGCCAGGGTCTACGGTTTAAATGCTCAAGACAGTTTCTGGCTTCTGGGCTGTTTGCATTTACCATTCCTCTAAGTCCCCAAATGCTTCAGGTTAGCGAGCACTGCCGGTTCTCACATTTTAAATAGTTCTCTACTTGAAAAAGGTTCTCTGTACACTAGATCTAAACAAAATAATAATAATAAATCACTTAATGTAAGCAGGTTCATGTTGCAACCTGAAATGCCATTTCCCATTTGACTGCCAAAGGCACAAACTGTTACTCTTCGTTGACTGAATAAGTGAAAGAACGTCACTTCGTTACAATTTCTTTTCCCTTGGCATTCTTTTTTTTTTCCTTCTACAGTTTCTTTTTACAGCCTTCTATAGCTATAGGTCAGAACAGTTTTTCTGTTGCTAGGACAACAGTGTAAATAAGTCAACTTCAGAATTCACTCTGGGGGTATGGAGCTGCCACATTTCCAGCTACCTAAGCCCTGTTGGGTGTGTGTTGCACTCTTCCCTATAGACAGTGGATCACAGCCATTTAACTGGCCTCCCTCCATTGCAGCCACCATCTTTCTGGCCAGGAAAATCCCACAAGCCTCTGAGAGGCCCCTCTCTAACTGCTGGGACTCCTACACACACATCCGGTAATGGTCTCCTGCTAAAAGGAGAGGACTGTGAGTCCAATGCTAAACTTCCCAACTGCAGAGCCATGATTAGAGGAGCATGGTGGATATATGCCTCTCCAGCTCCACCAGGCATCTTTGATGGCTCCCACTTATTACACAGCAATGCTACAGAGCTCTGATTAAAATAAGGAGCACGAGTACTAAGAACCCCTTTGAAGGGGCAGCATAAAGGGTCTGGGGGAGCCCTTGAGAAAGAGCTCTTTACATTCAAAAGGCTCTAAACCGTCTCTCCACCATGTCCTGTTGCAGCTTTTCAGGTCTATTTCACTAGAGATCCAGGAACTCCTACAAGGGACCAGGAGGGGCTTCTCCCTGTCATTTCAGGGAATTCTCCATTCAAAGTTAACCTGTCCATTCTCCCAGGGCTCTTGGAACCCAAAGAGTAAAGAAGGTACACATATTTAACTGAATCCCACTCCACAGTCTGAAGATGAAAGATGCTAGACCTAGGATAAGCCAACAGTAAAGGCAAACATATTTACACAATCTCAAGGCTGTCAAGAAGTCAACTCAGCTCTTCACCCACAAGCTTTCTTCCTGGTTGCTACTCCTTCATTGTGTTGTTGGTTGAACTGTGTCCCCACCAAAAGATATGCTGAAGTTCTAATTCCCAGTACCTGTGAATGTGATCTTATTAGGAAATAGGGTCTTTGCAGATGTAATCAAGTAAAGATGAGGTTAGTAAGGTGGGTCTTTCATCCAGTATAAACACAGTCCTTGTAAGAAAAGGAAAAAGAGACACAAAGAGAGAAGAGGGCTATGTGAAGAGGGAGGTAAGGATTAGAATGATGTGTCTAAAAGCCAAAGAAAGCCAAGAATTGCCAGCAAACACCAGAAACGAGGAGAGTTAAGGAAGGATCCTCCCCTGGATCCTTCAGAGAGAAAGTATGCCCTGCTGACACTTTGATTTTGGACTTTCAGCCTTCAGGACCATGAGACAATAAACTATTATTTTTAAGCCACCAAATGTATGGTATTTGGTTACAGCAGCCCCAGGAAGGCACGATAAAGGGCAGTTGCTCTCTGACAGAAAGTCAGAACATGTGGGAATGGAGCTGTCCTTCAAATGAAAGCAAAGCTGCTTGAGACAGCACAGGGTACACACAGAAGATCTCCTGTGCCAGGGGGCAGCAGGCTGGCCCCGACAGCAGTTTTACAGAAAACAACATGTGCAGCTACTTCTCAGGGGAGCAGCACAGCACTTGGCAATGTCTGGCTCCATAGTTAAAATCTGCCAATATGTGCACCTAGGCTGAGCATCTGACTCTTGATTTCAGCTTGGGCCATGATCTCAGGGTCATGGGATTGGGCCCCAAGTGGGGCTCCACACTCAGCACAGAGTCCGTTTGTCCCTCTCCCTCTGCTTCTCCCCAAGCAAGTGCGCTTTTTCACTCTCAAATAAATAAAAAAATTATTTAAAAAGTCTTTAAAATCTGTGCATCAGCCACCTGCCAGCAATAGCTATTTTTTCTCTGGGAAACTCTAGAGAAGAACAGGTCTGGAGACCTAGGAGCTCCCAAGAAACTGTGACATACATATCCTAGGGCCCTGCCTAACTTGGCACACGGAAGGGTCCCGTTCATACCCAGAGAGAACCCTGCTAAGTTAACAGGATGCAGGGAAACAGACAGCTGATAGACCATAATGGTGGTGTCCCACAGTGGTAACAACACTGGTGGAGCATATATCTAAGGCAGCCCAGGACACTATAACTAGAAGGAGAACCAGGTCACAGTCACCACACCAAGGTTAAATAGCAAGAAAGGTGGTATAGGCAATCAAGTCTAAAGAGCTAGATGCACATTTTGAAGACCTACTATACACAGCTGCAAATTCACCAAATATTTGCTGAGCATCTATTATATACCAGGCTTTATTTGGGGCATTAAGGATATAGCAGTGAACATATCAGGTAAAAATCCCTGCCTGAGTTTTCACTATAATGGAGACAGACAAGGTGGTGGTGGAGGGGGCGGGTAGACATAAAATATCAGACAAGGATTTGAGTACTAGGGAAGGGTGAAGCAGAGGAAAGGACAGGAAAGGCAGGAAACAGGGGTGGTAATTGGAGTAAATGGAGTAGAGGAAGGCCTCAAAGAGAAGGTCAAGGACAGGGAATATGCTCTGCAGCTATCTGGGTGAAGGGCCTTCTAGGCAGCATTGTAGGAGTAGCAAAAGCAATGGCCATGAGATGTGGGCTGGAGCCTTCCAAGAATAAAAAGAAGGCCTTTTCTCCAAGTGGACATGAGGCAAGCATGCACATGCACACAGACAACAGTCAGATCTCACAGGGCTCTGAGGACGGGCTCTGACTCTGTGCGAGTGACACAATATGACAAGTGTTTAACACAATCACTCTGGTTGCTACATGAGGGTGAGGGCACAGTCAAAGGGAGACCAGGGAGAGGTTCATGCAGCAACAGCCACACCTTTGCTAGCACTGAGGATTACAAATCTTGGCCAATGTGGTATGGTCAGTGAACTCCCCTTCTGAGTAAGTATCCTAAAGAAAATAAATCATTAACTGCTCTCTCAGCACCACCCACTGAAAAATTTGGCCATTCTTTGCTTAGTGAAACTACATTCAAATCAATGATCCACCTTTATTTCAGGATTAACAGTCTACCCTATTCATCAGGATTCTGATACACTGTACCTATTAATTACATTTTTATCTAAAACTTTATTTATTTTAAACACTGAAAGATAAAGTACACTTTTTAAAAATTGTTAAATTATGTTGTTAAATTATTAAATTTTTAAATAAGTCACCTGTGTCTCAGAAGAAAATGGAAAGAAATTAATACATTAGAACATAAGATTTTGGGGCGCCTGGGTGGCTCAGTTGGTAAAGTGGCTGCCTCTGGCTCAGGTCGTGATCCCAGGGTTCTGGGATCGAGCCCCGCATCAGGCTCCCTGACTCAGCAGACAGCCTGCTTCTCCCTCTCCTTCTGCCTACTTGTACTCTCTATCTCTCAGTCAAATAAATAAAATCTTTAAAAAAACAAAAAATAGAACATAAGCTTTTCCTGATGGTGACAATAATTCTCATTTCAACATCAGGTCTTTTTTAAGTCTGTTTACCTGGGTAAGTAAAAGCAAGTATAACCCACCATCTGGCATGACCACCATCTCTTTGTGGCCTTACAGTAAGTCTTGAGCTCTTTGACAGGTGAGGGCCTTTGCCTGTCAGCCTCAAGAACCAAGTGGAGTGGGAACTGTGGAGAGCGGGTAAAACAGAAGACTTCTGTGGACAGAGAAATACCTACTAGCAGTCACAGTCCTAGAGAAAGGATATTCTATTATGGTACATGAGCACTTTGTCTCGGTCTACCAGCTCTTTGCCAACTGCAAACCAGTCAACCTTTGACTCTTTAGTGAAGGCGGACTCCATTTATAAGGAAGACAGCTCATTCTTTTCAGCTCCAGGTCCTTTTACTTACTATCATCTTTTTTTAGAGGACAGACTATGGGGTCAGGGAAGAAAAAATAAACTGAATCATCAGGGACGCCTGGATGGCTCAGTGGTTAAGCCTCTGCCTTCAGCTCAGGTCATGATCTCAGGGTCCTGGGATAGAGCCCCACATCGGGCTCTCTGCTCAGCAGGGAGCCTGCTTCCCCCTCTCTCTCTGCCTGCTGCTCTGCCTACCTGTGATCTCTGTCTGTCAAATAAATAAATAAAATCTAAAAACAAACAAACATAAACAAACTTTAAACTGAATCATCTGTATATGGTGGAAATTCTTCTATATTGGTTAAGAGCATAGGTTCTAGAATTAAACAACTTGAGATGGCATGGGCACTTTCTCAGTGTAGCAGTCAGGATTTTGCAAAGAAACAGAACCAATAGGATGTGTGTGTGTACTGAGAGAGATTTGTTTTTAAGAAACTGGCCCACACAATTGTGGGGATGCACAAGTCCAAAATATACTGGGCATGCCAGCAGTCTAGTTACCCAGGGTTGAGTTGAAGTGGGAAGCCTGAGTCCAGAAGGCAGTCTGAAGGTAGAATTCTTCCTTCCTCTGGAAAACCTCAATCCTTTCTCTTACAGCCTTCAACTGACTGGATGAAGCACACCCACATCATGGAGGGTAATCTGTTCTACTCAATGTCTACTGATGTAAATATAAATCTCATCTAAAAGATATTGACACAGCAACATCTAGACTGGTGTTTGACCAAAAACTGGGCACTAGGGCCTAGCCAGGTTGACACATAAAATTAGCCATCATATCCAATTTCCTATCTGAAAAGGTGAAAGGTCATAAGACAGCTGTGGTTGTGGCTCTTACATGCAATATTCCACATAAAATGCATATTAGTTCACTGATGGATGTGTATGAAAGAGCTCATACATACACATACCAGCCATCATTATCATTATCACTGCCACCAGCACTATTGTTTCTAGTTAAACAGTGACTGTAAGAGTTTCACCTACTTTAGTCACCATCAATGCAGATACATATGGCTACACCAAAACTTTCTATGAGAACTTTCATGATTTAGGTATTATTCACGTAAACAAAACAACCAGCTGATTTCATTAAACATCATCAGGCCAGTGGACAAAGAAGCCCAGGCCAAATGAACTCAGGATAAGACAGACCCGTTCTAGAGAACTGTGGTGCTCTGTCCCTCCCCAGAACTCGCCTGGACCTGCACTTCCATCATACATTCTGCATCTGATACCCAGGTTTGGAAGCATCTTTACCAAGAACAATCCTCTGGCAAACAAAAGTGGCTACAAAACACAATCCCAAAAAGAGTACCTGGGGCATGGGGAAGGCAAAGCATGTCATGGTAGACCTTTAGAAAAGTCCCCCTTTTGCCACAATGAAAAAAACTACAGGCAGAACCCTGACACAGAACATCATAAATGCAAGGCCCTCTCCTTCTATCCTCAGAGCTCAGACCTAATAAAGTGTCAGGATTTTTAAATAATCTTCTGGTCTCTTGACGATGTGGTATGTGTTTCTTAAATTAATCATCTCAGAATTGTGCAATAACCACGTTTTAACCACAGATACTCCTTTTCCATTGGCATGACCTTTCCTTGCATTCAGTTAATGAGTTTGTTTGTGATTTTGCAACAATCATCACAGTTAGCTGTATTTATTACTCTTTTAGTCCAGTTAAACCCAGGTTATAGTTTGGGATGGAAGCACTCAATTGTCTTTTATTATTTTAATTTTTAAAGATACTTTTAAAGTTTTTTAATAGCTTTTATTTCAAAACTAATAATCTTTATGCCACACTCTCTGAAAAGGGGTAAATCATTACTTGGTTCTCATGTTTAATAATACCGTCTAGCATTTTTAGGGTCGCCAGAAAGTTTCTCTTGTCTGTGGTTAATAGTTTTAATATGTTTCAATATTTCCTGTCCAGTAATACAAGTGGAAAGATAAATCCCAATAGTTAACTTTCATATAAATTATCACATATACAGTAGAAACTGTTCTCCAAACAATAACCCATTAGTGGGTCCTGAAATCAGCTTATGGGTTTACAATCAGTATTTTGTTTAACTGAATATAGTCAACACTCCGGAACTGATAAAGCAAAGTATACGACTACATGTTAAAAAGAAGAAACATTTCTAAAACATTACAAAAGCTAAAAATTGTTTTGATACTTTCACTTGTATGTATGAATGCATGTGTGTGTACATGTTGTGTATCCTAATCTGAAAGATTTTAAAACACCAAAAATGTGAGCTTTGGAACCAATTAAACATACTCTGTGATTTGGCCCTAGACCCCATTCTGAAGGAGCCATGAGAAGAGAGCGCTGGCTCCCAGGAGCTTTTAAGAAAATGTAAGAACTGAGGTGAAGATTTCATACAGAGTGGCAACAGAGGAAAAACAACCAAAAAGCAGCAGCAGCCGCAGCCACGCCCACCACCTACTAAAATGGAGCTGACAAACCCAAATTCCAAAATATATGAAGAATTCTAATGTTGAGAAAGGTGAACAAGAAGTCAATAGGAAAAATTATTTCTGGAAAAGTCTAGGAGACTGAGAAATAAGTACGTTTGAGAAGTTTAAAGAGAAATAAAAGAACAGTTGTCATTTAAAATATTAAGAAATTAAAAATATAGGAAGGGACAAAAAAGAAAACGATAAGAAAAATACCAAAAGAACAAATTAGAAATCTTGGAAAATATTTTGAAATATCTTTAGACAGCATCAAGTCTAGACTGAAGTGAGATCACACACACACACAATTAGGATGCTGGGAGATAATGCTGGTGAAATTTCCCCAAAACACAGCAGAGAGAGAAAGAGAAATACGTACATAGGACAGAACACATCTGTCACAGAAGATGAATTATAAGGCTGGAATAAGGTTTCCAGGTAAGAAAAGAGGAAGGAATGGTGGAAACAAACGATCTGAAGAGCGTATACTGGAAAATGTTCCCAACTTGAGGAAATGATTCCACAGATGAAAATACCTTTGAGTACAAAGCAAACTGATAAATCCACATCTCAACACACTGTAGTGAAACCACAAAATATCAGAAATTATGAGAAAGCTATAATGCTTAAATGCTATCATAAAGTCTTACAACAGACTTAGGAGTTTATCAGAAAATTTTAGATTAAAGTATGTGTGGGACACTGCTGATGCCTCACCTTAAAGCCTAGTCTCCGTCTCCGCCCAGCCTCTTTTTGGGGTGTGGAAGGGTACAGCGCTGGCCAACAAAATGGAAGTCTCTTGGTTGGTGCTCTCAGAAAAGCCTTTGTTTTTCTGACCAAAAAAAAAGGCGGTGGGGGTACTCCTTGGTAGGCGTATCTTTCTTTACCCATTTGCCCTTTCCCAATTTCTTTTTGCCTGATGGATGGATGTGACACCTGGAAAGGCAGCCACGAGCCTGCCGCCAAGAAGCAGCAAGAATGAGGGGAAGCCGAGAGTGCTGGGTGATGGAGCAGAAAGCTGGGAGGAGCCAGAGTCCCTGATGGCAAGCCCACTTCCAGATTTTGTGCTGTGTCAGAAAAATAATGCCTATTTGTTTTTAAGTAGGGTTCCTGCCACTTGTAGTTGAATATCATTTAAACTATATAGTTAGAAGAATTAAGAGTAAGCTCCATAAGAACAGAATTACATACATATATTCCAAAAACAGAAGAGGAACTTCAAGAGAGAAAGAAATAAAAGGTTTTGATTAATCTGCCAGAAGGCAGGAAAGGGGAAAATACAAAGAAAATAAATGGTAGGGCACCTGGGTGGCTCATTTGGTTAAGTGTCTGCCTTTGGCACAGGTCATGATCACGATCGCAGGGTCCTGGGATCAAGTCCCAAATCTGGCTCTCTGCTCAGCCAGGAGCCCGCTTCTCCCTCTGCCTCTGCCCTTTCGCACCGTCCCCCCTGGCTCGTGCTCACCGGCTCTCTCTCTCTCTCTCTCAAATAAATAAATAATCTTTTATAAATAAATAAATGGTAAGCAAAAAAAGATACTGTTGTTGAAATAAGTCCAAATAATAAGTCCTAATATACTAATATTTGTAATAAATGTAACCAATGAAGAGGTCTTATTATTATGCTAGGTAAATAATGAAGCAAACAAAAAACAGCTATCTGTTGCTCATAAAGGAGAAAATGCAAGGAAAGTGTTGGAAAAGCAAGTATCTCGGGCGCCTGGGTGGCTCAGTGGGTTAAGCCGCTGCCTTTGGCTCAGGTCATGATCTCAGGGTCCTGGGATCGAGTCCCGCATCGGGCTCTCTGCTCAGTAGGGGCCTGCTTCCCTTCCCCTCTCTCTGCTTGCCTCTCTGCCTACTGTGATCTCTCTCTGTCAAATAAATAAATAAAATCTTAAAAAAAAAAAAAAAGAAAAGCAAGTATCTTGCAAATTTGAACCAAAACAAAAACTGAAGAAATATCAAAATCAAAATTATTATCAGAGAGAAAAAGCATTAATATCACTGAAGGAGAACACTTGATCATAAAAATAGATAAACAGAGGAGGGTATTGGAACAATTATGAATTTATTTGTACCTAGCAACACAGCTTCAAGATATATGAAGCAAAAACTGACAAAATTATAAGGAGAAAATGATCTTTCCATAACCACAGTGAGAGATACCACCAGAAGCTGAGAAATCAGGCAGAATACTTGAACAACAAAATTTATGAGCTTAACCTGATATTTAAGTAGAATCCTGTGTTTAATAAATGCCAAATGCTAATTCTTATCAATTGTACATGGAACATTTACAAAAACAGACCAAGAACCACCTCAGAAAGGAAACCTTAACAAATATCCAGCAATTGCAATCATACAGATCACATCCTCCTAATCACAATGCAGGCAGTTAAATTAAATTAGAAAATGACAATATAAATGCTCTTTAAAACTATTTGTGTGAAAAACTGAAGATGCAATCCTAAATAAATCAGGAAATAGGAAATAACAATAAAAATCACAAAATATTCAGAAATTAACAATGACTAAAGTACTACATATCCAAAAATATAACATGCAGTTAAGGTGATACATATATGTAATTTTAGAGCCTTTTGTGTATATTCTAAAACACAAGAAGGAAACAAAATAATTTCAATTGAAGACAAAGCAAACTAAAGGTAAGAAGAAGAGACAGAAGAAGGGGGGGTAAAGTCAGGAATAAAGAAAGTAAAAATTAAACAGAAAATGAAAAAAACAGCAAATATTAACAAAACCAAATTAATCAGGCAAACCTCTAGCACAAATAAATAATATTGGATAAAAGACTGATATAACATTAAATATAGTAGCATTTTTTTAAGATTTTTTTTTTAAAGTAGGTTCCACACCAAGCACAGAGCCCAGTGCATGGCTCTAACTCATGACCCTAAGATCAAGACCCCAGCTGAGATCATGAGTCAGATGCTTAACCAAATGAGCCACCTGGGAACCCCTACAGTAGTGCTGTAAGAAAAAAGAAAAAAAGAAAGAAAAAAGAAGGAAGGAAGGAAGAGAGGGAGAAAGGGAGGGAAGGAGGAAGGAAGAAAGAAAGAAATTATTTTTAAAAAAATCTATCACTCAATTTTAAGACATGAAATATGTGAAAATATGGAAGAAATGTCTGTTATTCTAGAAAAATATTAACCCCCAAAACGGACTCAAAATAAATATTAAAACATGTGCAAATCAGTAAATAATAAGGAAAAGAAGCTAATAATCAAAAGTTTATATTCCCGTCCTTCACCCAAAAGACCCAAACTCAGGCAGTTTGATAAGAGTTTTACCAAGTCTTCAAGACACAGATAATCCCAACCTTGTGCAAACTCACTAAAAAATATTAACAAGGGGGTGATCTACTCAACTCATTTAGTGAGATTAATAACAAAGACAGTAAAAAAAAAACCCCAAAAAACAAAAACCACAAACCCTGAAGATAAAGCTCATTTATTAAAACAGTTATAACAGTTATAACAACCCTAAAATGTAATATTGGCCAATCAAAGCAGAGTTTATCCCAGAAATAATAATATCAACAAAATCAGAATATAATGTATATGTATAATAAAATATACATATCAAAAGACTAAAGATTAAAATATAATCAGTTCAATAAATGCTTTTTAGAAATCTTCAATAAATTTCAACACTCATTCATGAGACAGCATGGTTACAAACCAGACCAGTTCCAATCCTGAAAGGCAGTATCTATCTAGACCTAACACAAATGCTATCCTTTTTTTTTTTTTAAGATTTTATTATTTATTTGACAGAGAGAGACCACAAGTAGACAGAGAGGCAGGCAGAGAGAGAGGGGGAAGCAGGCTCCCCGCTGAGCAGACAGCCTCATGCTGGGCTCGATCCCAGGACCCTGAGATCATGACCTGAGGTGAAGGCAGAGGTTTAACCCACTGAGCCACCCAGGTGCCCCCACAAATGCTATTCTTAATATCGAGACCAAAATTCTTTCAAGTTAGGCACAACACAAGTACAGACTACATCTATTCATCACTGTACCAGAGGTCCTACCCAATGCAATGATTTAAGAAAAAGAAAACTGATATATAGAATTAAATTTACTTATCTGTAAATAATAAGTGTTAACAATAAAAAAAAAAAAAAACTCTCAGAGAAACTATTCAAGAGTTCAGTAAGGTTGGTAATTTCAACATCCATCTACAAACAATGAAGAACTTTCCTAAACCCTGTGATAACCCTTTACAAAACAAAACAGAATAAAAAGATCCCATTTATAGTAGCAGTAGCAACAACAGTAACAAAAAGCCCAGAAATGAAACTACTAATAAAAGATCTTGCCTCAGGCCAGTATGGACTTAGTTCAAAGATAAGACTCAGAATCATTAAAGATGGCAATGCTTTCCAACTGATGAACAAAATCAATGTTTTCTGAATCAAAATCCTACATTTTTAAGGAATATCAAAGACCTTGGCGTTGATAATTTTGAAAACAAATAAAAAGGTGGAATATTTATAAAGTTCTAGCAATCAAAACAATTAATATTAAAGGTGGACAAAGGTATAAACTTACAGTTATAAAGTAAGTTTTGGGGATGTAATGTACAATGGTGATTCTAGTTAACCATGTTTTGTAAATTTGAAAGTTGCTTAGAGTACATCTTAAAAGTTCTCATCCAAAGGGGTGTGTAGGTGGCACAGTCAGTTAAGTGTCCAACTCTTGGTTTCAGCTCAGGTAAAATCTCAGGGTCCTACATGGGCTCGGCGCTGAGCATGGAGTCGGCCTGAGTTTCTGCCTCTCTATCCCTTTGCCCCTCCCCCATGTGTGCCCGTGCACGTTCTAATAAATAAAGAAATCTTAAAAAAAAAAAAAGGTGCGCCTAGGTGGCTCAGCCTGAACGGCCTTCAGTTCAGGTCATGATGCCAAGGTCCTGAGATTGAGCCCCACCTCGGACTCTCTGCTCAGCGGGGAGTCTGCTTCTCCCTCTTCCTCTCTCCACCACTCCTGCTCACATTCTCTCTCTCTCTCTCTCTCAAATAAATAAATAATTTGAAAATTTTTTAAGTTTTCAAAAATCTGGTAACTATGTGTGGTGATAGATACTAAGCAGACTTCGTATGATGAGCATTTTGCAACATACACATATATCAAATCATGCTGTACATCTGAAAGTAATATAATGTTATATGTCTCTTATATCTCAATTTTTTTAAAAGTTGGCATTGGCATATGAAGAGACAAAGGTAGTAATACAAAAATACATCACTGTATATCTAGAATCATAATATATGAAAGAAGTGCACTGCAGAACAGTGGGCAAAGAAGAAGTTGTTCTGGGACAACTGGCTTTCCATATGGAATTAAATAAAAGTAGATACCTACCTAATGTAATACACAAAACCAAATACCAGGTGGACTAAAGACCTAAATATGAAAACCCAAACTCTAAAATTTTTGTATACAGGACACATTTGGATTGAAAAATGGATATTTTAAACCAGACCTAAAAAATACGAATCAGGGCACCTGGGTGGCTCAGTGGGTTAAGCCGCTGCCTTCAGCTCAGGTCATGATCTCAGGGTCCTGGGATCGAGTCCCGCATCGGGCTCTCTGCTCAGCAGGGAGCCTGCTTCCTCCCTCTCTCTCTCTGCCTACTTGTTATCTCTCTCTGTCAAATAAATAAATAAAATCTTAAAAAAAAATACAAATCATAAAGATTGATAAATCTAACTATATTGGAACTTAAAACTTGGCCTGTACAAAAGACCAGAGACAAAGTTAAAAAAGACAAGTCACAGGTCAGTATCAGCAATACATACAAATTACAAAAAAGCAGTATATTGGATAAAGATTATGTCTAAAGAGAAAGACATATAATCCTACAAAACAATAAGTAAGGAATATGAACTGACCACATGTAGAAGAAATAAAAATCAACTGTAAGGTATCATTTCATACCCATAATATCATAAAAGTAAAATTTCTGTCAATACCAGGAATTTCCAAGAATATGAGGAAGAAGAAATTCGCAAACATTGCCACTGTAGGGGAAACTGGCACCTCAGTGTGGAGAGCGCTTTCCAGTGTCTAGTGAAGAATGAGCAGCTCTGTGCAGTCCAGCTACTCCATCCTGCGCACATCTCCTAGAGCAACCAGCACCTGCATACAACTCTCCATGCCCTCAAATACACAAGCATGCGAATCATGAACTGTTGGGCTAGCACAACATTAGAAAAAACTGAAAGAGTCAACAGAAAAATGGGACAATAAATGGCTTATAGTCATGAAATAGAAAACAAAACTACACAGCAGATCCCTCACTAGAGCTACATGTCCCAATGTGGTGGTATCACTGACTTAAGAATGATGGAAAAGGCAAACTGAAGGATACTATGCCCAGCATGCCATTTATATGAAATATGAAAACATGGTTGTTTAGAGACATATTCACTTGTAGAAAAGCCATGAAAGTGTACAAAGAAATAATAAACACCGATTATTATTTCGGGGTGGGCCAAAGAATTACAGGTTGAGGAGAGGTACACAAGGAGATTCCCATGTGTCTGTCCTGTTTTTAACCCTATGATATTGGCACTGTACGAGCTACGATGCTGGGTGATGAGTTCATGAATTTTTGTTGAATTAGTGCTTCATAGTTTTACAAATACATTACAGATGTTCTTCTGTATGTATCAAACTATTATCTAACACAAGAGTTTAAAGATGTAATAGAAGAAACTATCTCTAAAATTAAGAAATAAATCTTCAGATCTAAAAGATACATCATGTTTTGGGAAAGACCGATACAGCGTAATTGCCTAAAAGATGCTTAGGTTATAGAACTAAGGCACACAGAAAAATCCAGTCATGAGGGGGAACCCACAAGGTGATTGTTTGAATGCTTCCCTACATTGGTTACTGGAGAAGACGATGAGACAAAGTCCAAAAGCTCCAAGAGTAGGAGTTAGACCTACCTGAGTTGCTGGTCCAGAGTACACACACAAGAGAAAGGCATATGTCAAAAAGGAAAAAGCAAAAACCCTTGGGAAAGAAAGTATCAAGGAGCCATTCTCAAAGATTCTTCTATATGAATAACTCTGGCCACTGAGAGGTAAACAGAAGATGTGGTCAAGGGAAAGGAAGGGGTGGTATGCATGAAACCCATTTACACAAAGAACTAAGACCCAACAATGTAATAAACATGATTACAGGGGATAAACATGAACAATCTTGGCTGCATAAAATCATAGTATAAAAAATAGGGAAGTTGAGGGGCAAATAGAGAACATAAAATTATTAACTCCATATTCTTAAGGAGAAGTTGACAGAGACTGCCTATATTTGGCAAAATGTTATGAAATGTTCAAATTGGGGAATGAGTACAAAGGTATCATTCATGTCATTATCTGCTTTAAGTATGTCAGATATAAATTGTTAGTAAGAATCAATCAAATCTACAATTGACTAAAGAAAGACAATACTCGAGTGCCAAAGTTTGTAACCAT
Organism: Mustela lutreola; assembly: GCF_030435805.1. Taxonomy (NCBI): domain Eukaryota; kingdom Metazoa; phylum Chordata; class Mammalia; order Carnivora; family Mustelidae; genus Mustela; species Mustela lutreola. The sequence goes on along the minus strand of NC_081298.1, from coordinate 35,835,428 downwards.
TTGCTTTTAAGAAGTGGAGCCAACTGACAGCAATGTGATAAAACCATTCTTTAACTTGCTTTTCACTGTACTACCCTGAATGGGAAAGAAAGGGGTGGAATTACAAGTAGCTTACTTGGAATTCTGCATAGCCCTGGATACCCCCCTGTGAGTGTGTGAGGCATGTGAAAGCCATCTGTGTTGTAGCAGAAAACAAGTTGAGAGGCACTGAATCAGAGCATTCAACTCAAATAATGAATGCAAACGGGACTCTCACCATGAGAAACTATACTCACAGGGAGAAGGATAATTGACAGAGACACTTTAAAATAAACAACAAAACAACAAGGAAAAAATATCTAAGTCGCTATTTGGTCAATAATTTTAAACTGCAGACCCATCAAATCTTTTCAAATTCTATTAACTAACAGCAACACCTATGGTTGGGTTTCAAGACCTTCCATTCTTTTAGAGTCCTTTGGAAAAAGCACAAAGGGAGAAAGAAAATGCCAAAACACTAGGTCTCCAGAAAAGGCTCTGGAATTAAAGAGCTCATAAAATTCCCAAAACGAGTGGCCAGTCTCAACAATGTGATGTCAGAACAATTGATGGGGCTGTGAATCTTAATCCAAAGAATCTATGAGACTATGACTCTTCATCAGTTTTATTTATTTTTAATCCACATTTGCTACCATAAGAAAACTATCAGAAAACAACACGGACAAATCAGCTGACCATCTCCTTGGTCACTGTTACTCTACTTAAGCCAGTGAAGAGGTCTAGACACAGCATGAAGAAAGAACTAGGCAGGGAGCCAGAAATGGAAGATTTTAATCATTAAATTTTATTCAGAAACAAAATAAAATTGCAGTCATAAACAACTTACATACACACAGAGAAAGTTTTTAATCTTTAAAAAAAAAAAAGGGAACATTTTAGTACTTTAAGTACAAAAAATATGTCCTTTCAAAACACACCATGGGGGTGCCTGGGTGGCTCAGTGGGTTAAGGCCTCTGTCTTCAGCTCAGGTCATGATCCCAGGGTTAGCCTGCACTGGGCTCTCTGCACAGCGGGGAGCCTGCTTTCCCCTCTCTCTCTGCCTGCCTCTCTGCCTACTTGTGATCTCTGTCTGTCAAATAAATAACTAAGAAAATAAAATCTTAAAAAAAAAAAATCATGTTTTTAGGTTCACATAGAAATTCTTTCCTAAGGTCTCTCACAGTGATGGTAGTTTTCTAAGGTGTGTTGTTCTTTCTAATCCATACAGGTGTTTCATCAGAGCCTCTTTGGAATAAATATTAAGACTAAGGATATTCTTAGGCCCTGCCCTGAGCTCTCACCTATAGATATAAGTGGGTGGCATAGAACTAAGTAAAGAAGACAGTTTAAAAAAAAAAATGAAGAAGACAATTTCAATCAAACTGGAAGTCAAGAGTGAGAGACATCATGCATGATAACACCACATGTGTTAAAATACTTTTAGAAGACAGCACAGTAATTTTTGAAGAACTAGAAAAGCTTGTGAATAAACGTGAATAAAATAATTGCCTTTGGATTGGCAATGCTCTCAAATGTTTATTGGTAATGATATTGATATTATGAAGTTTGACATGGAAACTCTTTGGCAGATGGAAAATAAAATCACTTGAAGTGTTAAAAAAGAAGTTAATTAAAAAATAAAAAATAACTAAAATCACTGCCTTTAATTTGGCTGAATATAGTTGAAACTCGAGTTAATCATTTCACTATCCCTTGCACTAAGGCATACAAAGAAAATAGAAAGAGCCATTAAGGCCCACCCAGCCATATCCCACCATGGCTATCCCCGTTCCCTTTTAAAGTTCTTTACGTAGGCCTAACTTGACCCCCTGGTCTTTTAATCCTAACAGATTGAGAAGAGGGAATATCCTAATAGAGGAAGAAATTTTAAAAGGGCTCTGAAGAACACAGGAAGAACATGACAGAGCCTCAGACAGGAGGGCAAGTACTATTAAACATTACATTTATCTTGTTATAAAAGATTTCCTTTCTGTACCTTGAATCAAAATACATTTTTTCTTTAGAGTGGGAAAGTAATTTTACTTTACTTATCTTTCCTTAACAAGGTTAAGGCACATTAAAAGGGGAAAAAAAAAATTCACAGTCATATAGAGACTAAGGGAAAAAACAAAAAGAACTACAGAGAAGATCCAAAGGGAGCATTATTTCAAATGTATCTTACGGGTTTCAGTTGCTGATTTTTAGAGGAAAGACATTTATTGAAGAGGTAGGCATTCCTCTGCATTCTTCTAGGACAGCACAAAATACAACGTCTTAATTTTGCTGTATCACTGGACACAACTCTCACCTACTGACAAGCTGAGCAAGAAGAGACCAAACCCCCAGGCAGAACTTCTGGACACTTGTGAGACTCAGGCAGGAAGAACACTTCACGGTGTGCAGGGCACTTGCTGTGCTACTGTTCACCAAGGTGAGGCCTCTAGCAGACATGTGAGTGGCCTGTATCTATGTGGCAGGTTCCTTGGGGAAAAATAGAATAAGCCTATAGACGTCGAAAAGAAACCACCTGACACATGTAAGGAGGAAAAGCTAATGAAATGTCATCCAAAATACGCTAACTTCCAACAATGAAATGTCTTCCAAAATATGCTAGCTTCCCAGCAGTAGAATAATAGTTGCACGCTTTCAAGTGACTTGTTCTCTGGTTACATATTACATATGGACTAGACAAGCTGTCATTTGTTTAGTGTGTCAACTTGGAAGGGACAGCCTTGCCCCATCTTCCCTAGTTTAAGGGAAATATCAAGAATGACTCCTGAATGAAAAGAACAAAACTAGGAACTGAAAAAAACTTCTTCTTTGCGTGTTTTAGCTAAATTAAGAAATATAACAATTATTATTTTGCTGGAAATGGAGTACACTTTTTTTTGAGGTATTAATCATCAGATGTCAGAGCAGGAAGGTCCTGACATCATCTACTCCAAGTCTGCTACTTGACAAATAAGGAAGTAGAAGTCTAAGAGGCTGACTGGCTCGTTCAAAGTTTTGTGGCTTTGTGGGGAGATGGGGGGGTTAGGACTGTATTCATTTCCTGGGGCTGCCATAGCAAAGTACCAAAATGTGGGTGGCTTAAAACAACAAAAAAATGTATTTTCACAGTTCTTGACGCTAAAAGTCTGAAATGAAGGTGCAACAAGGTAGGTTCCCTCTAAAACACTGTGAGGGAGAATCTATTCCATGCCTCACTCCTGGTATGAAACAGATTCCATGTCCCCCACTCCTCTACTTGTAGATGGTGTTCTCTATCTTTCCTCTGCACCCATCTGTGTGCAAATTTCCTCTTTTTATAAGGACACCAGTCACACTGGCTTAGGGCCCACCCTAAAGACATCATTTTAACTTGATTACCTCTTCACAGACCTTATTTCCAAATAAGGCTATATTCTGAGGTACTGGGGCTTAGAAGTTCAACATCTTCTTTTGGGGGTTGGGGAGAGACATAATTCAATGTATATTGAGGAATATGAGGAACTCCACTCAGGACCTGAGGGAACCCCAGGTCTCCTACTCCCATGCCAGTAGCCTTTCTTATTTATAAGATTCTCTCTGCTACTGGGCCATATTGCACATTGCAGGGTCCCCAGATGACAGGCTCTGCTTACAAATTCAGGTAGGACTTCTCCCAGCCACAATAAGTTGATTCTGCCAAAGCCCATAAACCATTCAAAAACCAACTGACGGAAAAACATTATTTCATTTAGTCAGTAAATGTTCACCAATGTATTTTAACATCCTCCCTCACCAAAATGCCTGAAATATTTCTGCCACAGGCCAGCCCCCATCTAAAATGGCTGCTGTTCAGAGAAGGGGAAGACGTGGAAACAGGACTGTGGAGGAAAAACAAATGAACTATGTATCCCACATTGTCCAAGCTGGCCCATCTCACACATCTCAGTGTGCCGAGGAAAGAAAGCGCACTGTGGAATTTCCTTTGGTGAGAAAACACTTCGAGGGCCTTGGGTTTCCAGCAGACCTCAGTTTCTTTCTGCCGCCCAGGCTGTCTATACAGCGAGCAGCTGGCCAGTCGAGCAGGTTCAGAGGTAACAAGGCCCAGGCCCGTCCTTCAGCTTGGGGCTGCCTCCTGGCAGTGACATTTCACAGCAGTCTCCGTTCAATCATCACTCACCGTGGTGCCTAAATATTCTTGAGTCCTAAGATAATTGTCATATTGTCTATTTTCCATTATAAATTAATGACATCTGTAACAGTGAGTCATAAAAAAGTCTGTCCAAAGCACTGTATTAAAAATTACATGGAACTGATTTCTCTAAATGGCCTCTTAACAAACACATACCCGCCCTTTTCCATTAAGGCCTTTAGAATCCTGATCTACAGCTGGCCTTGGAAAATTGGGAATTATGTTTTGCTGCACAAGATCTAACAAGTCATTACAGTTCCAAAAAATGTCTCAGTAAACAAGAGCAGTGACAGCGGAGGGGGATTAGACTGGATGCAGGGGTGGTGGTGATGGTGGCTCTCACCCTTGTAGTCATTAACCCTCCAAGAGCTACTGCCTGAAGGGAGAGTTGTCTACAGTACAGGAGAGAGAGCGCAGCTGACAAGGTCTGGGGGCTATCCTAATACAAACCTCTGTTACTAAGTAGGACACCAAGGCCCCCTGCTGAAGTGAATCAGAATCAAACAATCAAGTGAACTATACAAATACACTTAATTACGCCCTTCATTTGATTATTTGAAAGAAACAAAGTACGTTTGAATTCAGAACCTGGGGCATTACTTTGTTCCAACAGGAGAAATCTTTTTTCAGACTGGAAATCCTTTCAAAGGGCCATTTTTAAACCTTCTGAGAAATGCTAGGGTTGAGTGTTTAGATAACGAACTTAATTCTAAGCAACATTTAAAGGACTAGTAATTATCTTAGAGTTTAACATCTTGTAAGCAAGGACACTGGACTGCCCTGGTTATATCCTCTGCCTGATCAAATATCCCAGGAGAGATGTAACAATACTTAGTTATTTTACAAGACCTGATTGCCTTTCCTACTACCAACATGCTAGCAACAGATTCATCCAGACCTATGACTGAGATGCTCACACCAATATACAGAAGCCCCTCAGTCTTTCTCCTCTGTATACAGGGATTACAATTTTTACCAGGAGGTGGTAAGAACTACAAGAAAACAGGACAGTGCCTAGCACACAGGTCCCATCTTCTAGTCCCTGCTCCCAAGGGCTCCCTTCTCTTTTTCTCCAGAAGCATTTCATTATTCCCTTTATGATGGTCTGTACATCCTGTTTAGGACCTCACGTGCAAACTCCAGACTTCTGTCCAGCACACAACTCCTTCAATGAATTTCTGTCCCCCTTTTTCAAATAAAATATTTTTGTTTGTATTACACTACATCAGAATCCCTATGTAGGAAAATTTAAAAATGAAGGAGTTTGTGCAAGGTGCCAGAAAAAAAAGAAAATGCAACAACCAAATATACAAACCTTCTTAAATCCATAAGTATCTTGCACATAAGAGATGCAAAAGAGAGCCAAATTATCTACAGCCTGTAGTAACTTTTAAGAGTGAGTTTATAAATTTTAACCTAATCATTTCTTGGCTCAAGAACCAACTGACTCCCTAATGCCCAGTGAAATAAAACTTCTTCCCTTGGGCTTTCAAGGCCCTGGGCACTGCAACCACTCCTTCCATCCAACTCAAATTTTCCCCGTTCTTTTCTCTACAACCAGAATCAGTGCTGTCTCTCAATTCCCCACAAAAACTATCTGCAATTCTACCTTGGAAGCTGGGCATGTAGCCTTCCTAAGTATATTCTCTGTTCTTACTCAAGGATGCAGGTGGACACACTTGGTTACTGCTAACTCCCCCAGCTTTTCCCAGGACTCCTAGCCACCACCCTTCACCATTCTCAGGCACAACTCAGACAATGTGAACACCTGGAATCCATAAGGGGCCTTGTGTTATCAGCTATCTTTTTCATATGCACATGGCTTAGTCTCCTAACTAGAATATACTTTCCTGGAGGATAAGGAGTGTATCTCACTTATCCTTTCATTCACTCATGCATTAAAAGTTTACAGAACACCTATAATATACAAAGGATCAGAAATATAAAAAGGAATTCATAAGATACAACTCTTCTCTTAAGGACCTCACAATTTTAGTATGTCCCACAGTACCTAACAGTGACAAGCACTTGGAAGTCTTTACCCATCTGTTTACTGGAAGGCTAACTGGTAGGAAGCTTGCCATGAATCTTTTTGCATCTAACAGATCACCAGAGTAATGAGCCCCCAATAAAGATACCTTAGGTAAGTGAAAAAAAGCTCCTCCTAAGAGAAATGTAGGTTTTTCTAGAATTCCTTATCCATAAAATATCAATCTTTGTCATCTTAAAACCATCAAGCTTTGACTCTACTTGACTCTATATAAATAAAAGGCTAGCTCATCATATAACATTTCTAGGAGAGCATTACTTGAAATTTTTTTCCTCTTTGCTACTGGTTTCTTTTATAGTTGGGAAGTAAATAAAATCTAATTTCCATTTTTGCAACATTCAGGTAAGGACATTTTCATTTACACAATACTGGCCAACTACATGTTGGTTTGCTAGTGAAGCTAAAGAGAACCAACTAACTCATTCCATAATACAAAACTATCTTTCTGGTTTTACTTACTCACGGTAGTACATGTCCACTAAATTCACCAGAAACATGAATGGCTGGGACTACTGAGGCATCACCATCCTGAAAGTTATTCTTTATACCTCTAATTCTCAAAAAAAAAGCACACTGAACACATACGCTTTTGTAAAACAGCCTTATCTAGGTTTAATTTGCACATCATAAAATCTACCCGTCTTTTTTTTTTTAATCTACCCGTCTTTAGTTGCCAATTTGATAAGTTTTAATACATTTAAATGATTGTGCAACTGTCATCACAATTTAGTTTTAGAGCAATCACCCCAAAATATTCCCTCAGCCCATTTGCTTACTCCAGCAAAACTGCTTTTCTTTCCTTCTATTAAATATGGAAAAGGGCCTTTTGGGAAGCAGAGTTAACAACAGAATGTCCAGTCCCGCCCACCCCTCCACAACCAGAACCTGAGAAGACAGACCTCTAACAGAACCTCAGAAGACAGCAGGATCCAGGTATAGTGGAATTAACTTCCTTACTGCAAATGAGCTTTCTTTCTCCGAAGACTGTCCTTTATAGCTACATAATAATGGACTGGCCAAAATAATCCATCCTCAAACTTAACTTTGAAGGGAAATCAAACTGGCATCAGATAGAGGGAAGAATATAGAAAAGTCATTCACACTATATCAAAGTAAATAGAATGTGTGAACACAGAGAGAAAACTGCGATAGAAATAAATGGCATGGCTTTAGGTTTCTATGAAAAGCACAATATAAAAAAGGAACAAATGTGCAAAAGGCATATGCCAAACTTAAAAGGAAACATAATATGAGAAACAGGATCTAATTGCTTCAGGAAACAAAGCAACTCAGGGCTAGAGGGAAAATCCATTAACTTAAGAACCCAAAGACAGATGATAAAAAAGAATAAAATGGCAAGGAAGGTGTGCCAGGTAGCATCTAAGAGAGCCCCTAATGATCTTGTCTCCTGGTTTTCATGCTCTTCTATAATCCTTTTCTCTTGATCATGGTTTGTGTTTAATGACTTGCTACTGAGTACGCGAAATGTAGTGAGACTGAAGAATTCAATTTTATTTATATAAACTTAAGTTTAAAATTAAATAGCCAAACACCGTTAGTTACTACCATACTGACTAGTACAGGACAAAAATGTGATTAATACAAAACACATTAAAATAACAGATAAAAAAAACAACAAAAAATGGGAGGTGAGGAGAAAGGGTGAGACGCTGTTGTCCTCTCTTACAGCAAGCAGTCGACCCCTGGGGTCTAAGACTGAAATTATTTTTTTTTTTAAAGATTTTATTTATTTATTTGACAGACAGAGATCACAAGTAGGCAGAGAGACAGGCAGAGAGAGAGAGGAGGAAGCAGGCTCCCTGCTGAGCAGAGAGCCCAATGCAGGGCTTGATTCCAGGACCCTGAGATCATGACCTGAGCTGAAGGCAGAGGCTTAACACACTGAGCCCCCCAAGATAGGGGTTTTAATACAGCTAGTAAAAGTTAGTAATACAATTATTAACATTAAAAATTATAATCCATATAAGAAGTCATATTATCATCAAGGGCAATTCTAAACCAATTGCTTACAAGACTGCACCTTAGCAGTCTCTACCTTCTTCATCAAAGCATACAACTATCAATAAGAGATACCAGGCTTGAAACCTGCCTTCACCATTCTGACCTCCGACCTGAGCCAATTCTTCAACCTCATGGCCCTTTACCTCCATGACTATCAACAGTAAAGTGTAGTTGGCAGTGTTCTAAGAATTAAACAGGTTAATATGTGACAAACACCAGTTCAGTAGGTAGTCAGTAAATGGAAGTACCCTTCCTTGGCTATCACAAAAGCTTTTAAAAGAGAGCCTGTAGCAAACAAACCCAAAATTACCACCATCAAAAAAAAAAACCCACCACAACCTGCTTGCACTTCACACATGAAGCAGATGAAATGAAATACCTGATGAGGGTAAAAAGGAGCCTACACAATCTTAGAACTGCTCTGCTTTTCAGTTGTGTGTGTCTTCGATGTGATTACTAATAGCTAAGACTTACTTAGTGAGTGCTTACTAATTGCCAGGCACTGAGACATTTTTTAGGTAACAATGCTGTGAAGGTTGACACATTATTCCCACGTTGGAGAAAAGGAATCAATATCCCACAGTGAGGGGACACCTGGGAGGTTCACTCAGTTGGGCATCTGCCTCTTGATTTTGGATCCAGTCATGAGCTCCTGGATCATGAGATTGAGCCCCAAGTGGGACTTTGCACTCAGTGGGGAGTCTGCTTGAAGATTCTCTCTCTCTGCCCCTTTCCCTACTCTTTTTCTCTCTCAAAAAAAAATCTTTTTTTTTTTTTTAAAGATTTTATTTATTTATTTGACAGACAGAGATCACAAGTAGGCAGAGAGGCAGGCAGAGAGAGAGAGAGAGAGAGGGAAGCAGGCTTCCCGCGGAGCAGGGAGCCCGATGCGGGGCTCGATCCCAGGACCCTGAGATCATGACCCGAGCCGAAGGCAGCAGCCCAAACCACTGAGCCACCCAGACGCCCCTCTCAAAAAAAAAATCTTAAAAAATAAAAGATCCTACAGGTAGGAAAATACAGGTATTTTCAGAACCCAGACAACATGTCACTATTGTATAATACTCCAATGAGAATTCTTTTCAAAATAAAATCAGAAATCAAAGGAATACTGGTATTTTCAGAACCCAGACAACCAAAATCAACAGTTTTAGTGGCTGCTTTTGTCATGCACTACCCATATTAACACCCTAATAATATCTCTTGTACTAATACTTGTAATAATATTTCTTAGAATTTAAACTGAAAACTGAAGGAAAGAACAAAGGCTCTTTTGATTTTGTGAGGGAGGATTATTAACTGTTGAAATGTGGAAAATTGAGTTTCAACATACAAGTGTTAATGTCACACTGGTACCACTCACTTTTTTTAAACCTTCAACCTACGTATTACTTAATTTCAAATTGTCCACAACACTGAAGATGGGTGATGGGTACATCAGGGCTCATTATACTCCTCTTTTTTGGTATTTTTAAACTTCTCCATGAAGAGTGTTTTAAGCTCTACACACACAACCACCACCCTCTGATTCTTGCAGTGAAGGGCTGATTCGTGTAAATTTTGTAGACAACACCCTTCTCTGGATAATTTTAATTTTTCCTAAAAATAAACATTCTAGTCACCAACCCAGTGAGGGGGCAGCAGCTCAAGAATGCACTGTCATGGCAGATGGAGAATCAGTCATTGTGGGAAGTGAAACAGACTCAGGCAGGATTGGAAATGATGCAGCAACATCTGATCCCATCAGACCATCTTTAAAAAAGCATTTCATCAGCTGTTAAAAGACTTTGCACAGTGGCTAGCAGCACAACTTGGTGACAATTAAAAATACTAAAGCTACAATCCAATTTTTGTTGTTTCACACACTGGAGGAAGTACAGATGGAATGCTGAGTCAAAATCAAATATGCAAACTCAGAGCTGAGTATCTGGAATGAGACTCAGTGCTTTGGAGTTTAAGATTTAATGACAGATTCACACTACTGAAGGTTGGTTCCTCTCCTGACTCACAATGTCATCTGTAGAGCAGACATTCGGAAATTTCAGTAGAATGACATCCTCTTTGGTACTTTTCTTGACTGTTGCAATAGTTTGGTTTAATTACCGTAATGTATAAACACTGCGGGATAGGAATGACCTTAAAACACCTCAACATGCATACCAACAATAAAGCAAGTTGCAAACTGTAAGTAAAGCCCTAATTATGAACATCCTCATCCCCAGTAACCAAGAGAGCCTTCTCAAGGGTCAGATTATTCCAGCTACCTCCTGGATGCCCCTGAGGCCTCTTACAAACTTTAAGTACTCATTATTATGCTCTGTAAGAAAGCTTGTCTATAGGATTGCCAAGGAGAAACTTTAAAGTCTCTAAACCCTAAGTACTACTGCATAACTTTTGAGGTTTTCTGTGCCCCTTTTTCTAACAACTGCCATGCCCGAGGGTAGGTACAGGCATGGCATGGACAGCCACATATGTACTAAGTGACATTGCCCCTGTTCCACAGTCATTGGAGCTAAGGTGCCTACCTACCCAAACTCTCACCTTCAGAGGTTGTAAAATACATCACACTTGGGAGGCGAGGAGTCATCATGTTCTATAATGTGCACAAGGAAACAGAAAGATACCAGCACAGGGAGAATGACAAGAAGATGCAGAGGTCAGGGCCCTGCTTGTCAAAGAAAGGCCCACGGTGGAACTGGGCCAAGGGTGGCCAAAAGCTGTCTCCAGGCCTTCACGAAGCTCCATGCTGGAGGACACTGAGACACTTCTGATCTCTTATCATAAAATACCCTTCTCCAGCCCGGGCAGTCTGCTAGGTTTGTTTCTTCTTCCAATGAACCTTCACTACCACCAGTCCAATAGTCCTTACTCTCTTCATAGGGCAAAAAATTCTCTTGGGCAACTTTTCAGATCTTCATCTTCTGCTCCATAGGGATTCTGATCTCCTCTGTGAAGGGGCTGGACTACATCAGTGCCCCTCAATGTGTTTTATGCCCCCCTTCCCCCATTAATTCTCAAATACATGAACCTCAATACATGAAAATGATAGGAGCTAGGCCATTCAGCTGGAACAGGACAGGGAAGTTGGGTCCTTCCATGGAACCCCGTGAGCACTTGCAGGGACCACTTTTGAAGATTCGAAGCAGAATGCTCTCTGGGTCCCCTGGCTCTGCCTGAGTATTTTACCTTCCAAGGGAAGCAGTTGCACAGGAGCCACTCAACATGCTGGCCCAGAGGAGGCAAGAGACAAGCGGATGAGCACTAACACTCAAGCCAAGACGAGTACAAGCAAGGCAAACGGTCAGTCACTGGCCATGGACTGAACCCGAGGCTTCCTTGGGGAAAACCATCACTTCTAGTCCTAGAAGGAGGCGCCACAAAGAAGCTGACAGCTCAGCCAAAGGATGGTTGACAGCTCAGCGGTCAGACAGTGACATCCCAGAGAGCACCCATGCCTCTGAATCAGCAAGCCCCAAAGACAAATAAACTGCTTTTCACTTTGGGAGTTGGCTTAAATGTAGTGGTAAGGGAGAGAAAAGAGGAAGTGAATAAGGCAGCCGGCTGAGGGGTAGTGGCTCCAGGCCCCAACCAGGGCCCCCACAGCCTCACTGGCCTTCCTTTTGGGGTTAACCATGATCCTTATGTGACCACAAATGGAAAAGAAAAGGGGGGGGGGGACACTCCACAGAGACTTTTGTTTAAAGACATCAAGATCTAAAATGAAGAAAGAAAGGAGATCTAGAGAGAGAACGACTCTTCAAAAGCAAACTCCAGAGTTCAGACATTGCCTGGGGACTCATCAAATGGCATTAAAGACCCCCACAAACATCAGGGCTTTGAACCTATCTGCATAACTATGTTATATGATTTCTCAACATCACTTTAGACGGAGGAATATCTTCTTCAAAATTATGAGCTTTTGTAAGAAGCACCTTGAGACATTGCTTAAACAAGTCTTCATTTTCTTAACAACATGAAATACAGCTAGACCGACAGAGCAACTGCAAAACTTTAAAAAGGACTAATAAGAACTCGGGCAGCTCTAAGAAGTGCGAAATAAGTTGCTGCCTGAAACATCCCAGAAGAAAAAAATTAATCAAAATGATTACTATAGTAATAGTGTTATTATACTGTCCAATATTTATTAAAATGATTACCTTTGCTAAGCACTTCATATTATCATTTCATTTAACCTTCACAATAACACTGTGACAAAAATACGCACTGCAATTAGTGCAGGAGATGCTAACGCTGCTGGTCCAAGGAACACACTTTGAGAACCAGTGCCTTAGAGAATACAGTCTTTCCTTTCTTGTATTCTGTTTGGCCTCTGAGCTTTTGGACCCATTTCACATGGCAGTGGAAGCACATGTCCCAGGTCACCTACCGGTCCTGGACCGTGGGCGTGTACTCTCACAGTCCAAAACCGCCAGACAGAATGCTGGCCACCCCACATGGTTTTGTTTCTTTCTTCAGACAAAAGATACTAGAAATGCCAAATAAGTCAGCTGTTCATAGACCAAAATATATTTTCAAATTAGTTATTTTTAAGCATGTTTTCTAAATAGCAGTGGTGTTCTAGAGATAATTCATAACACCACCATGGCTAAACGAACTGAATCGTCTTGTTTGAGCTCCCAATCTCACAAAAATATCCTAGCACCCACAAAACGTGATTAAATACCTGAACAAAATAAAATATGGTAGAAGAAACAGTTTACTAGTTCCAGACACAGCCCTTAGAAGCTGGCAGTTTCTGCTGCCATGTTCTCTGGAGAAGCCAGCCGCCATGCTATAAGAAAGGGAGCTCAAACTAGATTACTGATTGATGAGACATCCTATGAACAAAGAAACAGGGCATCATGGAGGAAAACCAAACACGTGAGTGAGGCCTTCTTGAGATTTCCAGGTAAGTCAGTATCTGAATGCATCCAAGAGAGTGGCCCCGGCCAATGTCATGTAAAGCAGAAAAACTAGTTGGCTGGATTTTCTGACCCATGGGATTAGGAAGTTTGGGGCTAGTTGGTTACACAGCTATAGATACTAAAGCAAAGGAGGTAAACTCACCTGGCCAAAGTCAGGAAGAGCAAGGACTAACATCTAAGCCCCTTTCTAGCCCTGGCCACCAGCCACTGTAGTCCACCACGTAAACTAACACACAAATAGGATAACAAACCGAATGACCAACCTATGGCTTTGCCACAACATCCCATTCAAAATAAATCTGAACAAAATCACTGCATATTAGCTGTCCACAGTTTCAACTTAGATAGTTTCGGTTACCCACTATCATCCAAGGCCAGGAAGCAGATGATCCTCCTATTGACAATATGTAGTAGCTTATGCCCAACAGCAGCTTAATGCTATGTCATTCACCTAACTTCATCTCACCAGGTAAACATTTTATTATCTCACATCAGCACAAGAAGAATGAGTCATTAAAATAAGATATTTTGAGAGAGAACACATTATATAACTTTTATTAGAGTGTATTGTTACAACTGTTCTATTTTCTTATTGTTGTTGTTTCTCCTACTGTGCCTAGTTAAAAATTTAAACTTTATCATAGGTACGTACATAGAGTAAAAAAACATAGTACTTATAGGGTTCAGTACTATCTTTGGTTTTATGCATATACTGGGGGTCTTGGAATGTACCCCCCATGGGTAAAGGGGGACTACTGTACTCATTGGTTGACATCTCAGCTAAGCAGGGCACTCTGGCATGTCCGTGTTCCACTGACCTACTGCTATTCACAGTTTGACACATTGATTTCTCATTGCAAATCCTCCTGAGGATAGGGAAGAGCGATCATCAAGCCCTGTCTGTGTCTCTAGTGCCTAACCCAGGGCCCTGCATGCCAGCATAAATGAAAGTTTGCTAAGTGACACCTCCCATGTGAAAAGAATTAGACTAGTCCTCACTCCAAAGAATTATGAGACCAGGAACAAGTGAGATGCTGACGCCAAATCCCTCTTTTACTGTACAAATTATCACCATAAAATAATCACTGAGGGCCATGACATGTATAAAATGTTGTTTTCCCAAACACTTGCACAGCATTGTCTTTTATTATAAATCTGATACTCACAAGAAACACTGTCAAACATACACTGCTACTATTATTCTCTTAGAGTTAAAGAAATGAAGTTACCCAGAGAGGTAACAGGATTTGCCCCAAATCACCCAACTTTCCCAAGTGAAACCACAGTATGAATTCAGGAAACCTAATTAAATGTACAGTGCTACTTTCATCTTCTAGAATCCTCTCCTCAAAAACCAGATGATCTAAATTTCAATAAGTATTATAAAAGAACTTAAAGTAACATGAATATAATATAGCCAATTACAGAAATTTAGAAATAGACAGGACCTCAATATTATCCATGATATACAGTGAATTTTCACGTAATGAGAACTGGGACATGAAGCCTGGCATATGCCTTGCCAGCAACTATATGACACTACACCTTTGTGATGCAAATAGTATGACATTCCTTCTCATCTCAGACAACACTTGCAAAATACAGCACATGCCTCTGTGAGTATGTAGGGTCACCAGGAAAAACTCATTACTTGATGTTTCTTATAGTCTTAAAATCAGAATGTTACTGTCACATGCTACTCACATGTGACAAAATGATAAATGCAGTGGCCAAGCTTCCTATATTACGTAATCATGGGTATTCCAAGACATTATGACAAGAGAAACTTTTAAAGGACAGTAAGCGAACACTGTACACCCTTCCATGATTTGGCTGACTGGACTGCTGCACACATAGCTATCTCAGCAGAATGACATCTGCATGTAATTCCCAGGGAATGAAGAATGCAACAACTCTGTGGTCCCCCACCCCACCTCTTCAACCATGCGTTCCCAAAAGGAACAGTGAAGACAGCAATAAGGCAGGTGAGTAGGAAAAGCTGTAAGTGTAACACCATGGCTTCAAGGACTTGTACCACTCCCAACAAACCCTCCAGCCTTTACTGCCAGGACCAGGGCGGGGCTGGGCTGTCCAAGCTTTCCAAGGACAAGGGGGATCCTCACTCTCAACCCATTAATTTCCGGTTCCTAAATCTGGAAAGGAAACACACCAGAGGCAGTCTTCTGTCACTCTAAAAATGTTTTCTCTCAGGCCATTCTGGATAGTTTGGGTTGTCGTGATTATTTTCTACTGCTGCCATTAATGGTGGTGTTTGTTTCCTGGTGAGGACAATTGTAAGACAGAGCAAACTAAATATCCACAGGCACACCAGGCTACAGATGAGAGCATGCACACAGTTCCCAGGCAAACAAACACCGCATTTAGGACGTCATGATAATTTAGGAATGAGCCAGCGATTTTAAAAGCACTTTAGTTGCTGCTTTTCCTTGAGTCGCAAAGTCTGCAGACGCCACATACTTAACAAAACACAGAACAACGATGCCCTCTACAGCCTACAGAGAGAATACATGGAACTTGACTGAGTTCTTATATCTGTTGAAAGATTCTGAGTCTAGTGTTCTACCCAGAATTATTTTTTACACTAGAGTAAGTTCGAACATACATAGAACATGTGTATATTTTGGAAAAATGAAAATATCAAGATCTAAAGCCGAGATGCTAATTAAAATATAATAATGTCCAAATGATTAACATTATACTGAAATAATTCACTTTCCTAAAAGACCTACAGAAGCAAACTACACATGTTCATTTTGACTAGTAACAGAGGCTATTTTCAAAAGAATTACTTAAAATATTTTCAAACGGCAGGCTCCTAAAAGGAGAAATAGGTTGAGATGAATTTTTTTTTAAGAAAAGAAATATACCACAAATTGAGGATTACAACATTCACTCCCTGTCTGGAAATGAAATAATAATAATAACACCAGAAGAAGTAACTCTAAGCTCAAATGACTTCCCTGTTCTCCATGAGCCATGAGGAAAGAAACTTCTCATATTTGTAATAAGGAAAGTGAGGGAGGCGGTATTGAGCACCTCAGAAATATTCCAGATTACTCAAGGCCTGTGTAGATACGAAAGATGCATCACATTCTCAGGGAATGTGGCTAGGACAGGATGTTGTCAAAGCAATGGTAAACATACATATAAACAATTGGCGATCATATAGAAAACATAAGCTGCACATGGCACTCCAAGGAACAAAGGATAATCAATGTGAGAAAAGTTTACGCTGTGTGTCAAAGGAAAAGCAAGTCATTAATCAAGCCTGGTACAAGTTTGATCGTTGTACAGAGACTAAGGAAGAAAAGGTAAGAGAGAACAGGAAGAGAGAAAACCACAGACTAGATCACTGCAGGAACTGCAAAGGCATCAGTTTCAGAGGAATAGGTGGGCATGTTCCCAAGTTCCGAGATGAAAACATGGGTCAAAGTTAAAGAGGAAGACCGAACAGTTATCAGAATGTCTTAAATCTAGCCAGAGAGTTCAGATCAGATCTGATTAAACAGAAGGAATTACTCTGATCACTTAAGGAAGTAACATGATGAAAATGGTGTTAAGAAAACAGTATCCTGGCACTTGTCTAGATAAACTGGAATGGCAGGAGAGGAAAGGAACAGAGATCGTCCAGAGATTAATGAAGAAATACAAACCACAAAGGATCATAAGCCTGCATGTAAGAAAAGAATACAGAAGGAGCAAGCCCAAGACACTCTGCAGAGGGTAGATATATTATACAGGTTATCATGAATACAGGACAAGAAGATATCATAATTTGACAAGCCTGGGATGCGTGAAGGTAGCATCACGGATATTCAAAGCAAAAGCTAGTTTAGAAGAAAACTATGACACACTGAATTCTCCGTCTGAGGTTTTAGGGATCAATTTAGGCAGAAATTTAATGGAGGCAGGTGGAAAGTTGAAATTGAAAAGAGAACGAGAAGCCAGGGCTGTATTTAAGCACTTTCTAATCATCCAAAAAAAAAAAAAAAAAAAAAGAATACTTAATCTTACACACACAGGAAGGGATTGGGGAAAGAAAAGTCCAGAAACTGGGTATCTGGCCAGAAAGACAGAGAGAACACTTGGAAAAGGAAGTTTCACTTGAAAACCAACAAGAACTTTGTTTCAAAGTCATCAACACTCAGAGCAAATGCCCTATTGAGTGAAAAGAAACCTAAGAGCTTTAAGTCTGAGGCAGAATTAAATGGGAATTGGGTGACCATTAGTGCACTTGGTGAACTTTATCTGGAGTCTATCAAGTAATCAGAACATATTTAGTTGACTATGGTTTCCAGGCCAGCCAGTATAATAGAACAAATAATATGCAACAAGCAAAAAACAGCAGCCTACTTCGGCTGAAGCATGTCATTCGCCACTAGGCACACTCTTACTGGCTCTAGGTCTTGAAAACCGAAAGCTCTCCCAAGTAACAGACAGAATTAAGAAGGAACTGAAAGATGGAGAGTTTAAATACCGGGAGAAGAAATACAGAGATACTTTTTTTTTACCTTTTTAAAAAGACAAAGACAAATGCCTCCGTAAAAACATTCCCAGGGATAAAGGTTACACACTCCTCATTCAAATTCATTTCCAAAAAAGAATGTAATCATTTAAAACTTCTGTAATTTAAGACACTTCAGGTTTATTCTTAAAATATAGTAGAAAATCATTACTTAGAACTCAACTGGTATGAAAATATTTGTATGAATCTTGTTTTTTTAATGCCATACATAAAGTTAATACATCAGTTTTCAAATGAGTGCTGATGACAAAGTCAGTACCACAGTCCCCTTTAGGTAGACTAAAAAACCTAGGACACAGAATTGAAATGGTTCACTGAGGCAAGCCAGCAAGACAAAAGCCCATTTGCTATTCAACTTTCTCTTTCTCTAGAAGTTCAAAGCACTGCTCTTCACTTTTACTTTTGTTATAAAGGGGAAATTACTGTCAATTTTTGGACACATTTCTCTTTTTCTGGTTGTTCTAAGGAATACAGAGACTAGGGTTAACTGAAATTCAGAGCAGTACCTAAAACTATAACAGCTACCAAGGAGTAGAAAGAAAAATAGATAGTAAAGATGCAGGGAACTAAAAAAAAAAAAAAAAAAAAAAAAAAAAAAAAAGTAAAATCTCCCCTCTCCTCCTAAACATTAATAAAATCTTAAACCTGTTACCTTAGATTCAGAAAATGATTCAGTCTTCCTACCCCCAAAACTCCAGCTCCCCACCCTCCCCAGAATAGAGTGGACAAATATCAACAGCAAAAGTAAAAGTTTTAAGTCTTCTGGAGTGGGTGAGAAGGAGGAGGAGGAGGGGGTCATTACACATTCTCTGTGAAAGAAGACAAAGCCAGATCCACATTCCAGGGAAATCTGTCTGGTCCGAGTTTTTCCTTAAATACAGATTGGCCTGTCACTAAGCCAGGCTCTGTAATCTTCCCAGGCTGCCACTGCTAGGGAAGCCAGGAATCCCTTCTAATTAATCAAGCCCTCCCAACAAAAATTTTCCCACCCACAATAAAGTAGATTGGGGGGAGGGGAAGCAGCAGAGCAGGCTTTGTAGCCAAAAGAATTCTAGACTTTGGTGTAATACCTAACTAATCCAAGAAAACAGATGCAGGAAGCAGAGGAAATGATCTACAAACAGAGACAGACAATGAGGTAGGAACCTTTCAAAGTACTGCTTTGCTGGAACCCGAGCTGAAAACTTTAAACCCTAAGATGTAATTATTACCGGGAGTGAGACCTGGCAGCATTACATACTTTCAAAAATAACTTTAAAGCAGGGGATGGACCCATAAGCTTTTCAGAGGCAAACACCATATATTCTGATTTGACACTTTTGACCATAATTCCTTATTCAAATTTATTTTCTTATTTCTTTACTTATTTCCTCTTACTAAAACTAAAACTTCTTACCAAAACATGGATAAAAGTCCATGATTAATACAGTTTATGACCACTTCTTGTTTCCACTTGCAAAGGAAATGGCCTTGTTTTGGCCTTGCTAATTTACCCACCCCTGCTGCCAGTTTAACCCCTAGGTAACTTCGCTGAAAGCCTACTCTGACAGGGGGCAAGATGGATGCACAGATTCAGACCTATGGTGTCCAATACAGCTGCTACTGGCCATGTGTGCTTCCTGAACACCTGAACTGTGGCCAGCAGGAAGTGAGATGTGCTTTAAAAGGTCGATTTATACACCTAAACCAGAATTTACTGATATAGAGAGACAGATATTTCAGACTTTGCAGGCAATGAGATCTTTGTTACTACTATTCAACTCTGCCACCATAGCATAGAAGGAGCCAGAGACAATTTGAAAACAAAAAGGAGCGGCTGCAATCCAATAAAACTTTATTTACAAAAATAAGCAGCTAGTCTGTGGGATATAATTTGTTGGCCCCTGACCCCTCAACAGTATATAATTTCGGAATTTCTAAAATATTGGGGTGGGCGCAGAGCTAGAATTAAGATCACTAAGGAAACTTGGGGACATATGTGTCAGCTGTCACCACTACACCGGACTGAGAAAGGAGTTATGGAAGTATAGGACTTATCTCCCTGCCACAAGTTGTAGTGACCCAGAAGTCAAGAGACCCTGAAAGCTGTGGTTCCAAGGACTCTGTCATCTCATTCACTGCTGCCATTTCCTGGAATTCTGGCCCAGGAGACAATTATAAGAAAAGTTCAAGGACAGGGACATAGCAGTTTTGTTTTGTTTTGTTTTCCTTTTTTTGGTTTGGATTTTTTTTTTTTTTTTTTTTTTAGGGCCCTCTTACAGGCAGGAAGGTCAAAAGACTTTTCTGCATTTGAAGAAGGATAAGTGGGGCGCCTAGGCGGCTCAGTCAGTTAAGTGCCTGCCTTCAGCTAAGGTCATGATCCCAGGATCCTGGGATCAAGCCCCACCTCTGGTTCCCTGCCCAGCAGGAAGCCTGCTTCTCCATCTGCCTCTGCCTGCAGTTCTCCCTGCTTGTGCTCTCTTTCTCTCTGTGTCTGTCAAAGGAGTATTAAAAAAAAAAAAAAAGACAACTTAAAAATTTTTTTTAAAAATGAAGAAAGATAAGCTGTTTGCATGGATAATTAATACCATTCCAAGGAAAGTCTCAGAATAAACAACTGAGATGCAAATGGAAAACTATTTGGTTTTCATCTGGTTTTCTATTACTTTAGAAACCATGCTCTAATCAAGTATTTTTCAATCCAGTACATGCATCTATATGAAAATTTGCTAAGATTAATTCCTTTTAAACTTTACTTACTCATTTAATTACTGATTATATTGATATATATATATATACACACAGATTAAAATGCCTTATCAAAAATAGGCCTCCTCTGCCCTATCCTGTCACCACCCTCTCCAGCTCTCATCAAGAGCAACGACACTGAAAACTTCAGCTATTTGATCTGGTATTTACTATCATGTTTCTAAATACTATGTTATTACTACCAATTTCTTATTATTTTAATTTTACATACTTTCTACTGAAAATGAAGACAATGCTTACAACCCACCACCCACACATTGCCTTCCCCAGCCTTCCAATATCTGGAGTTGACAACATGAAATGTACATTCTGTTCCAAACTGAGCCAGGTAGGGTATGTACTATGCTTACTGTCCAAACTTGCACAAGAAAGGAAGGGTTGTTTCATTTTTCTTTTGTTTAGTTTCCCATATTCTTATCACTAAATCATTCCCTCACTCTCTGACAGACCTAAGAAAAACTCCTCTCCACTTTCAAATACATGAGGTATTTCATCCTTTCATTTCCTGTTGGAGACATCTTTCATGGAACTCTTAAGTCCCGTGCCAATTGGACTGGTTGCTTTCTAGGCAGGACACACTGCTGATCACCATGGGATTTGCTCAGGCACTCACCTGCAAGATTTCCTATTTCCCAGACCCTATAATTCACTCCTTCTCTGTGGAGTGAACACCACATTCTTCCTAAAATAGGGTACATTAGAAGGAAATTTTTTTTAGATTTTGCATCTCTGAGAATGTCTCTGTTCTGCTTTACCTGTCACATGGCTAAAATTAAAAACACAAGAAACAAGTGTTGGCAGGCGTGTGAAGAGAAAAGAACCCTTGTATTCTGCTGGTGGGAATGCAACCAGTATAGCCACTGTGGAAAACAGTATGGAGGTGCTCAAAAAATGAAAAAATAGAATTACCAGATGATCCAGTAATTCCACTACTGGGTATTTACCCAAAGAAAACAAAAACACTATTAGTAAATATTAGATTACTAACTTACTAACTAGTAAAAAAAATTAGATTATTACAAAATTAACAAACCTGATCTAAATGACATATAGTTCAATGTACCTGATGACCATCACATTTTTCAAATGTTTATGGAATACTTTCCAAAACAGACAAAGGAATTATGCCAAATAAGAAAATGATTAGAAAATTTCCAAATACTTAGAAACACTATACATTTCAATAACCCAGTGATCAAAAATGGCTTCACAGGGGCACCTGGGTGGCTCAGCAAGTTAAACATCTGACTCTCGGTTTCACTTCAACTCATGATCTCAAGGTCATGAGATGAACCCTTGCATTGGCCTCTCTGCTTAGGAATCTCTCTCTCCTTCTCCCTCTGCTCTCTTTCTCTCTCCGAAAGAGAAAAAAAAAAAAAAATGAAATCACAGTGACAATTAGAAAATAATGTTTCTTTGAAAAACAAAATCTCTACTTAAACTGCATCTCTAACAAAACAAGACGAATAAAATTAAAGCAGTAAACATTGGAAGAGAAAAATTTATAGCTTTAAGTGATATACTGGAAAAGAAGAATTGCTCAAATTCCATGATTTAAGCTCCCGCCTTAAACTGGACAGAGAACAGCAAATTTGCTCAAAGAAAATATAAGGGAGAAAATTTTTTAATCCATAAAATAGAAAACAAGTACACTACAGGGAAAAAAAAAAAAAAAAAAGCCAAAAAAAGATGGTTCTCTGTTTGAAAAGACTCCTAATTAAACAAACCCCTAACAGTACTAATAATTGCTTTGCTGGAATTGCAAATCAAAAACCATTATCGCCTTATCCCTGCTAGAATGGCTACTATCAAAAAGACCAGAGATAAGGAATGCGGGTGAGAACATGGGGAAAGGGGAACCTTGGCTGGTGCATGATTGGTGGAAATGTAAACTGGTGGCAGACACTATGGAAAATAGTATGCAGCTTCCTCAAAAAACGAAACACTGAACTACCATGCGATCTAACCATTTCATTTCTGGGTATACACCCAAGGAAAATGAAATCACTATCTCAAAGAGGTATGTGCACCCCACGTTCATTGCAGAATTACTCACAAAAGGCGAGACAGGGAAACAACCTAAGTGTCCATTGATGGATAAATGAATAAAGAAAATGTGGTATAAATACACAATGGAGTATTATTTAGCCATTAAAAAAAAGGAAATCCTCTGTTTGTGACAAATGCATAGACTTTGAGGGCATTATACTAAGTGAAACAAGTCAGAGAAAGACAAATACTATATGATCTCACTAATATATGGAATCTAAAAACTTCAAACTCAGAAAGAGAATAGAATAGTGGCTGCCAGGGGATAAGGGGTAGGGAAAATAGATGTCAGTCAAAGGGTATAAACTTCCAGTTATAAGATGAGTAAGTTCTGGGGACCTAACATATAGCATGGCGATTACAGTTAACAATACTGTACTGTATCCTAGGAAGGTGCTACAAGAGTCAAGCTTTAATGTGTGCACCATAGAAATAACAAAATGGTAATTACATGAAGTAAAGGATGTATTAACCTTACTCTGGTAAACATTTCTCCACATAGGTTTATCAAATCACCGCATTGTGTACCCTGACCTTACACAATATTATATGTCAATTATATCTCAATAAAGTGGGGAAAAGGGAGACAAAAAAAATCACCCTGTTGGAAGGTATGAGCCTGGCAGTCAGCATATGTGGGAGCAAGGACAGCAGAGAGCTAGGATCCTAATGCCCAAAAGGGGCAGAAGAGAAAGGAGAGGTCAGAAGGAACTCATTCCAGTTAAGCCCAGAGCTGTAAGAAACTTCAGCCTCTGTTCCTTGTATAATGCTTCACACATAAGCACTGGATTTATAGGTATCTCTGTAATACTCTATGATATTTCATACAGGTAAGTCTGTCCATAATTTCTTGGAGTAGGAACTATTCCATAGAACTTTTTCCTTCATTCTCTTGATAAACTGTGACCTTCATGAAAATGGCAACTAGAAGAAAAAAAATCACTGCTTGCCATCCAAGGAAAGCGATGTGGAAGCTTGCCATCCATCCAGGGCTTTAGCAGGAGGGAAGGGAAGGGAAAACAGCAAGGAAAATCCTAGAAAACACTAAAAACACCAACCTTATACCAGACTCTTTCGTAGGTTGCAAAGTTGTACTACCCACAAGGTGGTGGAATCCCAAGCCATGAAATTAATGTGAAGCCTGGTCCAAAACCACTGAAATGCCAGTGGCTCCAGCAGAAATAAACTTGAAACTGCTCAACTGCACTAGAATGTGTGTGTGTGTGTGTGTGTGTGTGTGTGCGCGCGCACGCGCATACACATGCACACACGTGAATGTGCACACAATGCACGTGTAGGATGTGACTGAAAATGAGCACACAATTAAAAATTACACACATGAATAATCCAGCAATTTCAATCACCAATTTATTCCACACTTAGTATATAATAATAGAAATAACAGAACAGTCTACAAGAGACTATGAAACAAATTATTACTATTATTAAGATTTTATTTATTTATGTGATAGAGAGAGACAGCAAGAAAGGGCACACAAGCAGGGGGAGTGGGAGAGGGAGAAGCAGGCTTCCTGCTGAGCAAGGAACCTGATGCGGGGCTTGATCCTAGGACCCTGGGATCATGACCTGAGCTGAAGGCAGATGCTTAATGACTAAGCCACCCAGGTGCCCTGAAACAAATTACTTTAAAATTATAAAGAAGATAAAAGGATGTGGAAATATATTTTTAAAATAGGATAAGCATATAAAAAAAAAGGACTGGTAGAATTTGAATTTAAAAAAAAACACAAATTCTCAGCTGAAAAACATAAAGTCACGAAAAATAAACACGTTGAAGAGTTGATTAAATACAGATTAAACAGCAAATTAAATCCAGATGAGAAGATATTAATGAACTGGAAGATGTGTAATAAACAGCACTCTGAATGCAACACAGAGACACAGGATGAAACAAGAAAAGGCAAATGGCCAAGCAGCACTCATGCAAGCCTACTTGAGCATTCGTCAGAGAGGGCACATGATGTTGGCATCGGTAGCAGGTATGCAGATCCCCCGCTGCCCATGACACCCTAGGCCAGCACAGACAATCTAGCAAGAAGGATGTCACACATTCAGAATGGGGTCCCAGTGTTTGGGTTGTGGGGCTTTTTAAGGTGCATGTTTCGGGAAGCACTGGCCCACTGCCTGTGTGATCAGAGGCATCACACAGCTTGTGATGCATACAAGCTTCCATATAATGTGCCAGAACGCTGTCTATCTCCCTAACTGCTAATCTGATACTCAGGACTGGAGGAACTCCCCTGTCTGGTGTGATCTAGGAGCTAAGTTCCAGGCCTTGCTGGTGTGGCCAGCTGTGAGATGGGGCAATACGGTAGCCAAATCTGCCCCATCAGTGTGTATGGCTTCGAAATCAAGAGACTCCTATCCAGCATCATGAGGCACCTCAGGTCCAAAATCTGTGGTTGATCAGAACTGTCTGGCCTACTGGGCCACTGCCAGTTTTGGCAGAGCTTTGCACACAGCCTGTCGGGGCTCGGTCTCGGTCAGGCTAATATATCACCCTCACAGCACAGAAGAAACTATTACATGAAACTACCCAGAAAACTCAGTATAAGAGTTCCAAAAGAAGAGAACAGAGACGATAAAGCACGGTACCTGAAGAGACCATGGTTGAGATTTTCCAAAACTGATTAAAAAAAAAGACTTGTATCTTTCAAATAAAGATGCACATGCATCCCAAGCCAGATAAATAAAGTCTATGGCTTGAGGCTTCATAATCAAATTGTAAAACATCAAAGCCAAAAACAAAATTTTAAGAGCAGCTAGAAGGAAAAAAGCCGATAACCAAGATAACCAAGAAAGAAATCACAGTGAGGCAGGAGAGAAACTTCTGTGGTTACTAGTCTCCACAGATGTGCCCTCACAATCTTTGCTTCCCTGTGGGCACATGGCTGCTTCTTACATCAAAAGCTGCAGCTTCCCCTGGGCTGGGACCTTTGAGTGCTCTAACCAACAGAATGTAGTATGAGTGCCAAGTGAGACTTCTGAGCCCAAGCCTTCAAAGAACTGGCAAGTTATCTTCTTTCCTGTAGCAACTCTTGTCCGGGGACACCATCCCTCAAACTCAGCCACCATGCTAGGAGAAGCCCAAGCCAGACAAATCAGCCATGTGCATGAGAACTGACAGGCAACAGTAACAGCCCCTGGTGAGGTCCCCAGCCACGGCCAGTGTGAAGTGACAGCCATGCAAGCATGTCATCTTTGACATTTCCACTGAACTGGGCTCCCAGATAATTGCAGCCCCGACCACCATCAAAGACAGAAATGACCCAAATGATCCCAGGCAACCTACACAATCACAAGAGAGAATAAAATGGCTTATGTTTTAAGCTACTAATTTTTTTTTTTTTTTAAAGATTTTATTTATTTATTTGACAGAGAGAAATCACAAGTAGACGGAGAGGCAGGCAGAGAGAGGAAGGGAAGCAGGCTCCCTGCTGAGCAGGGAGCCTGATGCGGGACTCGATCCCAGGACCCTGAGATCCTGACCTGAGCTGAAGGCAGCAGCTTAACCCACTGAGCAACCCAGGCACCCCTAAGCTACTAAATTTTAAAGGTGGTTTTAAACAACAGTCGGTAACTACAAAGTTTCTCAGTTGCTGTAAGAGATTCCAGAAAACAATGGAAAAGCATCTTCCAAATGCCAAGGAAAAATAATGCTCAACCTAGATTTCTATAACCAACCTTTCAGATTTAAGACAAAAATATATTTTTTTAGAAAGAAATGATGAAATTTCACCACTTATAACCTCTCATAAAAAGAAATACTACAGAACACATGGATAAGCAATGAAATTTATTAATACGGTGTATGTCTAATAAGCCAGGACTCAGTAAAACTAAGATATAACTACAATACTAAGTAGTATCTGATCTGGTTAACTATGGTAATATGTCTGTTTCGATGTTGTAAATGTACTTAATATAACACTAGCACAGAAAAAATGTCCTCAGCAGCCAGCGTAAGTGAAGGCATCTTAGGCGCCTCATAGTCACTATTTATCAATTCTTCCCCTCTCCTTTCCCATACCCTTCACACATAGTTCTCCCATCTCCCCACAATGGAGGTCTCAGCCCCAGCCACCAAGGGACAGAGGAGAGATGCTTACAAAAAGAAAATAAAAGAGGGCAGCGAGGCAAGAGACCTCTCTCCTGGCATTCACCCACCTGCAGCATTCACTGCCTACTTCATTTCTATCTGCTTTGTCATCATCCAAAATCATGTCCCAGACATACATATGAGAATGACAGTTTTTAACATTAAGGACCAAGCTATGACCCAAAGGCATTTTACAGAAGACTTGAGTCAAGAAACCCCCATAACCATATGAACTATTTCCCCCCCAACTCTTAATATACAAATCTTCAATAACCTACTTCAACTTTTCAGTAAAGAGATTAATTTAAAGAGTAGAAAGCAAGTTCAGAGCTTCAACTGTCAGTGAACACAGAACTCAATTATATTAGAAGATGATTAACCATTTTAAAGACTATTAAGCACTACTTACTTTAATGGCAAATTTCTTTGATTCCATGGCTTATTGATTCCAGAGTAATTACGGACCTTTAATAGAAGAAAAAAGTTTATAAGTAGGTATATCAAAACCTCTATTTGGGTAATAGATAGGAGAAAGTTTGGCTGAATAGCCAAGTAACAGTAAGTAGTTGCAAGATGTAGACTTACTTAAAACTAGTCTTAAAAATATATTGTTATCGGGGGCTCTGGATGGCTCAGTCAACAAAGCATCTGACTCTTGATCTCAGCTCAGGTCTTGATCTCTGGGTCATGGGTTCAAGCCCCACACTGGGCTGCATGGGAGTGGAGCCTACTTTTTATATATATATATTATTGAAATATATAGATAAATATTGAATTAGCAACTGAAAACCCACCAACAAAGGAAAGCACAGGCTCAGATAAATTCTATCAGATATTTAAAGGGAGTAGACCACTGGGGCACCTGGTTGGCTCAGTCGGTTAAGTGTCAGACTCTTGGCTGTGGCTCAGGTCATGACATCAGGGTTGTGAGACTAAGCCCTGCCTTGGGCTCCACGCTGGGCATGGAGCCTGCCTAAGATTCTCACTCTCCCTCTGCCTTTGCCACCAAAAAATCATAAGAGTTAATACATTTATAGTACCATATTGTGGGGTTTTTTTTTTTTTTTAAGATTTTATTTATTTGAGAGAGAGAGAGAGAGCACAGGTAAGGGGAGCTAGCAGGCAGAGCAAGAGGGAGAAGCAGGCTTCCCGCTGAGCAAGGAGCCTAATGCAAGGCTTGATCCCAGGATCCTGGGATCGTGACCTGAGCTAAAGGTAGATGCTTAACTGAGCCACGCAGGCGCCCAGTACAGTATTGTATTTATTGAAAAAAAATCCATGTATAAGTAGACCCCACACAATCCAAACCTCTATCATTCAAGAGTCTACTCCCTTTTAATATGCTCAGCCAGACCAACTGCTCTCTCTCACCCTTGCAGAAATGTGGGGAATTATTTTTTGGAGAGATTAAGACAGAGGTTCTGTTCTGGAAAACACTGGGCACAGTATAAAGTATGGCAAACCCTACTGTAATAAGGGAAAATTAAGGAAACATTTACAAATTGATATCTTCCCCAACCCACATGTCCCTTACGATGGTTAATATTATGGGTTGACTTATCAGAGCTAAGGGGATGCCCAGAAAACTAATAAAACATTTCTTCTGGGTATTTCTGTGAGGGTTAAGAAATCAGCATTTGAATTGCTGCATTTCAGTAAAGCCAATGGCCCTCCCAGTGCAGGTGGTTACAATGCAATCCACTCAGGGCCCAAATGGAACAAAAGGTACAGGAAGGGTGAATTCAAAGTCTTTGTTTGAATTGGGACACCCATATTCTCCTGCCCTCTCCTGCCCTCAGACCTAAGGAGGTCTTTGGACTGAGAATGAATTACACACGGGCTTTCCATGTTCCCCAGCGGGCAGACAGTGGATTATGGGACTTCTCAATCTCTGTAATTTCATGAGCCAATTCCTGTAATAATTATATATACCTTCCATTGGTTCTGGGTCTCTGGAAAACCTTGTCTAATACACCCCTCTCTCCTGCTTAGCCTCTCCAAATAGGAGACTAAAGCTATTCAGGGATTGGACTAACCCAAAAGGTAGGATCTCTGACATCAGAGATTCCCCAAGAAACAGCCTCAATGGATGGCTCTAAAGGGAAGCAAACACCCACAAGCCTCACATCTGCATGGAGAACTGTCTTCCATCTTTTTAATACCCAACTCTCAAATACAAGTGAACAACCAGGAATCACCTGCCATCTAAGGAAAGACTCTATCAAACAGCAACTCTATAAAACGAACAGCAAAGAAACTACTTGGCCCAAACCAAAACTGTGCAGGGAGAAGGAAACCATTTTTTAAGAAACTACCATTGTTATCAGGGAGATAGGAGATATTGCAACCATAAAGCAATAAACACTATTACAAAAAATAAGAAATTTTCAGAAAACAATAAATTAAAATGATAGCTGAAATAAAAAACAAGTTCTGGAGTTCAGTTAAGTCATTCAGAAACTTCAGCGAAAATAAAAAAGATGAAAAATAAGAGAGAATAAATTAAAAATTAAAGGACCAGCATAGAAGGGCTCACACACGAAAGTTAGGATGGAAACATCTCATATTAGGGCATATAACACAGTAAAACATCAGGCATTGGAGATTTAAAAAAACCAAAAAATTTTAAAAAGAGGGTGGGAGGTAGATGGAAGGGGTGGTGAGTGAATGTTTGGCTCCAAATGGCTCAAAGCAATTCCGGAGACTAAAAGACAATAGAGAAGTATCTTCAAAATTCTAAAGAAAATTGTTTCCAACCTCCAATTACATTTAAACATGAAGGGGAGGGGACATTTTAGACATGCAAGGTCTTAAAAAATTTAAATCCCATGTATCCTTTCTCAGGAAGCTTAACTAAAGATGTACTTCACCAAAATGAGGAAATTAACCAAGAAAGAGGAAGATAAAGGAAACAGGAAGGCCAAGATCGGCAAAGGCAGAGGAAATCCTAGGATCTGGTAAAAGCAGATCCCTCCCTGCATGAGATCATGGGCCAGACCAGGAGAGAACCATGAGTGGGGTCTACAGCAGTATCCGAGTCTCCAAGAGATGCATCTCCAAAAGTATCTGCAAGCACGCAAAGTTGACTTTAGACAACTGGTAGAGAATCTGAGATTGAATTAGAACAGGAACACGGAAAGCTAGGCAACCAAATAATAACAAGGCAATTACTGATCCCAGGATAAACAAAAATTGTGCAGAAAATAAAGAGTACTTCATACATAGCTCAATCACAGCAAGCATGTGTAGTCATGACAACAAACCCTAAATTTTGATCTAAGCAATGTCATGTTTACAGCAATATTACGAGGATGGAGAATATGTGTGTCTGTGCAACCTGCATGGCAAGGGTATGGGGTTAAACTGAGCAAGAGCTCCCTTGAATGCTAAGGGGATGTTTCAGAAGCAAAGCCTACAATCAATATAAAACAGTAACAACCGCCACAGCAATAGTAATAATAAAGCAGAAACGCAGCAAGCAATTTAGTGATATGGACCCAATAGTTAAGTGCTAAACTTGGCACCAACATGAAGAGCAAGATGAAGACAGCTGCTCTGGAGGAAAGAATGAAGTGAAAAGGATGCCACAAGTCACAAGCCTTGTACATGAACTATTTGCCCATTTCAACTGTGTGCACAGATGTTAGAGCACCACTGTACAAAAGAAAAACAGAATGCAAGCTGCAGATGTACTTTTCAATTTTCTAGCAGTTGCAGTTAACAAAAATGTAAACAGAAATGGAGGAAATTAATTTTAACAATTTTAATATTTAATTTTATTTAATAAAATAATTTCAATAATAAATATTTTTATTTAACCTAATAAATCCACCGCATTACCATTTCAGCATGTAATCACTATAACAATATTTACATTCTTAGTGTTTTACCTTACTCTTTGAAAGCAAATATATCGGGTCTTTATTTTCTATTTCCAGCACATCTTAATTTGGATTGGCCACATGTCAAGTGTTTGACACCCATGGTCAGTGGCTACCACAACAGACAGTACAGTTGGAGCGTGCTTAGTTTCATTACAAGAAAAGCACTTATTTATGTGTCCCAGATTACTAATTTAAAAAACAACAATAGTAATACCTAATTCAAAATTATCAAAAGGATTAAATAAAATGATATATGAAAACCCCCTACACAACCTTTGTAAACACCAGGCCCTTGATAAGTATTAACTACTTAGGCAATGATAATGATTTAAAATCGGATGATTTTTTTTTTTTTTCAAAATGTGATAACCTTTGATTCTACTTTTTTTTTTTTTTTAAGATTTTATTTAGTTAATTGAGAGAGAGAGAGACAGAGAAAGCACAAGTGGGAGGAAGGGGCACAGGGAGAAGCAGACTCCCTGCTGAGTGCGAAGCCCCACAACCCCAGATCATCCCGGAGCTTGATCATGACCCAAGCCAAAGTCAGACACTTAACCAACTGAGCCACCCAGGCACCGCTGATTCTTTTTTTTTTTTTAATGGACAAAAACATCTTTATTCAAACCCCAAATCACTCCAATTAGTCATTTCTATTCTCTGAATGATGCAGTACATATGATTTAGAAAAATTCTGGAGGACATTCACCAAGTAACCCCATTTAGAAATAGGTGTAAATGGAAAAAATAAGTTCCTAGAGAATAAGGAACATGTGTTTGAAAACACTTATAAAAGCTGCCCTGAAAACTTGAGGTAGATGTTTACGCTATCTGAGAGCTGATAAACACAAAACTGATCCCCTTAAATATACTAAATTAGGTTTGAATCACTTTTGCCAAGAATTTAGGGGATCCCTCATTGGAGGATGCTTAATTGCTCCAGCTGACAGAGATAAGGGGGACAGAGTTTTGTCAGCAAGTACCCAACCAAGCTGAAGCATGTGATCAAATTATTTTTTAATTACACACTCATTTTCCCACATGTCCTTCCCTTCCTGAAGGACAGGTGGACCACAGGGGAGGCTGCAGCAAGGCTTTCAAACCATATCTGCCATTAGATTATGGGCCATATTACAGTGAAGGTTACATTTTTCAACTCACAATAAGGTTCCAATATTCATTCTTAAAGCACTCATTTTTTTTTCTTTTACTTTTATCAGTAAAGCAAGAGTAGTTGCATTTTTTAAAGGACTGGATTCTTCAAAAAGTAGCATCAAAGCCCAATCTCAAAGATATGATCTGTAGGAATCTAGGACCAAATAGTATATGTTTTTATATAATATGGCCCACTAATGTAAAAATAGGCCACATGGGGAAAGGGAACTATATTGTACATTTTGCTTATGTATTTTCTCTTAATTCCCTTCACCTATTTGATATTTTTACATTTTGCTTATTTTTAATCCATCGTTTAACATCATGTGGCATTCTGCCTCTCAATGTATATAATTTTTTTTGTTTCCACAATGTTTGGAGGTTCAAAAAGTCACAACTTTAGGATTAAGAGAGACCTCACAAACTATCTACTCTCAGTCCTGCCATCTATTCCCCTAGAGAGTATACTTGTCAGATCAGGCCAGGGTCTCACAGCTGAGAGTCAAGGGCGAGAAAAGTATCTTGTCAACTCAGCTGAGAGCAAACTAAGACCATCTGTCCACTGCAGAACTGCCAAGGTCGATTGTTAACTGGACTGTCAAAGTATGTGTACCCTCCCTCCCTCAACAACCCCTGCCCCCTTGATTCCCACCACGAAGCCACAAGATTCCAACAGAGTAAGATTTTTTTTTTTAAGATTTTATTTATTTATTTGACAGACAGAGATCACAAGTAGGCAGAGAGGCAGGCAGAGAGAGAGAGGAGGAAGCAGGCCCCCCGCTGAGCAGAGAGCCCAATGCGGGGGGCGCCCCCAACAGAGTAAGATTTTAAATAGAGCTACATGAGTGGTGGTTTTCTCCTGCTAATGAAAGAGGAAGGAAGTCTACACTTGAGGAAACGTGGTCTGAATGACTTTAACATACCATTGTGCTAGGTGACATGGCACATATCTTCATAAACAACAACAAAAAAAAAGTCCACCAACATAAAGCCCAAAAACATATCTGGACAGTCAACTGTATAGACCTTGAGCCTGCAAATCTGCTGGTCATTTTAGAAAAGGAAGACATATTACCTTTGCTTCGTTACATCATTAGGGACTAGAAATGAGCTAAATGGTGAACTGAAATGGTCTGCTAACTCCCAAATACAGTAAAAGCCCTCTTATTCATCCTGGTAGGAACTGGTTCTCAAAGGTGAATAGCCCTCAGAGCACTGCTTGACACTAGAGGGTGCTCAAGAAATGTCTGCTGGATAAAGAAAAATATTCCAGATATAGGAGCTGGGTCATTTAACACACCCGACCATTTTATTTTTGCTGTTTTTAGGGAAATTTTCCAAAAAGTATATTGAATCTTTACAACTTTCATAAAAAAATACCCCATGGTGAATATTTCTTTGATACTCAGAAGAAAGTGATCCCCTATCAGCACACTGGGCAATACACAGATTAAAGGCCCTCTGAGCTGCTACTCAATAGTGGAGCCAGTGAGGGTTCTGCCCGCTTTCCTAGGCTTTCCTTAAGCTGTCGGAGTGCCTGTCTTCCAAGGCTCCCTCTCTCCCCGCTAGGTTCTACAACTTCACTAGATAAGGCTAGAAACCTAATGGACCAAGATTCCTGGGTTAATGGGTATTTTCCTAGCCTCTCTTACATGGATTTGCATGGACTTCAGTGTGAAGGTAATAAAATGGCTGTTACCTTAACTTTAGGGTTTCTGAAATGATGAAATGGCTGAGTCATGGAACTGTGCCCTTTGGATTTGAGCCTCAGCATTTCATTCTTTCTGCCTCTGCAGGACAAGGATGTTACACAGATGGATTCTCAAGTCTATCTATTGCTAAATCGTTGTGATCCAAAATCCAACAGTTCAAAGAACAAATAATACCACTTTACAAATCCCTACAGAAAAGAGAAGAGGGAACTCGGCCCGCCCCCCTCAACAACTCATTATATGAAGTCCTGAGAGCAAAACCAGATGAGGGCAGTACAGGAAAAGAAAATCACAGCCAATTCTACACATGACCATAGAGGCAAGAAACCTAAACAAAAAGAAGCAATCTGAATGTAACAACATTTAAACAATAGATGAGAACCAAGTAAGGTTTATCAGAAGAGTGCAAGGTTGGTTTAACACTAGAAAAATCACCATACTAAAAAATTAAAGTAGGAAAAAAACCCACATGATCATTTTAATAGAGGTAGGGAAAAAAAAAAAAAGAACATTAGAAATCTGAGAAAAGAAATTTCTTAATCATAGGGGCACCTGGCTGGTTTAGTTAGAAGAACATGCAACTCTTGATCTCAGGGTCATGAGTTCAAGCCCCACACGGGTGTAGAGATTACTATATTATAAAGCAAACTTAAAAAAAAATTTCTTAATCATAAAAAGCTGTCTGCAAAGTATGTAACAAACATGCTCTTCATGACAAACCATTAAAAGCAATTTCTCCGAAAAAGGCAGAAAATGTCAATTTAAAAATATCTTTTAAACTAGCATTGACAAATATAAAATATCTTAGAATAAGCAGGGGAAGCAACAGGCAGAGGGAGAAAGGAGGCCTCCTGCTAGGCAAGGGACCTGATCGGAATTCGATTCCAGGACTCTGGGATCATGACCTGAATTGAATGAAGGCAGACACTTAACCGAGTCACCCAGGTGTCCCTAGAAATAAATTTAATAAGAAATGTGGAAGACCTCCTCAAGTTGCTCTTCTAACTTAATGCAATTTTAAGCACAATCCTGAACAGGGAATCTGAGAGCAAAGAGGCCTAAAATACTTGTAAAGGAGAAGAGAAAAGAAAAAAAAAAACCAAAGGATATTTACCAGACAGAGCAAAACTACAGTGCTACAGTAAATAAAATAATATACTGGCAAAGGCGTAAACAGTCTAAAGGGACAGACCACACAGACTAGAAAACAAACCTCCATGCTTATGGGCATGGATGACAGAAGCAGCACTGCTGATCACAGTGGGAAATGAAGAGATTATTCATTCAATAAATTGTGGCTGAACAACTGTTTATCCATTTGGAAAAAGATGAAACTGAAGTACTATTTCACACAACACACAAAAATCGATTACAGATGGACTAAAAACTAAAATGTAAAAAAAACAAAACAAAAACAGAACCTCTTAGAAAATGTTTTCAAGAACTTAGGGTAAAGGAGGAGTTTTTCAACTGGATACAAAAAATGCAAACGGTTAAAAAAAAAGAATGGTAGATCTGATCATATTAAAATTAAAACTTCCCTACAGGCTGGATGAAAATAATCCGCAATTCACATATCCAACAAAAGTCTTAGAACTAGAACATATAAAGAACTCTCAAAACTCACCAATTAAAAAAAAAAAATACAATCCAGTCAGAAAATGGGTGAAAGATATGAAAAGACATCTCACCAAAGAGGATATACAGATGATAAATAAGCACATGAAAAGATGCTCAACACTGTGAGCCATCAGAAAAATGCAAATAAAACTTCAATGAGATATCACTACATACCTACCAGAATGGCAAATAGAAAACAGGGGGAACACCAAATGTTGATGAGGATGCGGGGAAAATGTATTTCTCATTGCCTGTGGGACTATTAAAGTGGTACAGCCACAATGGAAGAGAGACAGTTTTATTATAAAACTAAGTATGCACTTACCATATGACTCAAAAACTTCACTCCTAGGAGTTTATCTGAGAGAAATGAGAACTAGGCTCATATAAAAATCTTTATACAAATGTTCACAGCAAACTTTATTCATAATAGCCCCAAACTGGAAACAACCCAGATGTCCTTCAGGGGGTGAACGGTTAAACAGATGGCGGTATCTCT
The DNA here is from genome assembly GCF_030435805.1 of Mustela lutreola. NCBI lineage: Eukaryota > Metazoa > Chordata > Mammalia > Carnivora > Mustelidae > Mustela > Mustela lutreola. The sequence continues at coordinate 35,799,923 of NC_081298.1, read as the reverse complement.
ATACCATAGCGTATTACTCAGCAATAAAAAAGAATGAACAGGTGATACAGGTAACAAGTTGGATGGATCTCAAAGGAATTATGCTGCCTGGAGAAAAAAAAAAAAGCCAATCTTAAAAGGTTATTTAATGTACGATTCCATTTATTAACATTCTTGAAATAACAAAATAATAGAAGTGAATAACAGATTAAAGGTTGCCATGGATTAGGAATGGGGGAGGGGTATGTGGCTTTATATAAACAGGTGGTAGGGAGGAGCCTATGGTAGTGGAGTTCTGTATCCTGACTGTGGTTGATGATGGTTACATAAATACATGTGATAAAATGGCACAGAACTAAATAAATACGTGTAAGACTGCTTAAATGTAATAAACTCTGTGTATTGTACCAATGTCAATTCTCTGGCTTTAATTGTTGCTCTACAAACATGCAAGATATGAGTACTGGGGAGGAACTGAGTGAAGGGTACACAGGACATTCCCCCCTTTTTGCCAACTTCCTATAAATCTCTAATTATTTCAAAATAAAAAGCTTATAAAAATTAACACTTCTATTCATCAAAATCCACAATAAAGAAATGAGGGGGGGTTGACAAGCTGGGAGAAGAAATTTATAAGACATAGAACCAGCAAAGGACGACATTCCAAAATTAAACAATCCAATAGAAAAATAGGCAAAGGCGGTACCCAGAACAAGATGCCCCTGTCTCCCAGCCAAGTCTACAGGTCGGCCAAGGTGATGGGGAGTGGAGGTGGGTGGAAGAAATTTCCTGATCCTTTCTATTATTTATGCCTTTACAAGCACTGCACAATAACCAATCATAACTCTTAGCTCCTTTGGGGAGGTGAGGGTATGTCTCTCACTATTCTTTCTTAAAGTCTGGGAAGCATGAAGTCTAAATACAGAGAGACCATTTACAAGGGAATCTGGGGAAAGCACACACTTCTGCTCTCTTCTCTTACTTCAGGCACACAGCCATCATCTGGGACCAAACAGATGAAAGTCAAAGATGGACCCATCTGCCTTCCAGGAGAAGGAAAAATCATTACTTGGAGATGCCAAAAGTCCCAGACCCCAAAGAGCTAGTTATCATGAAGGTCCCCACAACCAGAGCACTTCTCTATCCCCAAAGCCATCACCGGAGCTAACTGAGCAGGAGTCCTCCAATCAGAACTGTTGACTGGAATCTCCCAACTTCTCAGGCCCTCCACCCACACCTCCATCTCACCACTCAGGCAACTCCACGGCCTCAGTACCCCCACACAGCCACCTCCACCATATGTCCTTGAACATGAAGCTCCCACTCTCCCCACTATCACCCATACGGACAGTCCTAGAGAATGTCCTCTTCCTCCCAAGGGAACTATCTTCCGAAACCCAACTCAGACACCACCTGCTCTGTGGAGACCTCTATAAATCTCTAGACTGAATAACTCTGCTCTGGGCCACATGGGCACCTCACACTGCCACTGCTATCATCTTAGCTCAGTAAATTACAAGTAACTCTCATCCTCAGTCTCTCTCCTCTGTCTGACTATATGTGTCTTGAGGACAAGGTCCATCTTCTTTGACACCTGGTGCATGGCACATGTATGCATCAGAAATATGCTGACTTGGGGATGCCTGGGTGGCTCAGTCGGTTAAGCATCTGCCTGCAGCTCAGGTCATGATCCTAGCACGCTAGGATTGAGCCCCACGTCATGCTCTCTGCGCAGAGTGAGTCTGCATTTCTCCCTCTCCCTGTCACTCCCTCTGCTTGTACTCTCTCTATGTCAAATAAATAAATAAAATCTTAAAAAAAAAAAAAGTTTGCTAACTTGAGCCTGTTGATGGTTCGAAATAAGGGGCTACAGACTTTTTTTTCTTTTAGATTTATACCTGTTTATCTAATAAATTCTTACTGTCCCCAAATCTCAAATTCCACATTAAGCTCTCTTAAAAAGAGGTCAAAGCACTCTGGACATATTTCAACACATAAATAACACTTAAGTTGAATGTATCACGCAGCCTAAGTTGAAAGAGTTATAATACACATAAACTTGTAAACAAAAGATCAAAGTGTTTCCTCTTAAAAATGGGCAACAGATTAGAGGTATTGTTAAAGTGTAGGTCATAAATGTGAGTTTTTCACTGTGTAATTTTGTTTTTAAAATACAGATATTCTAATATTCATTTGAATGGAAAAGGTATTTTTAACCTCTGTATTCATTCAATTTTAAATCTGGTAACATCCTGAGATTTTTCTAGACTTGCTTTACTAGTCATCATAAACACACACACACGCACGCACTCACGCACGCACGCATCTTAAAAAACTACTTCCATAGGCCTAAAGTTCAGTGCCCCGGGGTTTAGAGCATAACGTTAAGTATTGCTTATCAGGGGCACCTGGATGGCTAAGTTGGTTAAGCATCTGCCTTTGGCTCAGAGATGATGATCCCAGAGTCTAGGATGGAAGCCCTGTGCCAGGCTCCCTGCTCAGTGGAGAGCCTGCTTCTCCCTTGCCAATCCTCAATTTGTTCTCTCTCTCTCAAATAAATAAATAAAATCTGTGGGGGGAAAAAAGAAGTCTTGCTATCAGAGCTTCTAACTGAAGTCTAAGTTCAGCAGAATTTTTTAGTTTATTGCCTGATTTTAAGAAGTTCAGGACAATATCCAAAAAGATCAATTTTCCAAATATCTGAAATATACAATTTACATAAGTATCCTGAGAAGTTAAAGTATATTATAAATCTTACAAATTACATCTCATCCTCTATTCTGCATTCTTGAGCCTACTTTCTCTGGCCTGAAAACAGTCATTCTTTTCACAAAGAGGAGACTTTGATAGAGTATGACCCCACCAAAAATATGTGTGCATTAATGTCTTTCATAGAGACAGAAAGATCCTAAGATCTTTAAGAAAATTAATTTGGGGAGGGAATGGAAGTAGATTAAACATTATCACATGATTGTCCTGTCATTTAAATACAGAGCAGAGATAAATGCTAATAAAGAAAGTCAGTGACCTTCTAGATTATTCTGTGGGAAAATCCAAGGCATTCTGAAGTTCACATTTGTCTTCCTTTTAGATTTGCTGGACTGTGTCATAAGGCAAAGCAACTACCCCAGATTAAGGAGGCTAGAAATTAACTTCAGGTTTCTAATCTCTGGATTTCGAATTTTATCAAGAAAGTTACTATACTTCCCTTTTTCATCTTAAAAATGTTTGCTAACTATGGGAGCAGAAACAAAAAACAAAGACCCTAGGACTCCTAAAGGAACAACCATAATTCAAAGAATGAGAAATCATTTCATTCCCTCTCCCAATCTAATTTTATCACCAAAAATACCGCACAAAACCCAAAAATCAGTATCAAGGAAGTAGCCACAAACTTTAACAAAAATACCAAGGAAAACTAACAAATGAACAAAGATCTTGCTGTTGACAAATTAGATAAAGCTTAAGACGGCAATGTAATTGTAAGGAAGAATCAGCTTTTCCTATTATTCCTATGATAATTTTGAATGCTCAGCTTCTAAAAAAGGAAAACAAAACAAGGCAAAAAACAAACAGGGAAGCTCCCACAGTGGAAGTGATGCAAGTAACAATAACAATAATGCAAGTGACAAAAACATTAGGACTTTCTTTCCTTTTGTCTTTAAATGTAGGTCAAATACTGAAATCCTCTACCAAAAATAATTCTATGAAATGGTACTACCTTTCAGTCACTCTACACCCTTTATCCAGCCAGTTGGCCCAAGGTCTGGGCCCCTCACTTCCTGCTGTGTGCACAAAAAATCTTCACTGATCCTGGCATGGGATGCTTCACTAGTAGACAAGGTCTAATTTTTATTTAATACTTAGTCAGAAACAGATACAGGCACCTGCTTTTGGGGGCAGGCACAGTCTTTAGGTTCTAGTAAAACAGACGTGTGTTCAAATCCTGCCTCTTCAAGTGATCTCAGACAAGTTATTCAATTCCTCTAAGTCTCCTGTTTTCTTATCTATGAAGTGGGATAATAATGAGTGTCTATCTAGAGCTCCTGTGAGAACTAGATAAGACCTGACAGGTAACACTTGGCAGAGTTTCTCAGTGGTGGTGATGTGGGAAACAAAGGCAGAAGAACAATTATTAAGTTTCCTTATACTTACAGACATTGACAAATCCTTGAAACAGGCAAAGTGACATTCGTCTAGAGATTCAACTGCCTCAATGTTGCCACTTTGGCAATCTTAGCCCAAGCCCCAGGACCCTGTAAGTCTCCTTTTTTTTTTTTTTTTTTTTTTTTTTAAAGATTTTATTTATTTATTTGAGAGAGAGAACATGAGCGAGGAGAAGGTCAGAGAGAGAAGCAGACTCCCCGTGGAGCTGGGAGACCCGATGCAGGACTCGATCCCGGGACTCCGGGATCATGACCTGAGCCGAAGGCAGTCGTCCAACCAACTGAGCCACCCAGGCGTCCCTCTAAGTCTCCTTTAACATATAAAAATACCTTTGGAAACTTTCCTTATCTCTACCCCCAAGATACCTGTTGGCAGTCATCCTCCAAGCATATGGTCCACCGATACAGATCTGAAAGGTCTCATGACTGAGTTTTTACCAAACAGTAATAAATGACCTTTTCCTAACAGCAGCTAGCCCCCTCGGGATCCTGAAAACCTTGCCTCCAAATACCAGCAATGCTTACACCATCCCTAACCCCCTCCCAACTTGAAAGTCTATAATGAGCCTCTTCTTATGACCCAAGTGCAGCTCTTCCTGCCCACATGTCCTGTTTCCACGCTATAAAAAAGTCACCTTTTTGCACCGAAGACGTCTCAAGAATTCTTCCTTGGCCGTTGGCTTTGAACTCTAACATCTTTTTCTACATCAGTTCCCTGGTCTACGTTAACCATAATCATTACAAACACCGCAGGCACAACAAGCACCTAATCAACTCACTTCTTAACTGCAAGCCCCAAGCCATACTCCGATAAGGGTCTTCCAGACACCTTCACAGTACAAAATACCTTTGATAATCATTAACATAACTCTATTGAAATCTCATCCTTTCAACATGAAAACTATAGAGATGGACTGCAGATCTTTGGTTGCTAATCTGGGGATGGAGGAGAGTTACTACTAATGGAGCAGCAGAAGGAAATTTTGGCAGGGAGTGGGGGAGAGGTGGGAAGATAATGAACTAGTCCTGCATTCTGACTGACACCGTGGTTACAAAACTCAGTGCACTGGTCAAAATTCATGAAAGTGTATAACAAAAACTATGAATTTTACCATACATAAATTTAAAAATAATTTTTTAATTGCAAAACCAAAATCCAAACTTTTCTAACTAGAGAACCAAGAGTGACACTTAAATATCTAAGATATTCTAACAGCAATATTTTACATATTATCCTATAACTAACAGAAGTCAAATCCAATTTTAGTTACCAGCTCTAATATATTCAAGCACAAAACGTCAATGCCATAATAACCAGGAGGCACTGCTTCTTTATAACAGAAGCCAAGACTTTAGAAATGTACTTACACCAATATTAAATGAGCAGTACTCTCCATTTAGATTCTCTACTCTGTTGCCTGATGGGTAGGTTTCTTAGTGTACATCCATTATTGTTTTCAATCTCCAGAAAGTAATATACAAACAGTAGGCTTTAAAGATTCAACACAGCTTACAATGTACATATCAAGAGCTCCAGCCCACTAAAGAGTCAATGCATGCATTTTGCATTTTTTTTTTTCAAAGATTTTATTTATTTATTTGACAGAGATCACAAGTAGGCAGAGAGACAAGTGGGGTTGGGGGGTGGGGGAGCAGGCTCCCTGCTGAGCAGACAGCCCTATTTGGGACTGGATCCCAGGACCCTGAGATCATGACCTGAGCCAAAGGCATATTAACCCACTGAGCCACCCAGGCACCCCACATTTTGCATTTTTAAAAAGCCGTAACATGATTCACTCAAAAAACATTAATCCATAAACTAACAAAGGCAAAGGTAAAAAAAAAAAAAAAAAAAAATCCCACGACATACCCATTTTACCATTCCCATCTCCCGGTTTCAGTATACACAGAAAGCATGGATACCAAATAATTGGCCTTTTTTTTCCCCCAATTCAAAGAAGCTGGAAAACAAAGCAAAGTGAAAAGAAGTACTATGAAAATAAGAACCACTTCAAAGTCCTTCTACTGGTGAATGTATAAACAAATTACAGGACCTCTAGCAAGAAAATACTACCTAGTGATTAAAGAAAAAAAATGAATATTGGGGTGCCTGCGTGGCTCAGGGGGTTAAGCCTCTGCCTTCAGCTCAGGTCATGGTCCTGGGATTGAGCACTGCAGTCTCTGCTCAGCAGGGAGCCTGCTTCCTCTTCTCTCTCTGCCTGCCTCTCTGCCTACTTGTGATCCCTCTCTGTCAAATAAATAGATAAAATCTTTTTTAAAAAATGACTATTGATACTTGAAACAAAGAACATGCTCAATCATGAAAAGAAACCACACTCTCAGAACTCCCACCAAAAACAGCATTTCTTTAGATAAGCTAGGAAATGCAAACTTACCTATAGTGACATACATCATGACAGAGAGCAAAAGAGTGGTTGCCTGGAAGATAGTGGCCAGAGGGATTATAAAACAGCAGAAGGAAATTCGAGAAATACGGGTATGTTCATTTTGGGGCATATACCTTGACTGTGGTGATGTTTTTACCAGTATATCCATGTCAAGCACATCAAACTATAAACCTTAAATATGTGCACTTCACTGTAGGGCAATTCCAGACATACCATAGTGATACTCCTGGTTCAATGCCACACCACCACAATAAAGGGATTATCACAAGGAAGTGAATCACATGAATGTTTTGGTTCTCAAGTGCCTATAAAAGAGATGTTTAAGACCAGGGGCGTGGAGCATCTTGGAGGTGGTGAATAATAGCTAAGCAAGTCTACAATAAGAAAATGGCCTCCAATAAAAAGTACGTTGCAAAAAATGAGAAAGAAACAGAGCGGAAAAAGTAAAAAAATAGAAGAGGCAGAGCCTGAATTTGTGGTGGACAAAGTACTGGACCAATGTGCGGTGAATGGGAAACATTTTGTAACCGTGGATAAACCTGTGTTTCTGGGATGCTACCATTTTCGGTAACAAGAAATAAATCACTTAAGGGGCACCTGGGTGCCTCAGTTAAGTGTCTACTTAGGCTCTGGTCATGATCCCAGGGTCCTGGAACTGAGCACTGCAGTAGACTCCCTGATCAGCAGGGATCTGTTTCTCCCGTTCCCTCTCCCTCTGTGCTAATTTAAAAAATCTTTAAAAGTAAAAACAAAAAAATTAAAGAAATAAATCACTTAAAATTAAATCAAAATTTTTCCTGAAGCCCTAATCTTTCAAGTTTTGTAATTAATTGGACAATTTAAATATTATGTAGACAATTTAAACTGGACAATTTATAAGAAGCCATATCCATATCTACAGTCATATAAATGCAAGTTTATTTGCAAGATCCCAAGAAAGAAAATTTTATCACCACCAATGACCTCCCCACCCAAATGACAAAAACTAGACAAGTCCTGGTGTGTTTTAATTAGGTAAGCAAAACTTAAATGGACATTTAAAGGTTCTTTCTAGTGAACCATTCCTTTTCACAAAGTTGAAATCCCTGTGACCAGTCCATAAGCAATACCCGACAGTAGGTGATGACCATAAATATTCATTCAAAATGAGGCTAACAACTATTAGTCCTGAAATTTACTGATGCTTCTAACAGAGACTAACAACAACTGCAAACATATATCTGCAAAAGCATGAGTCTAACACCCCAAACTCACAGACTATCAGAGACCTGTACTGCCTAAAAGCTCATGTTTCATGGAATGTCTAAGGCTGTGTTTGTGAAAATCTAACCATAATCAGAACGGAAGAGATGCTGGCAATTTAGCACCTGCTAGAATAAATGAGTGGACAGACTTCAATAATCTGAATTCTTGACCTGTATGTTTTTTCTTTATCCCAACTTACTCTTTTTTTTTTTTTTTTCAAGATTTTATTTATTTGCTTGAAAGAACAGAGCCCGCAAAGAGGCAGAGAGTGAGAAACAGACTCCTCAGCTGGGCAGGGAGCCTGATGTGGCCTGATCTGAGGACTGCAGGGTCATGACCTGAGCCAAAGGCAGACGCTTAACCAACTGAGGCACCCAGGCGTCCCTACCCCAACTTATTCCTGACATGTAGTCTCAGTCTTCTCAATAACTGAGTTACTGATTCAGTAGAAAATGGGAAAAACAGTAACTTTGTAGTCAGAATGTTATCCAACTGTATACTGTTTACTTTATTGTAAAGTGGTCAATAAGGTTTTATATTCCTTAAAAAAAGTGATGTTAAATTATACGATTATCGATTAAACGTGGCCCAGCATCATGTTGAAAAAAACTATGTATATACCTTAATTTAAAAATACCTTATTACTGAAAAGTGTTAACCATCACCTGAGCTTTCAGCAAGCTGAAATCTTGCTGTGATCACTGATCACAGAGCACTATAACGAATATAATGAAAAAGCATGAAATATTCCAAGAATTACCCAAAATGTGACACAGAGACATGAAGCAAGCAAATGCTGTTAGAAAAATGGCACCGAAAGACTTGTTCAGTGCAGGGTTGCCCTGAACCTTCAATATGTAAAAAAAAGACAGTATCTGCAAAGCACAATAAAGCAAGATATGCCTATAATCCTCAATAAGGCTGTTTAAAAAGAAAAATACCATTTAAAAAAAATATGTGGGGCACCTGGTTGGCTCAGTTGTTAAGTATCTGCCTTTCACTGGGGTCTTGATCCCAAGGTCATAGGATCGAGCACCACATCAGAATGCCTGCCTACTGGCAGGAAGCCTGCTTCTCCCTCTCCACTCCCCCCCCCCCCCCCGTGTTCCTCTTTCGCTGTGTCTCTCTCTGTCAAATAAATAAAATAAAAAATCTTTTAAAAAAATAATAAAAATAAATTGTCTTCCTAGTACATTTAGACCAACCCCCTCTCTTCCCAATGGGTACATGTCCTAAACTCATGCAACTGTAATACCTTTTCCCTTAGTGATTTTCATGAATGAACAAAACTTTAAGAACCCAAAGATTTAATTATAATAACAAAAACAACGATTAATACATATAGAACTGTAATCACCCACCAGATATTGTTTGTATTGTTTTAAGCAATCTTCTATTATTAACTTATCTAACCCTCATAACAACCCTATTTTAGGAGATTAAAGCAGTTAAGTAATCTGTTCAAGGTCACACAGCTAGTATGTGGAGGAGTTAGGCTATGAATGCAGGGCATAAAGCTCTGAAGTTCATTCCTTTACCCACTATACTCTACTGGCATACGCAACACAAGATTCAATACGTAACAGTCAAAAGCAGTACATATTATATTTACCCAACACTTAAGCATTTGCTGCATTTTGAAAAACTCACGTAAGGATAAATCAAAAAACTACACAACCTTCATTCTTTTCCAAATTAGTAAGTGGAAAAGAGACAACACAGAAAAGCTGGACAACTTACCGAGCACATAGAACAAATAAATGGCAAGTTGACTGGTTCCTGGGAAGCTGGGAAGCGTTTAAAAAAAAAAAAAGATTTTATTAACTTATTTATTTAATTACTTGATTTTTAAGTAATTTTAAGTAAATCCATCTGGAATTTTTAAAAAATCTAAACACAGCATGTGAAAAACATAAAAGTAATTTGCTGTTCTTTCAAACACCTTACTTGTTCGTAAATTCCAATCACAGGGTCTAAAACTGCAGATATTGGCCGGGAATCTTTTTTTAAATTATTACATTTCTCATTAGAGGAAGACGAAAGAGAGCAAGATGCCACAAAAAACTTCGGTAAAGCATGGCCCAAGGTTTTCCAAGTCAGTATTGCACTGTTGAACATGTGCAGGCTTTTGAATTCAACTTGTAATAAATTAAAAGTAAAATATGCACACAGGTGTTGCCATGACAACAGTTACATAATAATATACCAGACTGATAAATTCTCAATGTTTTAAAAGACTAAATTGTTATCTAGACATCAAGTTGGTGGGTAAAAAACACAAGAAAGGGGTGGCCAGGTGGTTCAATCTGTTAAGGGTCAGACTCTTGGTTTCAGTTCAGGTCATAATCTCAGGCTATGCATGGAGACTGACTTGGGGCTCCCTCTCTTCTTCCCCTCCCTACCCCTCTCTCTAGAAAAATAAATAAATAAATAAACACAAACAAATGTAAAAAAGACAAAAGGCCAGGAAAACATGTCATATGTCATACGTCTACTGCATGGAAAACATGGAATAAACCGACAATATACTGTGAACTGTTCAAGAAACACAGGTTGAAAAGAGGCATTCTGTATCTTGAGTTCATGTCCTGAATTAATGCTCCATGAATTTTAAGGTACACTCCCCAGGAAAATTCTGATTCACTGTATCTTAAGATGGGATCTGAGACTAAAGTCTCTAAGAAACTCCCAGGTGATGCTGTCAATAGGCCACACTTAGAGCAAGACTCTAAGTAACTTGAATATTGGTCATAAAATTAGCCACCTGGCCTACAACTACGGTGGCATCTAGGATCCAAAAAATAAGTGTCAATACAGTTTCTCCCTAGTGCGGGGGGGGGGGGGGGGGGAAGGAAGGTGAGGAGATCGAGGAAGAAGCAGGGGGATACTTGTCATATTCCAACAGTGCTAACAACCACATAATATCACCTGCCCCAGCCTAGTAGCTTTTGAGGTCAGACAGAATGCAAACTCCAAGAAAGAAAGGAATTTTGTCTTGTTTTGTTTTTCACTTTGGTTTGGTTGACTGCAGAATCTTTAGGGCTTAGCATACATTAGCTACTCAATAAACACAATGAATGAGTGAACGGGCAGTATATACAAACACAACCCATACCCATGTCCTAACCTAGAAATGTCTGAGAAGAGGCTGTTTTTCTATAAATAGTCGTGGGCAGCCACAGTTTGATACAAACAGCTGGCCCATTCAGTTTACTCCATTTCCTCGGCCCCCCCCCTCAAAAAAAAAACCCAAAAAATTCTCCAGACCCAAACTTTCCACTTTTATGCCTAGGTTTCCTGCACCGTTAGGTTAACAACTCTTTAGCACTTTGAAAACAATGAAAAAAGTTGAAAGCACAGGGAAAAGAATTCAGAAAAGGCTAAAAAATCAAAATAAAAAAAACTCGGGGAGTGGGAGGAGGAGGAGATGGGCAAATAGTTCAAGTGAAGGAACACTTAGGTTATCAGGAGTTCCACGTTCTTACCTATGATGGTGGCAGGGTTTGGGTTCGGGATTTTATTAGTTTTGTTACTGTCCAGGGTCACTGGTGGAGGAGTACTTGGCTGAGGAAACAGACTAAACAGGGAGCAGGCTCTCAAGCCCACCTTCAGCTGCTTTGGGGATTCAAGCTTCGGCCTTACTTCCCCTTTCCCAGAGTTTCCCCGCGCGTTGGAAAAACGCCGCCGCCGCCCAAACACAAGATGATCTGAGCGGCCTCACCCTCTGCTGAAGCCAAAACCAGGACTTAAGATGGCGGCGAAACACTGAGGGAACAGGAGAGCGCGAGGAATCTGCCCCTAAAAATAATGGCCTCCGCCCATTTTTCAAAGAGAGCCCAAAATAAAAATGGCGCCCAAGGCCGGCTATTCAGAGACTAGGAGCGCCGTGAATATGATTGGCTTATAACAAATCACGGTTACCCATAGTGCTACACGGCGGAGAGGATCGAGAGAAAGGAAAAATAAAACCTAACGTTTCTGTGGCTCAGAGCACCTTGATACCGGAAAATTACAAGCACAAGAATCGGGTTATAAAGAAGGTCAGAAAGCAAAGGTGGCTTTCATAATGCCGGGTAAACTTTAAAATAGAAATACACATAGTTTCCTCCGTAATTCTTTTGAATGCTACAGAAAAACAAAAGTTTTGTCCCGGAACTAAGAAGCAAGATGGGTAGACACCGCCAAAATTATCTATTTTGTGAAACGAAAGAGTTGGAGGACTCCCGACCTCCTCAAAAACCCCCATAGGAACGGCTATGGGCAAAAAGCTCTGTGAAAGCGACCAGCTCTCATTTGCGCATGTCCACTTTCCAACCCGATCCAGGGACGTGGTGATGAGCCATTCCTTTTCTCCTGGTTTTGGAAGCAGATGTAAAAGAGGGCGGGGAAATAGCGCCAAAAATTAAAAAAAAAAAAATGAATCAGGCGCCTTGTGATTGGTCAAATCTGGGAGGACAGTGTGTTGCGGGGAACCGTTAACTACTTTGTCATTCAGTCAAAAATAGTTCCGAAGCGCGCGCCATAAGGCGGATACTGTACCCTAACACATCCAGTTGATGTTATATAAATTCTTTAGTTTCAACTCCTTTGCAGAGACTGACGCCGAATAAGCTCCGCCCCCGGCTCTTTCCGGTCTCTGGCAAACGCTTCCCGGGCTGAGAGCCTCACTAAAACCCGGAAAAGCGGATTCTCGGCAGCGCCGGAGCCAAGCACAGCACTGCGCATGCTCTGTCTCCAGGCGCGGTGCGCCAAGTTGCCAGGACCGGCTGCGGCGGCTGCGTGTGGCTCGGCCTCTGGGGCCAGCTGGTGGCGGCGGCCTAGGGAGGCTCAGCGGCTGGTGGGCAGGTGAGAGCGCTGGAACCTCAGGTGGAAAAACTTGTTTTCTGCCTGGCCGATGAGAGGGGAGGTGGGCTTGTTGGTGCCCCTGGCCCCTCTCCGAAAGGTCACTGATATCTTCGCTGAAGGATATTTGGGGGCGGGGACAAAGAGGAGGCTGGAGCCTTAGAAAACTAGACACCTTCCCGTAACATAGCCATAGGCAGTACATGTTTGGTAACGGAAGGAATGTGGATGGCGAGGAGGTTTTCCAGTCGTGTGGGTAGAGTTCCAGGTGCAGGCCCTCCTCCCTCTCCCGTCTGCGCGGCCACACCGTGGAGGAGCTGGAAAAGGTGTTCCCCGTGAAAGCACCGTCTGCACCTGCGCTGCCACCTGCTAGCTGGAACCTGTGATGCGTCGGTCCCTCCTTCAAGGAAGAGGGCACTGTGCGCCCGTGTCAGTCTGGGGGGTCAGGGCCACTCTCTGACGTGGAACTGGACGTCAGAACTGTTGTACAGCCTGGTTGGTGGCCACCGTGTGAAAGCAGAAGCAGGACTCACAGGACTTTTGACGTTGTGGGGATGAAAATCTTTTTGAGATGAAAAACTCCTGGGTCTGTATTCATCTTTTTCTCGAATAGGACCATGTCCAGATACTGTAGCTGTTACAGGGGCTCTCAATTCATTCGCTAACTTGGTCAATTTATATTTATATTCATATATATAATTTATATTTATATTTCTTCTCTCTTAGTTTCTGAGCTGAGTTAGCGGATACAGCAGTGACCAAGACAGACCTAGTCCCTAACCACATGGGGCCTGTATTCTAGTGATGGAAGAAGAAACAAGAAACAAGTACCCTGATAATGAACAAGGTGCTTCCAGATTATCCTAGGTTGGGTTCCATGGAAAGTGGACTCTGAGGAGGAGAATTGAGGGCAGGACGTTTATTAGGAAGGACTGTTTTGGATCTTACCAAGGAATAAAGGAGGAATTGGCAGATAGAAAAAGTTAAAATGCAGTGCAGTCCCTAGGGAACTCTGGTGCTAGTTTGTCCCTTCAGGGGTGTCCCAAGTTGGAGGGAAGGGCCAGACCTTTATACCTGGACAGTCATTGGATGCCTGTTGTCCTGAAAAGAAGGCCTGACTTCTGCTCTTTTCAGCCATGTCAGTCCTGGAAGGAGACTGACAACTGAGGGCTGTCTCAGCAGTCCCAAGAGCTAGGGAAATAAGCCTTTTATTCTTAAGGGGGATCACAGCATTCACCCAGAACAGGAGGGCTTTGAAGGTAATGGTGGGATGTGTTAGGGAATAATGGGGGTGGGAGAGGGAAGAAACTGTAGACTGGGTGCTCAGAGAAAGTCTCTGGGTAAAACATCTGAACTAAGTTGAAGCACAAGAATGAGCCACCCTGTGTAAGACAGGGCGAGGAAGATGCTCCACTTTTTGTTATGTACTGAGAATATAATGGAGAAACAAAACAAATGGCTGCTACCTTCTGTTACAGTGGGTGGCTGTTACTGGCTTTAATACATACTGACTCCTGCTATAACTAAAGATGGAGTACGTAAAAATAGATGGAGACTAACAGAGGAAGATAGAGGAGAAACTGAGAAGTCCAGAAGTTTTGAAAAACTAGTCAACTTTGTGAAGACTTTAAATCTCTACAGTATTTTTTTTTTTTGGGGGGGGCTCATATACAGCATTTAATCATGCTTTATTTGGATTTTGCCTTTCTCTTCTCAAGCTTGTATTCTCTTTGAGGACAGGAACCATGCCTTATTCATCTTAATTGTTCCACAATGCCCGCCCACCCCCACCAGCCTATTGTCCTGCTAGCACCTAACAGAGACTAAGTAAACATTTGAATAGAATCAATATCACTCGTATTTGGAATGAAAATTGATAAGCCCTAAATATATATTTAACCGAAACACTGTTTTGGGATCTGTCTTTACAATATTCCTCAGTTTTATAAATTATAACCCAATATTAGTTGAAATATTAGATGATAATACACAATTGCTTTGGTCAGACAGGAATCTCCAGAAGTGCCTGTTTCTATTCATTTGTATTAATACAAAGATAATATACTTCCAGTAGTAATAGTTGCTATATATTGAGTGCCTCCCACAAACTGGACACTGTACCAAGCAATAAATACATAAGTATATACATAGTGATCTTCATAACATAGCTGATATTACAGATTATTAAATTGAGGCAGCAGAGAAGTGATTTGCCCAAAGTTATAATCAATTTTTTTTGGATACAGTTGAGATTCCCATCATTACTTAATGCCTTTGCTGTTAAGTAACAAACATGCTCACTCTCCCTCTCTCTTCAATCTTTTAAAAAAAGTAAACATTTCTGAATATATAGTCCACTAGGACTCTTATTAAACTGTTACCAAAGAAACAAATTACTCACCCTGTTTTTGTTGCTTTGCTCTGAGTTTTCCCTGTTTCCTTCACAATTAGCTTTCCTGGCTATCAATGTAGGGGTTTACCTTTCCTGAACTGGAATCTGATTACAGATTCAGCCCCCTCTAGTCAAAAGAACCCCCGAGGGCGCCTGAGTGGCTCAGTGGGTTAACACCTCTGCCTTCAGCTCGGGTCATGATCCCAGCGTCCTGGGATCCAGTCCCACATGGGGCTCTCTGCTGAGCAGGGAGCCTGCTTCCCCCTCTCTCTCCACCTGCCTCTCTCCCTACTTGTGATCTCTATCAAATAAATAAAATCTTTAAAAAAAAATAAAATAACCCCCGAGATCTCAGAAGCTCTTACATGAGAATCGGGGTATTTTTACTCACATCGAGACTAACAAACTGCCCAGGGAAGCAGGCCTCCTTTATTCATTCCAGTCCTCTCCTGTTCTTGCTATACGTTAGGCTGGCTCTATTCCTTTTGAAATAACCAAAACAAGAGTAATAGCTAATAATCACTGAGTCCAGACTAAGTGCCAGGTATTGTGCTAACTTCACAGCAACCCCGTGATATGAAGTCATTATTACGCTCATTTTACAGATGATAAAACTGAGTGACAGCGAGGTTAAGAGACTCCTCCAAAGTCACAGCTAGTTGTGAGGTGCTGAGGTTGAGATTGAAAGCTCAGGCAGTAGGATTCCACAGTTCATCATCCCCTTCATAACACCACACGACAGTGCATTCTTACTAAAATGACTGGCTCTGCTTTACCTTTTGAAAACTACTAACCAGGAACTAGATTCTGGTGGGCCTCTTGTGCTATATAAGGAAATTTTAGATTTCTTCCTCTAATAAAAATATCCCGAATGGGGGCACCTGGGTGGCTCAATGGGTTAAAGCCTCTGCCTTCAGCCCATGTCATGATCCCAAGGTCCTGGGATCAAGCCCTGCATTGGGCTCTGCTTAGCAGGGAGCCTGCTTCCCCCTCTCTGTCTCTGCCTGCCTCTGTGCCTACTTGTGATCTCTGTCTGTCAAATAAATAAATACAATCTTTAAAATATATATATATTTAAAATATATATATATATATATATATATTATAAATATATAACGAACAGCTTTTAAGCAAAGCATAAACCAAACCAGATTTGGTTTTGCAAGATGGCTGTTAAGTGGGTGGAGTATATTTAATGCAGAGCAAACTAGAGCAGTGGTTCTCAAACTTTAACTTAGAAAACACAGATTACTGGACCCCACCTTAGAGTTTCTGATTTGGTAGGTCAGAGGCAACCCGAGAATTTGTATTTCTCATTCGTTGATGATGCTAGGGCTACTGGTGAGGGGACCACACTTCGAGAGCCCCTCGGATTATAAGCAAGGACGTCATCTGAAGTGATAAGGATCTGGACCGTGACTGTGGGGAGAGGTTATGTGAAATTATCATGTCAAATG
Organism: Mustela lutreola; assembly: GCF_030435805.1. Lineage (NCBI taxonomy): Eukaryota > Metazoa > Chordata > Mammalia > Carnivora > Mustelidae > Mustela > Mustela lutreola. The sequence goes on along the minus strand of NC_081298.1, from coordinate 35,783,434 downwards.
GCAGGGCTGGGGGACTGATTTGAAGAGGAATACAAAGAAAAGGGCAGAAACCACTATATTCAGACTAAGGAATTGAAAGGCTTAGTAGGTTTTTTTTTTTTAACTGAAACTATAAATAATAAATAAATAAATAGAGGTAGAACAGCAGTTTGGGAATGAAAGAGGATTCATATGTATACGAAATGAGTTCAGACTGTGGGTACAGATAGAGGTGAACCATAGCAGTTGGACACATGGTTTGAAGATAGAACCATCCTGAAGGGATGTACTGTAACAGAAGCTTTGGATGTGAATGAGACCACCCAGGGATGGAGCACGGGAAGCCACCGACCAAGGACAGATCTTTGATAAGGGTGAAGAGGTGGATGGAAACTGAGGGACCATTAAAGGAGACTGACAAGGAACAAACCAGAGTCTCAAGTACTTAAGGGAGTTTCAGGAACACATCAGAATGCTTCAGAGATCAGGTAAAGGGAGAGATTGGTGATCGTCACAGTCAGAGCAGTTGCCACAGAAGGCAGAACAAAAGCAGATTAGCTGAGTTTGAAAATGGAGGTGGGAAGTGACTCTAGGAAAAGATTTGTTTTTTGAAAGGGCAGTGGCTGGGAAAAGTGTAGCAGCTGGAAGGGAGACAGGGAAAGGGCAGTTGCTTTAGGAAACTTGTTTTGGTGCTTTTCAGTAGGGAAAAATGGTCAGGTTTTGCGGAGGAGGAAGAAGACCCATTATAAATAGTGGGAGGTGGGAAATGTAAGAGAGGGATAATGGAGTTAGAACCCTGCAGAGACAGCAGGGAATGAGGCTAAGATGAGAACTGAGATTGACGGGTTTTTACATGTGAGACGGGAAGTCAAGGGTGCTAATGCCTGATAGCCACCGTTTCTTCTGGCCATTAGCTTAGTTGCAGAAACAGAGGTGAAGAGTAAAACAGAGCTCTTGAAAAGTGATGAAAATAGAAATCACGTTTTTAGGGATTCAGAGCTAATTAGGGGTACATAGTCACTGCTCTAGCACCAAGGGGCCAATTAACTGCACATTTAATATGAAACAAGCTGGCTTTCAGCATGATACCCACTCCCTTTCCCCCACCAACCTCAGCATCAAATGCCAGCCAGGTGTAAAAACAAGGAATGGAAAGGTTGTAGTGTTGTTTTATAGAGTTTATACTTAATTAAGTGTACTTAAAAGAGAATGCATCTAAATATACTTAATTTAAGTATAAACTCAATAAACAACACTACAACCTTTCTGGTTATTCACAGCCTGCAGTAAGCTAATTTTCTCATTCTCATTAATCCCTAATCACTCATTCACTGTTCACATTTTGGACTGCCGACATTTAGTAAAGCGCCCATATACAATCAGTGATGCTTTCAGTATATTACTTACTCATAAAGACGTTGAGTTCACAGAAATGGGGGAGGTAGCAGAGACTATAAACTACTTATACATAACTATGTTGACCTTCATGTGTTCTTGACTACTCCTGACCAGCTGTGCTGTCAGCATTATAGCTATGGGTATAGGTCAAGCTGACCTTGAGGCAGTGGGGAGGGAAATGTGGTAGGATTTTGCCAAATGGAAACTTTAGAACTCAGGTATGATCCATTCAGTTCAACAGCCCAACAGTAATGTATTTGATTATGTGTGTTTTTACAAGATGAAAATTCAGCAAAACTGTGTTATTTTAGGTGATAAAGATAGAAGATGGGAAAAAAGGAAACTGGTGATCTCTCTAGTATGCCAATCAGTTGAATAAGCATGGAGACCGTACACAGACCTTCTAATGTGTACACAAAAAGTGCCAGCATTTGAACTGCCATATTAAAAACTTCGGATATTTTTAGCGTCAGAGATTGGAGTTCAGAAATGAAGAATTCTCAAGCATCTAAGCCAACATTGTCATAAAAGAAAAGGCATTATATAGATCCGGTAAACTTCATCACAGTCACAGTCACAAGATCTGGGATAATTGATTGTGTAATATTCTGTCTAATGTCCTCTTCACATTTAAATTATATTCAGGGAAGTTTTTAAAAATTAATATTTTTCAAATACTTTGAGCAGAGCAATAATGGAAACCTGAAAAGAATCTACCTTACACTATGTCCAAAAGACCAGCAGATGGCGCCTTGCAAGCCCAGTAGGCAAAATGATAACCTTTTCTAGAATATTTCCTGCATCCAGGTTGTTGTAGGCTTAATTTAATAATGGCCAATAACAAAACTTGATGATTTTAATTGACATGATCCTACATGGGCAGAATAAACTGATAGCTAGAGCTAGGCTGTTTAGGATTTTGTAGGAAGCCTACCTGTCTTTCTGTCCTTTGCCTTACAGACCAGTCCTGTCACCTAGAAACCTTCACTTAGCTTGCAATATAACAAGCCGCAGCAAACCTGTGAGAGGTCTCAGTGGTAGAAACTGAAGAGATAATAATTTCTGTAATACAAAATAGGGGGAGGGAAAGTTGCTACTTCAGACACAGTAATACCTTGACTTTAAACAATATTTGTGCTGTGAAGTAATATTTCTCAGTGTTTTCCTTTCTTAGCCTTGATATTTATGTGCACTCGGGAGATTACAGTTATTTTATTAAGGTGGAAATACAGCAAGCTTCTCCCCATTCTGTTCATTAACTCTTATTATTCATTCTGTATATGGAACTAAGCTGAAGAAACTGAACTAAAATTAGTGCAGCTAATCTCAACTATTAGTAGGTCACAGATGTGTATGTGGAGGATACAGACTAATTTTGGACAAGTTGACACAAGACCACTGTTAACCTCTTACATACCTGACATGAAAATCAGAAGAACATGCCAGGCTTAATACATTAGGATAGGTGACCTCAGTGACTCTTAAAAGTGTGCACAATGTACTCAGAATGTTCTTATCCATTATCATGCACTGGAAATTCTGATTAACTCTACTGCCAAAGCTGGGTCACTAATTCTTGACTCTGGAAAATAGCCTAAAAGAATACCAGCCAAGACTTTAAGGACTCCAAAATCCAAGCTGAATGCCAGTTAACTGACAATAATCTTGGAATCAATCATTGTTTCGTCATTTATAAAGTAGCCTCATAAAACTGCTATGAAAACAAAAAGATAAAAAATGTGAAGCCTTTCGAATAATGCAGGGTACGTATTTTTGAAAGGAGTATATGAAAGCTAAATCTGTGTTAAGATTGTCTCTAAATGGGATGCCTGGATAGCTCAATTGGCTGAGCCTCTGCCTTTGGCTCAAGTCCTGATCCCAGCGACCTGGGATTGGGTCCCACATTGAGCTCCTTGCTCAGCAGGGAACCTGCTTCTCTCTCTGACTGCTGCTCCCCCTGCTCATGCACTCTGACAAATAAAATCTTAAAAAAATAAATAGTTTGTCTCTAAACAGGTTTTAAACTTAACAGAAGGCACTTCAATGAATAAAACTATAAACGCTGTTTTACTTGACCTAAACTTAGTAATTTTGTAACTCTTCCTTTCTCTCATCTTTCCAAGAGTTCCATACCTTCTTTGTTTCTTTAGGAGTGCATTTAAAGAAGATTCAGAGAAGATAAGAAAAAGGCAGTTGCAGGTACCAAAGGGGTAAAGGACGAGGAAAAACCTTTATGTTCTTGTTTCTGTTGCTGCTTTACTCCAAGCACACTTGAAAAGCTCAGTGAATAAATAACAAAGACTAATTTATTTTTAGGGATCAACCTGTTACTGCTCATCAAACCTGATCATTCTGAGTGCATTCTTGTTTTGTTTCAGACTCAGGAATCTCTGGTGTCAGTAAATAGTTCCCATCTCATTTGGAATGACTTGCCAAGTGTTTTGAGGGAAGGACCATCTCAAGGTAAGTTGTATTTAGCTTAATTTCCCAAATTGAATTTCAGTATCCCTTATGTTCAGCACCGCGAACCTTTGTAAAAGTCAAGGTTTTAAAAACAACTTGTAAATTCATTTGGAAAATGAGTTAATGAAGAAATGTGGTAATTCTTTATATTATCCTGAGAAGCAGCACTTAGAGACTGTAAGCAAGGACTCTGGAATATTTACAAGAATATTTGTAGCCATAGCATATTTAGCAATAAAATTAACGTTGAAACAAATCTCAAATTTCTATCAGAGAGCCATCCAAATCAGCTTATCTCCATATAATAAAAAGCTACGCAGCTATTAAAAATGATAATGAAGATTTCTATTCTTGGGGGAAGAAAAAATTATAAAATAGCAAGTAAATTGTCACATTTTTCTCAAAACCAAAAAGATGCCAGACATTTTTAGCATTCTTATCCTTATTCTATATTTTCTAACTTTAAAAAGCAAACTTATATTATATTAGAAATAGCAGGATGATGATTGTCATTTTGAAAAAAAAAAAAAAGTCCCACAGAAGAATTGAGAAAAGGTGTTAAAATTGTATCCCCAAAATATGTTTGGTTGTATTTTAAAGATCCATAAGAAGATATGAACAAAATAAGGAACACATAACCTCACTACTACATGGAATGTTAAATTTCAAAGCTATGCTGCCTTTTTCTTAAAACTAATAATGAGCCTTATTTAGTAAAGTCTAAAGTGTCTTGTTCTGGGAAGTTGGTTGTTCAGGTAATAATCGGATACATGTGATGTGCTAGAAAACTATTAAATCAAAGAGATTAAAGTTACTGTACCATTTTAAAAGATTGCTAGTTCCATCTGGCTTGATGGAGATGGGCTATTATACATATAATGTGGTAGTGTTTTTATGTGGATTAAATGTGAAAACTCTAGAAGTCTTTTTCAAAGTAAAAAGCTTTATAATCCTGATCCTGATCATCTTCCAAGCATCTCAGAGTACAACAGAATAATCAATGGAAAATAGTTACCTACCTCCCACTCCCATTAGCCAAATCAATATATGAGACATAGAGAATTTGAGGAAATGGGGATGTGTACGTGTTGCGTAAACATTAAAGCAATTAATCATTAGATCAGTCTACATCATTTACTAACCAGAAAGTCTGTTACGGGGCCTCAGTAATAATGGCCAATAATGAGTTTTCAACCAAAACAGGTAATTCTCATATTTAACCAAGCCCAAATGTAGAAAAAGATGTATAGCTCCTTAAGTCATCCTAATGGAAACAAATAATAGGCTGTTAAACACAATGTAAATAAAATGGAATGCCTCCCTTGTCCTTAACTCTTAGACGACCCAGAGAGTCAGCTAACTTGATGCTAACTCTCTTTTCTATAAGCTGTTTCCCTAAAAGTTTTGTAATTGAGGGAAAAGCTGACAAATACAGAATTAGGTTAGTGATCATGGAGGAGTAAACTGTGAAAAGAAGAGATGCCATCCATTAAAAGTAATGTGACTTGGGGTGCCGGATTGGCTCAGTCATTAAGCAGCGTCTTGCCTTCAGCTCAGTATGTGATTCCAGGATCTTGGGATCTAGCCTCACATCAAGCTTCCTGATCAGGGGGAAGCCTACTTCCCCCTCTCCAACTCCCCCTGCTGTGTTCCCTCTCTCACTGATTCTCTCTGTCAAATAAATAAATAAAATCTTTTAAAAAGATGTAATATGACTTGATAACTTCATGTTTAGAGTGTCAGAGGTGTTGGAGTCACCTTAAGTATTGATAAGACCAAATATGAATGACAGTATCTTTGAAACCTTTAATTGAAGATATTTTGTGGACAAAACATCACATCAGTCAACACAAGCCAGTTAACTGGTACAGCCTCTGTCCTTCTGTCTCTGTGAAATAATCCTTACTATAGTTCTTCCCTCATTACTTCCAAATCACCCAGGGTTTTACTGTATCCTCAAATCTCAAAAGCATTTTGTATAGTGGGCTTCAAAATGAAATTTAATGATACAGTTAATATAACATATATAAGTATGTTCTATCTTTGGAGAAAAGAGGTATGGTATGGTCCTAAAGAGGTATGGTCCCTAAAGGTTGCAAAAAGTACATAGGATACAAGAGGACTTTAGAACCAGAAAGAGGGGGCACCTGGGTGGCTCAGTGGGTTAAAGCCTCTGTCTTCAGCTCAGGTCATGATCCCAGGGTCCTGGGATCGAGCCTCACATCGGGCTCTCTGCTCAGCAGGGAACCTGCTTCCCTTCCTCTCTCTCTGCCTGCCTCTCTGCCTACTTGTGATCTCTGTCTGTCAAATAAATAAATAAAATCTTTTTAATTAATTAATTAATTAATTCTAGAACCAGAAAGAGGCAGGACACCTGGGTGGCTCAGTTGCTTAAGCGGCTGCCTTTGGCTCAGGTCATGACCCCAGGCTCCTGGGATTGAGTCCCATACCAGCCTCCCTCCTCAGCAGGGAGTCTGCTTCTCCCTCTGCCACTCCCTCTGTTTATGTGCCCTCTGACAAATAAATTCTTAAAAAAAAAAAAAAAAAAAAAAACCCCACACAGGAAAAAGGCATAAAATACTTTGTTACAAAGTAGACCATTGGTTTTTTTCCATCTAGTAGTGTAAGTTTTACAACAAAGTCCTTATAAAATGTGAATTTGGACACTGGGTTAAATGATTTCTATTGCTAGAAACGATATATGTACAAAGAAATGACTCTAAATTTTGTTTTCTTTTGTTTTTTTTGAAGATTTGTTTATTTAGAGAGCATGTTTGAGAGCAGGTGGTGGGGCACAGGGAGGGAGAAAGAGAATCCCAAGCAGACTCCCCACTGAGCAGGGAGCCCCATACAGTGTTCAATCTCATGACCCTGAGATGATAACCTGAGTCGAAATCAAGAGTCGGATGCTGAACCAACTGATCCACCCATGTGCCCCCATTTATTTTTAATATATGTAGAACACTGAGATAGTTAAGGTGTTTAACTCATTAGCAGTATATTTTAATCTTGACTTAAAGGGGAAAGAATAAGTAAATTCTGTTTAGACAGTGTTCTAGTGACAGTCATACAGTTATTGTAACGTAAATGATTACATGATATTGAAACTCATATATATGCAATTGAACCTAATTCTTAGTATATTCCATAGATGATGGAACAGTTTGTACTGTCTTTCTGTGCTCAGAAAGGAACTTTAAAAATGAGCACATTCATAGCATCACAAGTCTATAAGCTAATCACTAAAGCCTAATGAGCATCCCTTAAATTAAAAAGTATAATTAGTCTTTAGAGGTTGTCTAGACTCGAGTTCCCAAACCCAACAGATCATCAAAACCAGACCATCATGCTTTCCAAACCAAAGACCAAGGACAGGAATCTTTTTTTTTTTTTTTTTTTAAGATTCCATTTATTCATTTGACAGAGATCACAAGTAGGCAGAGAGAGAGAGAGGAGGAAGCAGGCTCCCCGCCAAGCAGAGAGCCCAATGTGGGGCTCTATCCCAGGACTCTGGGATCACGACCCGAGCCGAAGGCAGAGGCCTCAACCCACTGAGCCACTCAGGTGCCCCAAGGAATCTTTCTAAATACAACCTACCTTTGAAAGTACTGGCAGGTTACTACCCCCAATTTCTCTGTGTAAACTGGGTAAAGAGTAAACCCTGTAGGGTAGAGTTATTAGTAGTAAAGGTAAACACTAAAATCCTGTGCTTCAGGACATAAATTGAAATGGTATTAATTCCTCCTAACCCAGAGTCCATTCCAGTATTCAGTTGGAATCCATGCATGACTGTCCCAATCTCAGTTGAAATACCGTCACTTACATGTGTCGGAATACAAAATCTAAATTCTTAGTGCATACTTAAGGATTACCATTTGATTCTTCTGTTAAAATTCTGACTAAATGTATTTTTTAAGTCTAATTTTACTGTGGCTCAGAGAATGTATAATTAATTATATTAAAAAAATGACATCTATGCCTGAGGATTTCCAAAGACATATAGCTTTTCTAGCTAGTGATTTGGCTCCTTTAACGATTTTCAACTAAAAGTTTGTATTGCTTTATAAGTTTCTCAAGGCTGAACTTCCCGCTATCCCTTTGAGCCTATAACATATCCTTTTTTGTTAATTAATATTACACTATATTGTACCCAAAAATGTTTAATAGTCAACTTTCATTAGAGTGCAATATTCTACTTGTGACAGTTCACAGATGTAACTTGAGGGAGTTGTTTTTTGTTCTTACCTTCTTTGCCTATTGGCCTTTTCCTAGGTGCACTGAAGCTAAAGTACTATGAGCTTTCAGAACTTTTGGAGCAACTATAAAGTTCTGATTGTTATGATACCCTTAGTTGGATTCATACATTTGGGATGGCATAGAATCAAGAGCAGCCCTGTTTTCCAAATGCCCAACAAGGACAACGTCTCTGCGCCAGATAGTCCAGCATTCGAATATCCTAAGAAGAATCACACCGAAGGGAAATAGCAGGCTTGGAATCTTCAGGTAAGCTCAGTTTAATCTGGTCAACCAAATGGCATGTTCCAACAATGGGAAATACAGTCTTTAAAAAGTACAGAGGCGCTTGGGTGGCTCAGTCAGTTACGTGTCTGCCTTTGGCTCAGGTCATGATTCCAGGGTCCTGTGATTGAGTCCCACATTGGGCTCCCTGCGCAGCCCGGAGCCTGCTTCTCCCTCTCCCTGATGCTCCCTCCACTTTTGCTCATGCTTTCTTTCTCTCTCTGACAAACAAGCAAAATCTTTTAAAAAAAAATTAAAAACATTAAAAATTAGAGCTCTGAAAAGAGAAAGCTTAAGTGGTAAATTACCTGTTGTTTTTATGATGACTCACTGACACAATATTATTCTGCAGTTTCTTCTAGAAGTTTGTTCCATACAGACCTTGACAGTTGCCTCACAGAGTCGTTTGGATGAAAGGAGGACAGTCAGTCGATTACTTGCCCTGTCCTTTTCACTAACAGTGTCACCAGGATCATGAGTGTGTCCAAAAGAGCAGTTGTCTACTTGCCACAAATCCATCCCAGAGCATACAAATCTGTAACTTGCAGAAGTTCTCTCCTTTGTTATTACTGTTCTGTTTCTTCCAAGGCAAATAAAACTAACTATATCTATTTAGTATCTATTTTTTTTAATCTTTTTTTTTTTTTTTTTTTTTTTTTTACTTTCTTATTTGAGAGAGAGAGACAGTGAGCACGAGCAGGGGGAGGCGGAGATAGAGAAGCCTCCAACAGACTCTCCACTGAGCAGGGAGCCCCACACCTGGCCCAGTCCCTGAAATCATGACCTGAGCCGAAGGCAGACATAATCGACTGAGCCACCCAGGCACCCCTAGTATCTAACATTTTACCTTCAAAATAATTTACTTTTGAGAGTCACTGAAATAAGAGAATATAGTTACATTATTCAGGATTATAATCCCTTAATTACAATTCCAAAATCCAGAAATTTCCAAAATCCAAATGGTTTTGTCATAACTCCTTTGGTAGCAAAACTTGACCTTAACACACAAGGAGGTTTGCAGTCTTTTTTCCACTCAATATGGATATTTAGTTTCACTGCAGAAATACTGTTGAGTTTAATTATGAGTGTTATATTTATATTTGTTATGGGTATTAAACAGTGTATTTTGATTATGGGTGCTAGACACTATATTATTTTTCTAAAATCCCAGAAGTTCTGAATTATGAAACTCATCTGCCCCCAGATAGAGAACTGTGGCCCTATAATTGTGGAGCATTTTCTATCTTAATATATCATTTTGACCTTATGTTGAGTAATAATGTGCTTCAAACTTTGGCATAAGGTAGGTCATTTTGGGGTCTGCTTCTTACAGAAGGAAGACCTCAGTAAGATTTTCCTCATTCTTTTTTTTTTTTTTTTTTTTTTTTTTTTTAAAGATTTTATTTATTTATTTGACAGAGATCACAAGTAGGCAGAGAGGCAGGCAGAGAGAGAGAGAGAGGGAAGCAGGCTCCCTGCTGAGCAGAGAGCCCGATGTGGGGCTCGATCCCAGGACCCTGAGATCATGACCTGAGCCGAAGGCAGCGGCTTAACCCACTGAGCCACCCAGGCGCCCCAGATTTTCCTCATTCTTAAGAGGTCTATGATTTTGACTTATAAAATTATGATATAATTTCTGATTATATTATTTTAAATCAAGATTTTATTTTTAAATGCTCTTAAAGAGAAAGGGAAGAGCATGGCTCAGAGTATTAGACAATCATTTAATAATAAAAACCCAGACAGTAAAATATCAGGAGCTCAATAACTTAAAAGAGTAACCTTAAAACATTCTATGTAAGATTTTGTTTATAAAGGGAGTCTTAGTGCACATGAGCAGGGAGTTAGAGTTTATTAGATGCTTAATTTTTATCCATGAGCTTTTCTAACTGTAATGATATCATTAGAGAGCGTGTGTATGTAGAGAGGAGAGAGAATACATTTATAGTGTGATATATATTTATACATATATATATAGTATGCATATTACTTATGACATCATTTTTTTCCCTTTAATTCTTCTCATAAGAGTTTGAAGCCTTGCTATAGCCAAACTTTGAGGGGGGGCGGAGAAAGTAGTTTCTCCTTCTGTGAAAAGAAATACAAGGAATATTATTGAGGTATTCTTAGAGGAAAAGTAGAGAAGAGAAAGCATCTTTCTAAAACTTTAAGGTAAAAATAGAGATTTTAGATGTCAGTGCTGCAGTATTTAGAAGTCTTAGAGTGACCAACACTGCCAGTCAAGCAAGCAGAAATAGATATTAGAACAACTTTGGGGTGAGCAAATGTTACAACCAGATTTAGAGTGAGTTAAACACGATTCTACCAAAAGAATGTACTATTTTTTTGTCCTTTAATATTTTTCAATTTTTACTTTTTTTTAAAGCTTTATTTATTTGTTTTAGAAAGAAAGAGGGTACAAGCATGGGAAGAGGGAGGCAAGCAGACTCCCTGCTGACCGTGTAGCTCAACCCCAGGACGCCAAGACGTGACCTGAGCTGAAATCAAGTCAGATGCTTAATTAACTGAACCACTCCATAGTTTTTACTTTTTATTATGGAAAATTGCAAACATACTCCAAAATAAAGAGAGGATAGTATATTCAACTCTCCAGTATCCATCACCCAGCTTTAACACTTAACATTTTGCCCATCTTCTTTTATGTATCCTTCCTATCCTTTGATTATTGCAATATCTTAAAGCAAATCCCAGGCTTCAGTGTGTATCTTTTTAACATTAAAGATAAATACACACACAGCCACAAATGCATTATCACACTGAAAAAAACTAATGGTAACTTCTTACTACCATTGGATACCCAGAGCCATGTTCATATTTCCAAATTTGTCTTTAGAAAAATCTTTACAAGTGCTTTGTTGGAACTGGGATCCAAACAAGGTCCACACATTGCATTTTAAAGATTGATCTCTTTCAACCACTATATAACTACTACATTTCTTCTTTTTGAATGTCCCACATTCTGAATTTGGTTGGTTGAGTCCTCATTTTGTCACTGAACAAGTTTCTCACTCTCCCATATCTCCTGTCATCTGGTAGTTAGATCAGAAAATCTGCTTTGATTTACTTTATTTTTTTCCTCTTGAAAAAGAATACTTCACGAATGTGCTATGGTATACATCCTAGTGAATCACATTGTTTCACATTTAATGTCTGATCCACTTTCAGTGTTGCTAAGATTGAAGTGCATTATCAGTCTGATCTCACCATTATAAAATCTATTACAGAATTTATTTATGATCCGGCACCTGAGTGGCTCAGTCAGTTAAGTGTCTGACTTGATTTTGGCTCAGGTCATGATCTCAGAGTCGTGGGATTGAGCAGTGTGACAAGCTCTGTGATGGGCATGGAACCTGCTTGGGACTCTCTCTCTCCCTTTGGCCCTCCTACCTCTCTAAAGAAATTATTTAAGATCATTGTTTTAATCTAGTCATTGGAAAACTTTTTTCTATGTATGACCAGATAGTAAATATTTTACACTTTGGAGATCATAGAGCCTCTATTTCAACTACTCAGCTTTCTGTTGTAACACAAAAGCATTCATATATAATACAGAAGTATGAGCCAATAAGACTTCATTTACAAAAGTAGGCAGTGGCCGGGGTGCCTGGGTGGTTCAGTTGAGTTAAGCCTCTACCTTTGGCTCAGGTCATGATCTCATGGTCCTAGGATTGAACCCTGTGTCGGGCTCTCTGCTAAGTGGGGAGACTGCTTCCCCCCTCTCTCTATGCCTGCCTCTCTGCCTACTTGTGATCTTTCCGTCAGATAAAAATAAAATATTTAAAGAAAAAAAATAGGCAGTGGGCAAGATGTGGCCCTAATGTGGCAAGATGGGCTCTAATTTGCCTACCACCATAAAGGTCCAATCCATCCTTTCCTTAGAGGTTGCAAAATGATGCTGCTCAAATTGCACCATTCCTTCTCCACTTATGAGCTAGAACAACTCCCCTCATCAGCTATTCATTTATCCCTCAAAGTGCATTTATCAGGAAAAGCAAGATAACTGCTTTATTTTCTCCCAGTTTTTATAAAAGTGAGTTAGTGCCCTAACAGCAATGAGGGTTTTGGGGTTTAATGACAATATGAATTCATGAGTCTGCAAATTATTTGAATTATCTCAAGGTATTACTATCAGTATTTTCAAGACTCAAATTGTACCATCTTGAATGCCCTCCAAGTTGACTCCTGTTTCTGTTTTTTTCCTGTGGTCTTTGATATGACCCAAGTATATTTTATGGCCAAAAACTCCTCAGTTCATCTTGTGTATTTCTTGCCTCAGACATAGAATCAGCCATTTCTCCAAGGAAACCTGGTTCCTGTTAAGAGAAATTTTAGCTGTTCATATTTCTTTAACTCATAACTTACAGTGAGTATCTAAATTTAGAATACAGTCATGTAAGTTTTACTATTATTTTAATTAAGTTAAGCATGCCTGCAAAGGCCCATCTGCCAGACCTTTGTATCCAGAAGTCAGAGTCGTTCATGTGATGGTAGCCTTTGGAACTCTGGGTCACAGTGTTAGGAAAAAGAGTCTTAATAGGTCTAAACTGACACTTCCAAACATATTTATAAGCCAGCCCATTGTTTGGTTTATTTCTTTTCTTTCATTTGTACCTTGTTTTGTCTGGATTTAGACCCATAAGTCAGCAAGTTTTGACATCCTAAAAAGGATTTGGGAGTCACCAGCACTTTCGATGATTGCTTCCTTTCTCATTTTATAGAGAGATTAGCCAAAAGATGTGGTTACTGGTCTCACTACCACAGACTGTTAGAGGTGCCAGCTTAACATTCCATTTTTGAAAAGTTGCATGTCACTGTTACATATTAAAAAAGACTTTTTTTTTTAAACTGGAGAAATAATTTTCTTGATCACAATTTCTATTACGATTTGTGGCTTGTGTGGGTGTGTGTTAAACATGTAAAATAAGTATGGAAGTCACTGCACTTAAGGTTTCATTTAAATATATCTCAGATTTTGCTGAATATAAATAACCACTGAAATAATATTTAATTACCTAGCTGTTCCTGGCATAAGATGAAGGGTTATTTTCCTCGTCTTATAAAAGATTTATTGCAGAGAGAAAACTAGCCATCATTGCTTTCTCTTTATTTGGTCCCAGTTGCCATGGTTATAGTCCTTTAACTAGAGAGTAGTGGTAACCAAAATAACATTTCTAATAACACTCCTTCCCTCTCTTCACCTGTTCTTTGCATATCTTCCATCACCTTTTTGGTCTGTATCACACTATGCCATAGTCTACTTCAGGTCATACTGTAGTCTGGTGGTCACTTAGTTTTATTTATGCTAAATACTGTTGAAGGAATTAGCATAATTATCATATTCCTGAAAATAATTATTGGCTGAACTTTTACCTTTAAAGCACCTAAACTCAACAAATAAGATCCATGACCTGAGTTTTTTAATTTTTTCCACACATTATTAACATGTCAGGACTTTGTGCCTCAAGGCACACTATTTATTTAAAACCATGTTAAGAAAGTTAGTACAAGAGCACTTGTTACAACATTTTATGGTATTTAGACCTTTTGAGATCAAATTACAAATCAGATACTATTTTTCTCTTTGTCAAATAACATAATCCCCTGATTTTTGTATTTACAAAGTCTTGGAGAGGATTCAGTTTTAGGACATTAAAACTGACAATCATTGATTGACAGACTAAAACTATAGAAAATTACTTTGAAATCAGCCAAACATTGGAAACATGGTTTTGACAGTGTGCTGTGCAGAATTATACAGCTAGAGATGGCCTACACGATACGGAGTGTGTCTATAGTAGGGAAACTAACAGTTCTTTTAACTCATAATTATTTACGAGCAGGATTTGATGTATGTGTATCTTTTGTTCAGACCTATGGTTTCCAAGTAAACCAAAGTTATGGAAGAAAACATTAAATCTTGATGTAAGAGAATAAAAACATTTGGGATCTTTTTTTTAAGACTCAGTGTTTTATAATGAGTTTTATAATATAGCATTTCTTTTCTAGAAGCATATCATATTCAAATAACTGTACTGTAAGCTTTCTAGCTATGTTGTTCTGCATTCCAAAATCATTCAAATATCAGTACTTTTTCTTGGAGGGATTCATTGAAGAATAAAGGAATGACTGTTTAGTCTAAGTGGATTTACATTTCTCATTTTGTGGAGGCTTGTGCCAGTTGGTAATTCCTTTTTCTAAAGAGAGAGCAGAGCATCAAAATACTAAACTGCATTCTATTAAATGTTTTGGACTTACTTCTCTAAAATGTTTTTTCCTTTATTTCTTATAGAAAGAAGCATCTTTGAATCTGAGCTTAACATTGAAAGAGGAGATGAAAAACATCAGCTGGATTAGAAAGAACTGGCTCCTCGTAGCTGGAGTGTCTTTCATAGGCGTCCACCTTGGAACATACTTTATACAGAGGGCTGCAAAGCAATCTGTAAAATCTCAGTCTACAGGCAAACAAGAGAGTATTAAAGAATGAAGTAAAAATAAATATTTGGAACTAAATTACTAATATGTCATTAAATCATTACATGCTAATTAGCTTCATAAACCAGGAGCTAATTAATCTTACAGCCACAGTGCTGCATATTCAAGACTTTCATTCCTGAAGAATAATTTTTTTTTCTAAGTGTCAAGACCCATGACAATGCAATAAATAGAAAAATATGGTTAACAAAATAAAAACTGTCTTCACCACTTAATCACCTAGAGTAAGATGTCTCGTTTAGAAGCTAAAAAGCCATCTTTGTGTAAAAGTGAACCACTGACAAGTGAGAAAGTCAGGGCCACACTTTGTGTCTTGAAAGGAATCCTGACATCGAGCTATGGCCCTTCGGGGAGGCTGAAGCAGGTGCACAATGGCCTTGGAGGCTGCGTGTGCACCACCTCACAGTCGTCAGCCCTGCTCTCTAACCTTCCCGTCACCCATCCCATTTTAAAGATCCTGACAACATCCACGAAGAATCATGTTTCGTGCTTCAGTGACTGTGGCTTATTCACAGCCATTCTTTGCTGCAATCTGATTGAAAATGTTCAGAGAACAGGCTTGACACCCACCACTGTTATTAAATTAAACCAGCATCTGTTGCGCCTCTGCACCAATTACCTCAAGTCTGAGTCCTGTGGTTGTCGAATTCCAGTTGACTTTAGCAGTCCTCAGACCCTCCTCTGTTTGGTGCGCAGTATAGTAACAAGTAAGCCCGCCTGTATGCTCACCAGAGAGGAAACAGACCATATCAGTGCTTTGGTTCTGAAAGCCTTTTTGCTCACAATTCCAGAAAACACCAAAGACCGCCTCATTTTAGGAAAGAGTATAATTGTGCCTTTAAAGGGTCACAGAGTTCTAGATTCTACTGTATTCCCTGGAATACTTATAGAAGTGTCAGAAGTTCAACTGATGAAGATCTTACCCATCAAAAAATCAAATGCCTTCAAAGTGGCACTCTTTTGTGCTTCTTTATCTGGAGATCTCTCTGATACTGGAGAAGGAACTATGGTGGTCAGTTCCGGGGTCTCTCTTGAAAATGCAGTCCTGGAGCAGTTGCTTAACCTAGGAAGGCAGCTAGTTAGTGATCATGTAGACCTTGTCATGTGCCAAAAAGTTCTACACCCATCTTTGAAACAGTTTCTCAGTATGCACCAGGTAATTGCCATTGATAGAGTTGGAGTGGCTCTGATGGAACCCCTGAGTAAAGTGACAGGTAAAAAGCACCTTCAGCTTTTGCCCCTCACAGTTAATAAATCAACAGTCTTTTTTGAGTGGAGACATTCTTGGTATGTGTCACTGTTAACATCCTGAAAAGTTTTAGAAGCTGCCAACCTCACAACATCTGTATCATTTCTGCCCGCAAAGTTGGCTTCTCAAAAATACATCCATTAATGTTCATTTATTTAAAATTGAGTGATTATGGTAATTTCTATTTTCCAGCCCCAGAAAGGACTACAGAGTCTGTTATAATCTAAAAACATTAACCCCCACAAATATCTTAGATTATTGAGAAATTTAGCAGCTTCATAATCCTAAACTCTTATACTTTATACACAAAATCCTTCTTCTACTTGAATTTTACAAGTAGAAATGACATATTCAGAAGGTAATGTTGCAACTAAAATATCCTTTTCTTCACTTTTCTACTTCTTCACTACTGTACTGCCTAAATAGTAATTCCTAATTAGGGGTAGGTAGGTGGGTGGATGTGTGCGTGCACACATGCACGCTAGCTTTAAATATCCCAGATATTTCCAGCTGAGCTTCTTGAGAATCAGGATTTGTCTTTTATTTTTAGCACTGACAACAGGCCTAGTTGACAGTTAGGTGCTCTAAAAGGCTTATTGAATTGACTAATATTTGGTAAGATACAGAATTGTAACGGACAAGAAATTTACTGTATTTTATAAGTTAAAATCAGACCTAAGGTTGATATTCACCTATTACAGCCAAGGAAACATGATAATGTAAAGAGTTTGTGATTTGAGCCACTTTTCAATATCCTTTTGATTGCACTTTTGTATCAGTCATTCCATTCTGATCAATTACTAGGTTTATCAGACTTAAGCCATTGTTACAGTTCACCATTTTTAGTCTTATTATAAATAATCAAATAGTAGTATGTATGCCAGTACTGAATACCTAATACCTGGGTTACTGCCCGATTTCTGTAAGGCTGTCCCATGATTGCCAAAGTGGAAATTATTAAGAAATAATGGAAACAGTTCTATGGAACTCCTTGTTGATGTTCTACATCACACCCATAGTTTTAAATATTTACTGGTTTTTTCATGACTTTTCCAGCTGTGAATATTGGGTATTACAGTTTTTAAAATGTGAAACAGTGCCTGGGTGGCTCAGTCGGTGAAGCATCCACATCCAACTCTTGATTTCAGCTCAGGTCATGATCTCAGAGTTGTGGGATTGAGTGCCACATCAGGCTCCTGCTGGGAATGCAGCCTGCTTAAGAGTCAGTCTCTCCCTCTCTAAAAAATCCAAAAGGTGAAAGATTTTGTCATAGAAACAATAGTTTGAAGTGGGCATTGGGTTTCTATAGCCCCACAATTCTTGCTTATCCCACATATAACTAGAACATGGTGTAAATAGCCAGAGCTTTAGTCCTGGATCTTGGGAGCAGAGACCTTTTGAGATAAAAAGGAAGGGGAAAAAACAACTATACCAAGCCCGCGGCTTAGGTAAACTATGTTTTCCACCCTCCCTACTGTATCTAGGTTAATCTCCTTTCTTCCCCTTTCAGACAAAATTCCTCTCGATTAGTCTGAATTAAGTAGTGGGATTATTGTGCATGGGCCACTGGTGTGTTTGAAGCTTGGCATGGTGTACAGAGCATTGAACATTTGATTTGCTTTGTCTCCCTATGGGGAGGTCTGCCCTGAAAAGTTAAATGATATGAATGACTTGCTTCATGTCCAGGAGCTCATAAACAGTAGAGCAAGAGCCTCTCACTACAACAGATTGTCTGTTGCGTCCAGGTGAAGTGACACATTGTTTTTTTTTTTTTCCAATCCTTAAATTTCAGATTACTCAGGTACTCCTTATTCTTTGAGGCTTCAAGAAGAAAAGAAGGATAGTCAAAGAAGTTTAATCGTTCAGTGATTATTTTCTGGGTTCTTGCAAATTTTTTAAGCTCCCAGAAAAAGAATGCACATTTTTGTGTGCCTTTTTCTGGAGAGTACAAAATAGCTCCTAACAGATGTTCAAAGAAGTCTGTAAACCAAAAGAACCTCTGCTTTGCTTTATTTCTGTATCATCTTAATAGCAGAATACTACTTAATTTACAGATCTTAGAAGCATCTTGTTATTTATTCTATATTTCATGTGTTAAAGTATATGCATGTGGGACTTTTATTATTGGCTTGGAATCAGTTTTAAATGACTGCATGTTCAATCTTTACTCATATGTTTTGTGTTTTCTGAACTTTAAAAAACAGGAACACAACCTATTGGTTCCTTAGGCTCAATATCTCCTAGTAGTTACGGAAGTGTGAAAGATTTGTGCCCAGCAAAATTTGGCTTCAAACATTTTCTTCATCTAATTCCTAATGAAGCAACTATCTGCAGCTTGCTGCTCTGCAACAGAAATGACACTGCCTGGGATGAGCTGAAGGTAGGTCACAGACTCAATTCCATTATTTAGGGGCTGAAGCTGGGATTGAATAGTAGGACAAAAATGATAGGGTTTTTTTCGCGGAAGTGATCTCTGTTTTTTTGTTTTTCCTAACTTTCCCAGGTGATTTAGAAAGCAAAAACAACAAAAATGAGAGTTAAAGTCACAAGTAAGCTGATTTACTTGCCTATGATATTACAAAAGACTTGGCGAGTGCTACCAGTATATTTCTAGTATCTACACAAGATCTAAAGGTCCTTGACATGTGACCTTTTCTTAGCAATTAACATGAACTATGTACTTTTTGATGCTAACATGTATGAATAATTCACTGAAAAAGTGAGCTTCCTAGCCATACCCAGCATCCACCTCTTGGTAGAGTTTGTCATCTTCTACCCGCAATAACACATGCAACTTATATATTATAAGAGAAGTGATAACCTATGGGTATTGATCACAAACTTAAAGGTTCATCTATACTCAAGGATATACCCTTGGTAAGTGTGAAAGGTTTCTTGTATTTTTCTTTCTATTACTACCGGATTGTCGCTGTTATTAATTCCATAGCAACTTGAAAGAAATTCTAAAGCACGTATATAGCTAATTTATTTAGACTCAAATCATTTTTTTTTAGTAGAAATACTAAACCTTGCAGCAAACCTTGCTGACCCAGTTATTTTGAGGCCATCCATTTGTGAATCTTAGTTTGAAGAGCTAAGTGCATAAGAGAGATGCTATTAATCTGGTTCATGGAAACAAACATCTGGCTAAAATATTTTTCTTTAATCTCTATTCTTTATTATTCCAAAATGTATCCGTTATATTACAAACTTGACAACACAGGTTTTGTTCTTTTGTCATTAAAATCCAGCTCTTTTAGTCTGCTATCTAAGTTCCCTTGAAAACATGGTTATATTTCTTTGTGAACCTGAGGGCAATGTCTGATTCTGATGATTCGTCTCTTCTTTAGCTCACGTGTCAAACCGCACTGCACGTTTTGCAGTTAACAATCAAGGAACCATGTGTTTTGTTGGGAGGCGGCTGTACTGAAACTCATTTGGCAGCATATATCAGACACAAGGTAGGTTACATGGACCTGCTCAGAAGATCTGAATTCTCAGCGACATTTGTTTTATGAGATAATAAACCAAATCATGATACCCTGGGGCTACTAGTCTCATGCAAATTTTATATTTCAAAACACGTGGGAAAAATAACACTTGCAAATATAAGGTAATATCTCTATCACAATGATTATTGTTAATCCATCCTTTCACCAAATAACCACATTCTTTGACTATTGTTGAAATACTGCATATTGAAATGAGCATTCCATTAATGGAGGTTGTATTAGAGATTTCAACTGCTGTGGTATAATCATAATTGATAGTCATAGTGAAAGTGTTAAGATTCTACACAATACTTCAGTACCTTCTGGACTATCAAGAGAAGACTTAGTTTCATTTAATAATGCATTCCAAGTATTAGATTCTATTATAATTTTAAATTGGTATCTATTTATAAGTTCTGTCAAATAGAATGTTTTTTATTCATGTAGGAAACTATATCCTGATAATAGGTAAATTTAGTGCATTATAGTTCTGATTAATTATTTCATAAATACTGACCTACTTTATTTGAAAATAGATACAAAAAGGTTTGTGTTTTCCAGATATTTGCAGTTGATTCTTTGGTCAGGATTGTTCCCAAAAAGACTACAGGGGGCGTCTAAGTGGCTCAGTCAGTTGAGCATCTGACCCTTAACCTCAGCTCAGGTCTTGATCTCAGAGTTGTGAGTTCAAGCCCTACACTTAACTTTAAAAAAATGAAAAAGAGAGACTGCAGAGCTTCCAGTGACCGACTAGGATTAAAGAAAAAGTAAACATTTTCTCACAGAAGGAAACAGAAACCCTGTTTCCCAAAAAGATTTAAAATCTGTTTGATGATAAAGCCCATTCATGAAAAGTTATCAGAGTATACATTATGAAAACCAAAATCAGTGCCTATGTATTGATGCTGAATGCCAATAATGTAGTCTGCAAATAGAATTAAGTAAACTGGAAAAGTTTTTTGGAGGAAGACTGTTTTTTGAGTAGGATTTTGAAGAAACAATACTGCATTGAAAATATGGGAAAAGAACATACAGTATAGATGGTCTCATCTGGTTCACACCTCCTGGGCAGAAAAAAAAAAAAAAGCAGCCACTGCTTTGGAATAGTTTGGATATGGGTTTTAACTATCATTCAGTTATTAACTTGCTAATATGTTACTTTTTCTATCATGAAATTGCTAGGAGCAACTTCTTTATTTTTATTTTATTTATTTTTATTTTTAAATACTCCATTTATTTATTTGAGAGAGAGAGAAAGAGAATACAGAGGGAAAAGCTGACTCCCTGCTGACCAAAGAGCTCTATGTGGGGTTCAGTCCCAGGACACTGAGATTATGACCTGAGCCATAATGCTTAACTAACTGAGCCACCCAGGTGCCCCAGGAGAAACTTTTTCAGAATGGTGAAACCAAAAAAATGTTTAAAATTATATTACTTTTTCCTTAATTAAAAGAGAATTATTTATTTTTAAAACATTGACATGAAAATTACACTTGTCCCTAAATGGCTTTTGTCTTAATAATTATGCGTGTTCTAATTTTAAACAAATCTCAAACACTTTGCCAACTATAAATAAGTATTTCACTTGAACATTAGCCTTCAGGAACCTCCTCCTGTGTGTATAAAAACCTTTGATATATGCATTATGTCTTGTCCATCATATATTGAGGGAGCACAAGTGGGCAGTCATTCAGAGGAAGCTGATGATCGGGTTTATTCTGATACGATGACTAGCATATATTTATACTTTATTTATACTATAATACTATTCTGATTAAGGAATAATAGCCTGGCCAGCTGATCCATACTTGGCTATTAGCATTTTGTTGAACCCCGAAGGAAACTGAACATAAATAGTAACTTGATGATAAGGGTCTGATCAAGTATTTTATTTTTGAGAAACTTTTTTGTAATATTGCTCTGTATGTGTTTTCAATGGTTTTATTACTCTTTAGACTTGTAACGAGCCAGAAAGCATTCTCAGAGACGATGGATGTACTCAAACAGAACTTCAGCTGCTCACTGAAGCATTCTGCCGTGCATTAGAATCTGTCGCTGGCTCTTTAGAACATGATGGAGGTGAAGTTCTTACCGACATGAAGTATGGACACTGTTGGTCCAGTCAGGCAGAGTCTCCCTCTGTTGTTAACTGGCCAGATTGGCTTTCAAGGTGTGGCTGTGGGCTATGCAATAGCCAGGAAGAACTCCACTGGTCGTTCTTGAAGGCTATTCAGCATCCCATCGCACCACAAACCTGCCTTCCACATGAAGCTACAGGCTCATCCAACAACCTGACCTTGGACTGTTTCACTGCTAAGCTTAGTGGCCTGCAGGTGGCTGTGGAGACAGCCAATTTGATTTTGGATCTTTCATATGTCATTGAGGATAAAAACTGATAGCACAGCATGTTTATATTATAGACAAACAAAAAATCTAGTCAGGCGTCAGTTAAGAAAAAAATATCGAGTGTATTTTTTTCTCTCCCCATATTCTGCTTATCTGGATAGATTATTCATAAAATTACAGAGATACTTACATATGGGGAAAAGTATGATTCTTAAGTAGAAATACCATAAAATCTATGAAAAATATGAAGCATTATTATTAAAGATATTAGAGTATCTTAGGGTTTCCACAGAATGCCACTGTATGTTTTTATGAATTTTTATTGTTATTTTACCATCACTCAAGAATCTGCAGAAATTTAAAAATTTCCCAATTTATAAAAAAAAAAATTACTAATCTATGCTCTGATTTGGATATACTTAGTATACTTTTTAGTAGTTATTAAACATGTTTAAAGTGTAAAATTAGATTCCAGAGTATCACAAAGCACCTAATATATATTGCTCAATCAAGAGAAGTGCTCAAACTACACATCTAGTAAAATTTCGATGTTCTTTACCTGAGGCCCTATCATTCAAAGGTTAAGTAACTGATTTCAAACCTGACCTACCTATAATTTTTAGTTTTTCTCACAGTTCTTCATTTGTGTTATTTTGAAGAAATGTGTGATTAGGAAAAAAAATTACTTACATAGTAACAAAGCAGATAGAGAAAAGAAGTGGAAAAGTTATTTCTCTAGTTCACTCAGTAGTGTAAAAAAGAAACCAAAACAGCTCTCATAGTCAAAGTAGAGACACTGATGTTTCATCAAAGAATGTAATTTGAATGTTATGCAAATGCAATCAATGTATCGATAAATTGAAGAAGAAATACAGAATGCAGCTTGAGGAATACATATGGGGCTATAGCAGATGCTGTATTAAACCTTAGGAAAATGTTTTGAAAATTTTAGGAAAATTAAATGATGTGTAAGAGTCTGTGATCAGATCTATAGCCATGATAGAAGGAGATAGAATTTTTAAGCAATTCCCTCCAATATTCTTGTAATGCAAAAGAATTTTGACCCAGAGCCAAAGAAAAAAAATCCAATACAAACTCACAAGGAATGCAATATATATTGAAAACTCAGCTGCACTTCATGCTTCATAAAATAACTGCTCTTAAACCTTACTTCTTTTATTATTAGAGTCAAATAGAAGGGCAGTGTGGTAGGCAGCCTATAAGAGGCCACCAGTGACTCCTCCCTTACTCCTGGTTTTCACACCCTTGCATAATCCCCTCCCTTCCCAAGGTTGTAGAGACTGGATGTAGAGACGCCTCTGAGTCTCCATTCCCCCCCTTGTGAACAGGAATGTCTTACTGCAGTACTCCTATGCCTGCTTTATTATTGTATGTTGGGCGTGGTAGGCAGATGACTTGTCCCATTAGCTTCTTGGGTCTATCAATGGAGAGGAGGTCCAGAAGCTGCACTTAAAGAAAAGCCTCACCCACCCTGACTTGGTTCCAGTGATAAGATTCCTGACTCCAAGCTGACATTGTAATGCAATGAGACTTCTGGGAAAATGGGGAGTATGGGAATGTATTTTGCATGCTTATGGGCAGCCTCTAAGAAGACTCCCTGATCTCATTTCCTGGTAATGCATCCTTAGGGTGTGCATGGGACATAATGACTGGCTTTTAATGTATATACAGCAGAAGTGGTGGGGTGTCACATTGTAAAAAGATGGTCTTCTCTGGATCTCTCACTCACTCACCCTAATGGGGACCACCTGCCAGGTTGGAAACCAACTATCAAGAGGCCCACATAGCAAGAGACTGAGAAAGACTTCCAGCCAACAGCCCACAAGGAACTAACTCCTACTGACAACCACAAGAGTGATTTTAGAAGCATAGCCTCTTTAGCTGAGCCTCAAATGTAGCCCCCACCACTGCAGTCACTCAAGAAGCCCCAAAGCAGAGAACGTAGCTAAATTACTCCCAGATTGATTCCTGACCCACAAAATTTGAAAGATAATAAATCTTTAATCAAGTTTTGGATGTAATTTTTTATGCATCAATAGACATAATAAAGGCAAGAACAAACGCTTATTTATAATTACATACTGAAAACTCGGTCACACAATGGAAAAAAGCATTCTTAATACCATGCCTCTGCATTTCCATCACCCCTCCAAACATAAAGGCAGTGTTCTTTATCATACATGTTCACTGTGGGGTTTTTACATTCACATACAAAAGCCTGTCACATGGGTGGCTCAGCTGGTTAAGTATCCGACTCTAGGACTCAGCTCAGGTCATGACCTCACACTTGTGAGAGAGGCTCTGTGTTCAGTGTGGAGTCAGCTTCAGATTCTCCCTCTCCCTATCCTCCCTCACCCCAATAAATAAATAAAATCTTAAAAGAGAGAGAAAGAAAGAAAAGAAAAGAAAATAGATTGATTAAGAAAGCATGTCACATGGAAGTATAATTCTCCTGGGTCTCTTTGGCTTTCTACTGCATTTCCAAGTTACTCCACAAAGGGACACCACAGTCAATCTCTCTAATTGATCTTAGAGGCTGAGTGTCTACTTCCCATGACAGCCATTAGCTCTGTCATTTTTAGCTTTGCCATAAAATTCAGTTACAGACCTTGGTGAAACATCAGTGCTCTCATTTTTTAATATGTCATAAATCTGCTGAAATACTCGCATAAAGTCATTTTCCAAAATTGTGTACAATCCTTAGTAGAAAATACTGTAAGTGATTTTTTAAAAACCTCACTTCCTTAATTGTTCAACGAAATCATCATTCAAACTCAGATGGTAAAACAAGAGATAAAAGTTCTTTTTTTTTTTTTTTAAGATTTTATTTAGAGAGAGCACGAGGGAGCAAGGTGAGGGGGAGAGGGAGAATCCCAAGCAGACTCTTCACTGAGTGTCGAGCTGACACACAGCTGAATCCCACGCCCCTGAGGCCATCAACTGAGCTGAAATCAAGAGTCAGATGCTTAACCAACTACACCACCCAGGCACCCTGAGATGAAAATTCTTGATGAAAATAATTTCAGAGGAACTCATTTTGACAGAAATAAATGACAAGAAAAAAAAGCAACCAAGTTAAGCCTCGGGCACTGCTTCGTGACTTAAAATAAAACTGAGGTCTAAATGTTGCATTACGAGGTTCCTCAGGAGACAGAACAGGAACCTGATAGTTACAGAACAGGAAAGGGAGAGTAATGCACAAGAGAATGAAGTCAGTGACAGCTCCTCACTCTTATGGTACTTACAGGACAGGCAACATTCAAGTTTATTGAGCCATAAGTGTCCAACGTGGTTAGCATCTTATTAATCAAAAGAGGTTAGGATTTTGGCAGCAAAGAAAAAATTGGAAAAGTAAAGCAAATGAAAAGAGTCTTTTAAGTCAAAATACTTATTTGGTCTTATAAACATCCCATTCCTTAATTCTTCCATTTGTACTATATTTTTAAAATCTTTACATTATTAGTGTAAATCAACCATAACAGTGAAGTATTTTACTCAAGATACGTAAATTAGTATCTTTTATTATCCTTGTGTCCTTGAACTCACTCAGTTTGTATAATCAAAGCTAGTTAGGCATTCACATGATAGTAGAGAAAACTTAAATACCTCTGTAAGATCCATCATATCCTGTATTCATCACAATGGTGAACAGTACTTTGGACAACTTTAAAGTAATATTGTTTACAGTCACATAAACTATGCAGGTTATTATGTAAGAGCATCATGTACAAAAATCTCTTACAGGCCCTGTATGCAGGCCTTGTCAGACATCCAATTAGTTAGCTTATTCATTCCTTTCTAATAATCTTAGGGGAAACAGCCAAGGAGACAAAATATCTCTTACGGGGTCCTATTTCAGCTGTCTAAATAAATCTATCTCTTAATCTGGAGGAAAAGGCAAGTGTGAACCTCTGGTGTCTTTATAATATTTTGTATCATGTAGTTAAATGTTTCCACTTAACAGCTATGGTATCCCATAGTCCTTGGAAATTTTTGACCCTTACCTACAAAAGCTGAATTTAAATTTTATCTAAACCCAATGTAAGCCTGTATCTTTAGATTGCAAGAAAATTTATATACTTCATTATTAAGGCTATAGTAACACTCAGAAAACAGGCCGCAGCCCCCGAAAATGCAGGTATGTGCTATGCCATTACCTGCAATAAATTGTGACTTTAGAGGGAAATGAAATAACTTGATAATTTCCTATTAAGAAATCACACTGAGGGCACCTGGAAGGTTCAGTCAGCACAGGTCATCAGGATCCCGGGATTGAGTCCTACATCGGGCTCCCTGTTCAGTGGGGAGGAGAGTCTGCTTCTCCCACTCCTGCTCTCCCTGCTGGTGCTCTCTATGTCTCTGTCTCTCTGTCAAATAAATAAATAAAAATCTTTAAAAAAAAATCACACTGAGAAAATATTTATAATGAACATCCTATTTTAGCTCTGTTGCTTTTGTTTGACATGTTATACTTTCATTTTGAGAAGTATTAATTAACCTCTTTTTGTTCGCCAGATACAACAGTCGGTGGTGTTAGAGGTTTTAAAAAAAAAGATTTGTTCACAGTCCCTGACCTCATGGAGCTGATCACCTAGCCCGTGAGATATTTTTTAAATACTCTTTTTCTTTCTTAAAAAGCAATTGCATAAAATTATTTCATAATCATTCAAATTATTCATAAACATTATGTGGTAATAGAAAATTAGGAAAGTATGCAAGACACACACACACAAGGAAAATAAAATCCAATGTCATCCCACTACCCAGAAATAACCACTGTTTACATTTCCTGTGCATCTTTTCAGTTTGTTTCATATATATACTTTTCCAAAATGTGATCATGTAGTATGTTATTTTATAATGTTCCTTTTACCTAGTACGATGTACGAACATCATAAACAGGTACAATCACTACATATCCTCTTATTACAGCATTTTTAATTTCTTTTTTTTTTTTTAAAGATTTTATTTGTTTATTTGACAGACAGAGATCACAAGTAGGCAGAGAGGCAGGCAGAGGAGGAGGAAGCAGGCTCCCCGCTGAGCAGAGAGCCCGATGCGGGACTCGATCCCAGGACCCTGAGATCATGACCTGAGCCGAAGGCAGTGGCTTAACCCACTGAGCCACCCAGGTGCCCGCATTTTTAATTTCTAAGAAAATTTCTATTGTAGAGATTCTACCATAATTTAGTCAATGAGCTTTTATTTGTATACTTTCAGGCTGTTTTAATTTTTGTACCAGTATAAGCAAAACCTCAGTGAACATCTTGTATATATCCTTTTCCCATATTCTGATTATTTTCTCAAGATAAATAAACAGAATTAAGATTTCTGGGCCCAAATATTTATTTAAAATGGAAAGACCATCAATGTACATTGTCTTCATTATTAAGTCTTCCAGAAATGTTGCATCAACATACTCTGACCACAGTGTGTGGAACTGCCCATTTTCCTGAACTTTGGCCAACACTAGTTATTTTTTTGCTAATTTAATAAATGAAAATTGACTTCTTTTAGTAATCTGCATTTTTAAAATTATTAATGAGGTAAACACTTTGTAAACATTATTGGCCAATGTCTTCCTTCTGTAGTCAAATTTTTCTTAATAGGCCTTCCATGGTTTCTATCAGTAAGTTTGTCTTTCACATATATATTTATATTTTTTCATACACATTATTAAAAATATGTACACATCAGAAGGTACATTTTTTAAAGCAAATGCATTGCCTTTCTTCATGGTCTCAGTTTTCTAACTAGCTCCATAGGTCCAAGCTTTTAATGGTACAGTCTGGTACTCTTCTATTGATTTATAATGCATAAACAGCAGTAAAACACCTATGAAGTGTGAAGAATATAAAATACTACATAAACTCCTGTCTCTGCCTTTTGCCATCTAACCCTGTGACAAAACATCCGTGATATGGACTCTGTATGACTTGACTAGGGCAGCCGTAATCAATTACCACAAACTTGGTGGCCTACAACAACACAAATGCATTTTCTCACTGTTCTGGAGGCTCAGAAGTCTGAAATCAAGGTGTTGTAAGGGCTACACTGCCCACACGGCAATGTGACCACATTCTCCTCCAGTCTTCCTTGGACCAGATGGGGGTGTGCTGATTTGCCCCCATTCAGGCTGTAAACTGTGATGGAAGAGCCAAGCTCCACCACAGGAACGCATGCCCACCACAGTTATACCCTCTGTACCCTGTGCCAACTGACCTCCCTTCCAGTCCCTCCATATAAGGTGACCATCATATGCTGGGATGTGTGACCTTGACAAACCAGAAAAAAAAAAAAAAAGTCTCTTCATTTTTAATGCTCATTTCAACAGCTATTTAGGCTCCGGGCACTGTTCTAGGTTCTGAGAATAAATTGTCAAACAGAAGGCTCACAAAAAAACAAAATAGCATCAGACTGCAAATCTGAAGGGTTCAGTTCTAGATGACTGCCCCCTCCCCACCATGACCCATTCCACTTCAGATGCCATTGGCAAAAACCAGGATATCACCTTGCTTCTGACCTACCAGCTACAGAACAGATTCCAGTGATCCCTCCTTGGGTTTACTTAATTTGCTACAACAGCTCACAGAACTCAAAGAATTTATTAGGTCACCAGCTTTTTATAAAAACATGTAACTCAGGAACAGCCAGACAGAAGAGATGCATAGGGCAAGGTATAGGGAAATGGCCCAGAGCGTCAATATTCTGAGTTACTACTATCCCCAAATCCATGTGCTCACTAACCCAGAAGGCTTTTATGGAGGTTTCGTTACATAGGCATGACTGATTAAATCATCGACTGGGGATGAGTGATTCAATCTTCAGCTCCTTTCTCCAGCCCACGTGTCAGAGAGGGGGACTGAAAATTCCACACCTAAATTTTTGGTTGGTTCTCCTGGCAATCAGCCTCCATCTTGAGGGAGAGTCCAAAAGCCACACCATTAACATAACAAAAGACATTACCTCTCACCGCTTAGAAAACAAGAGTTTCACGAGCTCTGTGCCAGACATGGGACAGAGGCCAAATATATTTCTTAGTGTAAATCATCAGTATCACAGTCCATCAGAGAAGTGAGGTCACAGGGCAAACAGCTACTCCCAAAAATGGAGACAGATACAGAGAATCAGTTTATCAGAGGAGAAACCCACAATCAGAAACCACCGCGGGAATGAGTGCCAAGGTGGGAGAACTGGAAGTGTTATTAATGAATTGTTGTCGCCTCAATATGGACAAGTCTGAGAAATAAAAACTGGGGGGGGGGGGGGGCGGTGATGGGGGGCGGCACCTGGGTGGTTCAGTAGGTTAAACCTCCACGTTAGGCTCAAGGTCCTGAGATGGAGCCCCGCATCAGGCTCTCTGTTCAGTGGGGAGCCTGTTTCCGTCTCTCTCTCTCTCTGCCTATCTCTATTTGTGATCTCTCTGTCAAATAAATAAAATCTTTTTTAAAAATTATTTAAAAAAATTAAAAACAAACAAAAAAGCTACAGGTGGACCGAATCATAGGGGAAGTCACACTTCCATGGGTTTTAAACCTCGCCCCATTCCAGAGCTCTATTCAGCTCTACACTGAATATCAAAGAAAAATCCCCTTGTGTTTTCAACAGGCAGAGGGGAAAAGGAACCACGTGGAAAGCATTCTTCTTAACAAGCCCTGCTCTCAGGAGAAATTAATTTACCAATGCCTGATAACCTTAAAAATAAAATTGCCAATTATTTTACTAGCAAATGGGCTAGGAAATAGTGAAGAATTGCATTCTTCTGCGACATGTGAGCCACGTACCAAAACCAGGCAAAACCACAGGCCAGGAAGCCGAACAAAGCAAAGGAATGGTGTTTTATAGGAAGGGGAAATTGCAAAGACTGTTACAAACAAAAAGGCCATTGGAGTAAACTTGGAGTTTGAAGTATAATGGCTTTTCATTGGCTGAGTTGTGACAACTCTCATTGGCTGGGCTGTTGCCAGGGGAGGAAAAGAACCCTTCTTCTTCCTCCTGGGATAGTAAAGTAGCCTTGAAGTAGGATTGACTCGGAAGGTACAGCTCTTCCTGTTGGGTCTGCAACTGACAAGCTATAGCAGGTTGGGAGAGCTCCCCCTGCTGACCTCCTGACTCCATTCTAAACTAGATTTCATGAATTGATTTTCAGTCTGTTTTATCAGACCTGCTGGGATATTATCAGAGGCATACCTACCTGAGTGAAGAGAAAATCTCCAGTCCCCTATGTCCTTCCAGGGAGAAGGGGAAATACACACCTCCAGCCCTCTCCAGCTGTCCTGTCTCACCTAAGGGGGAACAAAAAATCTTGGACGGGTCCAAGATGTCCTTCAGAAGATGAAGAACAAGAGAATATTATTCAGTGATAAAAAGGAATGAGCTTCCAAGTCATGAACAGATACAGAGGAAACTCAAATGAATGGTTGCGAGAGACTGGGAGGAATAAATAGGTAAAGTACAGTGGACTTTAGAGCAGTGAAACTACTTGGTACAATATTACACTGGTGGATACATGTCATTATACATTTGTCAAAACCCATTAATAAAAGAATGTTTTAAAGTTTCAATTGAGATAAGGCAAAATTACAAAGTTATAAACTTGGTTGGAGTGGTTACAAGGATATTCAATCATTTGCTTAATTTAGAAGTCTTCATATGGGCTTAGTAACTTAACTGGGTATAATCTTATAATTTTCTTGGATTATGTCAGGGACTACACAATAGGCATATTTATTAAACCTCCCGGACAGTCTTGGTTTCCTAGAAACATAGAGAAATGTACTACATTTTACTTTTTATCAGTGTATCAGATACATCTATGAGTATGGAGTAGTGATTTCATTGCAAAGGAATTAAATATTCCCTGAAACTAAGAAAAATGCACTTAATTTGTATCAACAAATTACTAACATTTGATCTCAATAGTACTTAAAGTATTATCAAAACTGCTATTTTTTCATCTCTTTACTCCTATTAAAAATTGTTTTGGGCTACAAGAAATGAATAAATATATGTGAAATAAGTATGAATCTACGATTATATAAGCAACTTGAAAATTCTCAAGTTACTCATCAAAATTAAAGAACGTTTTAAAACTAAAACAAAATTTTTTCTATCAGTTTTTCAATATAAACCATCAGCCATTCTTATTTATTTTACTTAGGAATTTACTATGCATGAACATCTTATTAAATTAGGCTATTCTTACATGATGATGTATAATGGAAATTTTTATCTTTATATTTATGGCACATGAAACCAAAGTCTTTACAACACAGATGAATTCAAGTTCTTGTTTAAATATTCTTTTTGCTTTTTATTGAGCATTGTAAGAAATATCTTCATCATTTTTTATTATAAATTAAATCTTGATTATCTGCATGGATGAATCTCTCTTCTCATATTTGAATCCTTTCTGGTTTATTTTCATTGTAAGGCATTGACATAAATATTGGGCCTCTTCTATAGAAACAATTTCAAAATGGGAAATTAAATATAAAGCACTTGCAATTGGTTTTCTGAGCCATGATTCTTACTCACTTAGAAACGGATTAAGTTTCTCTTCATTCTCTTAATGAAGAGCTATTGTTTGCTGACCATGTCAAGCCATTGTGCACATATCTATCTGTCTAGTCTCATTTTTTTATTCATTTATTCATGACCTAGCACCATAGCTAGGAACACCATAGCAAGTACAAAAAGTCATTGCCCCTGTTCTGATTGAGCTTAAAATCTGAAAATCAACCACATAAGGGTAAATTTAATTTGAGTTATGTAGCAGAGTGATATAAGAGTATAATGGGAATCAGGAGGATTTTACCTAAGAAAAAGATGATTGCAATGAAATCTTAAGAAGTAGAGTTAATTAGGATAATGAAGAAATTAGATGATTCCAGGCAGAAAGAATAGCATATACAAAGGCCCTGTGGCAGAAGGAAACATCACATGTTTCAAAAGTTGAAAGATCACTGTTGCCAAAGCTTAGAAGGGAGGGCAAATGTTATGGAAGACCAGGCTGGGCCAAACTTTGTAAGCCATGATGAAGAGCTTGGAATTAATCCTAAAAGCAATGACAATCATGGCATTGTTTTGAGGTAGGAAAGCAGCAGAGGGAAAAGTACTGAGTTTGAGGAGAAGAGACTAGTTAAGAAGTTATTCACCAGAATGGGGAAGAAATTATGGCAGATGGTGGTGGCACTATAGATGAGAGACACAGATGGACTCAAGAAAAATTCAACAGATAGACTCAGTGGGATTTGTGATGATTTAGATAATCACAAATGGACAGTTGGATGGTTAGAGATAATGCTCTGCTTTTAGTTTACCCGTCTTGATGACTGGTAGAGGAAAGGATTTGCAAGAGGGATAGTACATTATGTTTTGAACATAATGAGTCTAAATTGGTTTCTTGCTAATCAAGTGAAAAGAGTAAGGAGGCAATTAGATATGCAGGTCAGGAGCTCAGAGAATGACTTTAGGGTAGAAATACAAATATATGAGTCATTTGCATAAAGGTAGTTACTGAACCTGTTCATTGACTCATTATTTAATCACCCACATTTATTTATTCATTTTTTAAGATTTATTTGTTTGAGAGAGAGTGAGTGCAGGGAGGGACAGAGGGAGGGAGAGAAAAGCAGAATCCCCACTTAGCACAGAGCCTGAGCCAGGGCTTAATTCCATCCTGAGATCATGACCTGAGCCAAAATCAAGAGTTGGATGCTCAACCAAATGAGCCACCCAGGCACCCCTTTCACCACACATGTAGTACACCTCTACTATGTTCAAGGCACTGTTCTAGGTTCTGGGATTCAACTGAATTTTAAAATCAGTTTGAGAAGTTCCCTGAAAGTCCTTTGGGACTTCAGTTGGGATTTCATTATTTATACATAATTGACATCCATGTAATATTTAGGCAGCGCAACCTGAAAAATGATATACATAGCTCTCTACTTAGAATTTACTTCTTTAATACTTTTATAATTGTTTCATTACGTGCCTTGCATGTTTCTATTTTTGGATTTATTCCTAGATTTTCTTTTAAAGATTTTATTTATTTATTTGAGAGAGAGAGCACAAACTGGGGGGGGGGGGGCGCAAAGGGAGAGGGAGAAGCAAACTCCCTCCTGAACAGGGAGCCCTACCCCAACTAGATCCCAGGACTAAGAGATAATTAACTGAGCAAAAGGCAGATGTTTAACCAACTGAGCCACACAGCTGCCCCTATTCCTAGGTATTTTATTAGGGTTTTTTTTTTGTTGTTGCTGTGCAAAGAATCTTGATGTCACATTTCTCAATTGATTATGACTTACCTATAGAAAGGGCATTGGTTTTTGTATGTTGGATATTTATTCTTTCCTTACTAAATTCCCTTAAAATCAGTTATTAGAGTTAATAAGTCAGAATCCCTTGGCTTTTGGAGCTAAACAGTTGTATTATCAGCAAATAGTAACAGTTTTATTCCTTCTTTCTGATCTCACTGAATCAGCTAGGATTATGAGTACAATTTGAATAGTAAGAGGGATAGTTAGAACTTCTTTTAGTTTCTTTTGTTTTACAGATCTGTACCCTTTTCCAGTCTGTATGAAACATACCTTTCAAGATATAGAACCAAGAAATATCTTATGGTAATGTCCCCAAATGCTTGAATTTATATTGAAAATGAGCCATATATAAGATAATTTAATGTGTAGGCCCTACTGTCATTATTATGAAATTTGAAAATGTCAAGTTTTACTGTTTAAATGGATTTTCCCAAAAACTACTGATATAACATGGACTTGACGATTCCAAATAAGAAAGATCTTTTTGGTTTGAGATCTACATCCTAAAATATATTGAGCAAGCTTAGAAAATAGCAGGGATAACCAAGCCAAATTGGAACATATGTCTGAAAGGCTACAAAACCACTAGTCTTGCACAGTTAATGATGACCCTGGAACATGTGCTGTGAATAGCACTTTGCTTCCTGTTAATAATAGCTTGCCATCTAAATAGAATAATATAAAGTGTAATGAGTACTACTCTTAAGATAAATATTGCTTTTGTTTTCAGTGAAGTGGAAACTACTGCCTTTGTCTTTTTTTTTTTTTTTTTTAATTTCCAGTTGCTACAAAAAATAAATTTACCCAAAGGTATGTCCAACAGCCATTGCATAGCTCTGAGTTCAGGATATAGTCAACTAGGCTGATGAAGAGCAAAGTTATCATTATTAATCTGCAAAACATTTGAGGGACCTAGGACTGTCAGATTTGCTTGCCAAATTGCATAATGTTTATGGACATTTAATGTCAAAGTGAATATAACTATGATGATTTTGACATGCCACTCTATAGATAAGAACAAATTATTTACCTTTAGAAAAAATACACTTTTTTTAAAAAGTAGACTCCATGCCCAGTGCAGAACCCAACATGGGGCCTGAACTCATAACCCCAAGACCAAGACCTGAGCCAAGATTTAAAGTAAGACACTTAACCAACTGAGCCACCCAGACATCCCCAGAAAAATATACTTTGTAAAGAGGAAAACATTTAGACCAAATGGTCACTTAACAATATTTTCAGTTAAAATATATAGACTTTCAGGGGTGCCTGGGTGGCTCAGTGGGTTAAAGCCTCTGCTTTCGGCATGAATCGTGATCCTGGGTCCTGGGATCAAGCCCAGCATCAGGCTCTCTGCTCAGGGGGAAGCCTGCTCCCCTAACCCCCGCCACCTTTGGCTCTGCCTATCTGTGATCTCTCTCTGTCAAATAAATAAATAAAATCTTTTTAAAAAGTATACTTTCAAATTATGAAATGACTGAGACTACTCTCTGACTTCAACTAAACCACAGAGCAAGCAGCTTTTGTTTTGTTGAATTATGCACATTCTCCTGCTATCAAGAATTTTAGAAGTCCAATGTAACACTGCACACTCCCATATCACTTCATACATTTTGTTTTTTTAAAGATTTTATTTATTTATTTGACAGAGAGGAAGAGTACAACCAAGGGGAGCAGCAGAGGCAGAGGGAGAAGCAGGACTCGATCTCAGGACCCTGCAATCATGAACTGAGTGGAAAGCAGACACTTAACCCACTGAGCCACCCAGGCAACCTGTACTTCATACATTTTAAATATATGTAAAAGATTGAAAATTTTAGATAATAGTTCAATTAAATCACTCTGTAATGTTTTCTTCCCAATTGCAAAGGAAAAAATTACTAAGAAGTATCAATTATGATTTTCTCTGGGTGATGGAATTATGAATGGCCCTATCCACTTTTCTGTTTTTTAGAAATAATTTATGTGAGTGTATACTACTTTAATAATAATAATAATAACAACGAATAATAATTTTTTAGAAGTTGATTCAAGGCAATAGGGAATACATTTGCTAGAGTAAAGTTTTCCAAGGCTAAGAGTTTTACGTAAGTTGTTGAGTTAGAAACAATCTTGTGCTCGGGGTGCCTAAATGGTTCAGTCTGTTAAGCATTCAACCCTTGATTTCAGTTCAGGTCATGTTGTCCATGTCATGGAATTGAGTCCCGCATTGAGCTCCATGCTGGAAATGGAGCCTGCTTGGGATTCTGTCTCCCTTGCCCCTCCTATGCCCCTGACCTGGCTGTTTTGCTCTCAAAAAAAAAAAAAAAGAAAGAAAGAAAGAAAGAAAAAGAAAAAAAAAAAACCCAACACCTCCTCTGTCTGTTGAATAAACATAAATTAAAGAAAAGAAGAAATCTTGTGCTCAAATCTTGAACTGAGTCAAATCTTGAACTCCTCAGGTCTCTATTTCCCCTGTCCCCATTCCCCATAAGGTGAAACTTGACCGTGCAGAAACAAAAACAGGATACAGGAGGATATGGGCAGAATAACTCTCCCAGTAGAATTTTTTTTTTAAGATTTAATTAATTAATTAATTAATTAATGAAAGAGGATACATACACACATAGGGAGTGGGTGCGGAGCCCAACATGATATGGGACTAGATCATAGGACCTGAGATCATGATCTGAGCCAAAAGCAGCCACTTAACTGACTGAGCCACCCACGTGCCCCTCTCCTAATAGAATTTTTATCTAGTATTTCCAAAGTGGTTATAACACTTTATACTGCGAAAAGTAATAAAGGGAAACTGACTAGAGTGGGCTCAAGGTGCTAGAAAGGGAGGCTGGTAAGGGGAGACTTATGGCTCCATGTCAACTACCAGAATTGTCAATTACAGATCTCTAACAGAAGAACCTCAGCAGGAAAGAATCATCAACTACAGGTGCCAGCAGGGAAAGATGTACATTGCCTCTCCTACAAGAAATGGTCCATCCCTGCACCTCAGCCAATGACCAGCTGTCATCAACCTGAACTCCTCTGGTTTTTCTCCAATGGACTTTTATTCAAAACAATCCTCCTCGATTTCCTCCTCCTTCAGAAAATAACATTGCTCTGTTTTGTTTGCTGGACTTGCCTATGGTTTTGTTGAAGCTTGCGTGTGTGGATTGCAATTCTGTTACTCTCAAATAAACCCATTCTCTGCTGGTAAAATAACTGGTAGTTTTATCTGTAAGGTTAACAATGCCTTGACCAGCAGGAAATGCTCACCCCGTCTCCCACCTCTTCACCTGGATTTGGACTGGTTGGCTGCTGCGATGTTCAAACCCCACTGCATCCCTAGGCTTCTCTTTCTCTCTCTCTCTCTTTTCTGTACCACTGCCTGTGCCTCTGCACATATATACACACCCCTACCCCTGTATCATGGAGAGTAAGCCCTTTACATGAATGTTGAAGTCCAGACTCATTGCATTCATTTCCTTCATTCAGAAATCATTATACCTACTGTGTGCAAGATAGATGAACAAAGTACAGAGGAAAAAGGTACAAAGATAGAGCCTCAAAAGGCACCTGTCACGGGAGGGTCAGGCACTTAAATATCTGGTACAGGGGGGGCTTGAATGTCTCAGTGGGTTGAGTGGCTGCCTTTGGCTTGGGTCCTGATCCCAGGGCCTGTGTCAGGACCCTGTGTCAGGTTCCCTGCTCAATGGGGAGCTTTCTTCTCCCTCTCTGTCTCCCAGTCATGCTCGCTTGCTCTCTCTCTCAAATAAATCAACAAAAATAAATAAATGAATAAACATCTGGTGCAGTCACCCATGAGAAAAGTGTTGGTGAAGGCTTGGGATATGTGTCCATGACAGCTGTCGGAAAAAAGGAAACAAGACTCAGTCAAGGCAGGGTCACCCAGGAAATGCCGTTTGGGCTGAGCCTAGGAGGTAAACAAATAATTACCGGGCCAACTTCAGACAAAACACGTAGAGGATGGGGTTTCTCATGGTCCATCCCCCTGGGTGTGTATTTCTGAGAACCCAGAAGTTCTGAACTAACATGACAGCTGCCCAGAGTTCAAGGATGGCGGGGTGGAAAAAGGAAGACAATGGAAAAATACATGAAAAAATGGTGGAGGAAACAAAGATAAATATGGAAAGGTCTCAAAAAGAGAAAGAAACATTTATTTTTACTACTTTCTCTGGTCATAGAATCCAAAGACACAATCCAGAGTTGCAACTCTCTTTATGTCTCTCTAAACTGCACCAAAGTAGTAGGTAGAAGAATTAAATAGCCAGCCTACTGTCCAGCAACCTGGTACAGCAGAAAGCAGTGGCTCTCAAACTCTGGCTGGCCTAGGAATCACCTGGAGAACTTGGTAGAGGTTCTCTGAGCCCCACACCCAACGATTCTGGTTCAGAAGGTCTGAGGTTCTGCATTTCTCCTGCTGGCCCGCAAGCCACACAATGAATAGGAGTACAGAGAAACCGCACCTAGGGATGCAGTGCGGTTTGAACATAGGAGTACTGGAATAGGAGTACTGGAAAAATATGGAAGTCAGGTCTAGAAACTAACATCT
This sequence comes from Mustela lutreola, assembly GCF_030435805.1. Taxonomy (NCBI): domain Eukaryota; kingdom Metazoa; phylum Chordata; class Mammalia; order Carnivora; family Mustelidae; genus Mustela; species Mustela lutreola. Next base: position 35,745,586 of record NC_081298.1, on the reverse strand, counting down.
CTTAATATGAGGGATATTTTCTAAAAGCTTAGGCTCATAGAACAGTGCTGTTGGTAAGAAAATGGATCTGATGTTAAACAAATTGAATGCAATCCCATTTCTCCCAGTTCCGATAGTTAGAGACACTGGACAAATGGCTTAACTCTCTGTGCCTCCGTCTCCTTGCCTGTAAAATGGGAATAATCATAGCTACCTCATGAGGGGCTGTGAAGACTGAGTGAAATGACACTTGTAATGTGCTTATTATTATTAGCACAATGTCTAATAGGTAGTAAGCACTTAAATCTTTGCAGATAGGGCCACTTACTAAAAGAACAGCAATAAAAACTCATTTCATAGTGGACTTCTGGCAGGATATAGAATTTAGAATTTAATAGAAATATTGATCTCTCACTTCTACAAAGAAACTACATTTGAATAACAGAAAATGTGAATCCAAAGTCAACCTGTTAAACGGGTATCACAGGCTGTTTCTTCAACAAATAACAGCAGAGGAAAAAGATAAAGGGAGTGGGGACCCTACTGATTAAGACATTTAAGAGATGCAGTAATACAATGCAGCGTCCATGCACTGACTGGATCCTGAATCAAAAAAACTGACTGGAAAAAAAAATAATCACAATTAAGAAAAATTATAGTCTTGACTATTTGATTATATTAAA